>NW_006159931.1:1184307-1244916 GCF_000334495.1 Tupaia belangeri chinensis
CCTATATTACCAAGTCAAACATGCAAATTTTGTGGGTAGGTTTCCCATAAACCTGTAGTCAATCAACTGGATGTTAAAAATAAGCTATACAATCTTAACTGGATGATATTTACTCTAGATAAATAGCAATATATCCATTATATTATGCTCCCTATAGAAAACCTAGAGCAAGATCTGCCTAGTTTGGCTTCCTAGAGGTGGCTTAATCCCATCTTCTTTTCTGTATCTTAATGGTCACTGCCAAAGTTGAAACCACTACCATCTCTCTCTGGAGTCAATTAATGACTGCTTCTCTGATGACTTTGCCTCGTCTTACAAGCCCCACCCAATCCATCTTCTACACTGTGGCCAGAGAGATGCTTCCAGAATGCAGAATGAATGAATCATGTCAGTCCTCTACTTAACACTCATCAAAGGCTTCCTAGGGCCATTAAGATAAAGACCAAGCCCTTCAGGATGCCCTCTGCAGCCTGGCATCCTGCCTTCTCCTTTTTTTCTAATCTCTCACTCTCTTGCTCTTCCCTGTTCATGTTCTAATTAGGAAATGTGTACCTTTCTGGATTCTTGAACATATTTTACTCTTATTCTCTGAACTCTTAGTTACTGTTTGCTTTTCACATCAAATATCATTCTTGAATGCTTTTCTCCTGATAAACAAAACTGAATATACTTCCTAAGAGTTTTCACTGTATCACTGTATCATCTGTCTTACCATTGTACCTATCACACTTCTTCACAAGTGATATTTTAACTAATTCTCCTGCTCAACTTTCAAAGGAGAGGCTTGTAGATCTTGTTCACCAATGTATTCCCAGCATAATAGTTTGTATACCAGTTTGCTAAATGAATGTTAGATAAGTGATTTTTTTGGAGGAATGGATAAATGAATAGATGAGAATGGGTAGAGAACTTATATAAAGAATGTAATCAAAATGAAAAGAGGCTTGAATCCTTTCTATCAAGTAGAGTTGATTGAAAAAACTCCCTATATCATTGTTGTGAATGGTTAAATGAGATACGTATTATATTTAAATCACATATATCTCTGCCTGTTGTATTGCAAGCAATCTCCTCAAAAATGTCAGCTATTATCATTTTTCTTTTTGTGGAGAGAGAGATTTTTGCTATAGGGTGTGTGTGCTTGCAAGAGAGACAAAGAGAGACAGACAGAAATCAAGAAATCACACTCCAGGAGGATGGCCATGTGCAATCGCGTTTCTTCCAGTCTCCTCTTGGGATTTGGGCAAGAACAATGCATACATGCTTGGTGTGATTTTCAAGCCACTGGGTCCAAGCCACTTGAACCACAGCTGACTATGTGGGAATCTACCCCCTTAACCACCCTGCCATCTACTGGCCCCACCAGCAATTATTAATACTCATAATTGTATGTTCTCCAAAATATGACAAATAAATGAATGGACAAAAAATTTAAAAAGCTAAAAAGTAATTCAGTAGTAAAGTCTAGACAAGATTTTGCTGGCATCTTTGTCTTTGACCTTAAATTGAAATCTGTGAGTCTTTTGGACAATGCCCAGCATCTGTAGTTCCAACTCATCTGCATTCACCAGGCAGTAACAGAAGTACAATGGAGCACTTCTGCCCTGGGTTCCAAGTTCAACACTTATTACTAGAGTTGTTTCTGCCAAATCCCTCACCTCGTAGACTCTGGACCCTCCTGTGTTCAGGGGTCTATGACACCTTGCTCTCTCCTGTCAGAGCTGACCTCTGGTCTTTGGTCCTTTGCCCACCTTTACTGGTGGTACTTGATTAGTTGGGCCTCTGTTCCTGACCCTTCCTTGTTTGGCTTGCATCCAGGATGGGTCAATGGCTTTAAGGACGAAGCCCTGGGCGGTGGTGCACTGTGCTGACGCATGGTAGAGGAAAGCTACAGCAGTTGGTCTACATTAGCGGACTTATCTCTACTTTTAACCAATTCATTCTTTGTCTCTAACCAGCCTATCTTTGACTTTCTCTTTATTTTTATTACTTCCTTACAAGTTGCTCTTGCAACTTGATGTTATCCTTTAAAGGCTTTGGTTAACCTTCTCCTCATGTCAAATTTCCTTGGAAAATGCTTAGCTTGGTTCCAGAATCTCCCATGCCAATGAACATACTTCTGTTCTCCCCTACCTGGCTGTAAGCCTGAGGTGATACACAAAATATTTAAGATCTGGTAAGGCAGAGGCAATGTAGAATCAAAAGGAATGCTAGTAACAGGGCTGGTCAAGTTTCCTGGAAGGCCCTGTACTGTATCAAGCAGTAATCATTTAGTTGCAGGATCTCAAGGTACAGACTGGGGGTCTGTACCACATACCAAGCAGTAGAAAAACACTTGGAATTTAAAAACCACTACAGCTGTACCTTAGCAGAGATTTTTATCTAGGATGTTGTCTTTCAATACAAGCCTGTTATTTTCATATCCCCACAAGGCATTGTTCACTAGACTAATTTCTAAATTTAGGCACTGGTGGGCAGAATATCTCACAATTAAAGACAATGTCCATATACACATTAACTTTTAGTTACCCCTCCCATGGAAATTACAGGAAGCAAAATCATCTCTAGGGTGACCATGTTTTTGAGGGAATGACATTGCTCAAGAGATTTTAAACTCTAACTTTAACTCCCTAAGTCCCTGAACCTGCATGAGTAAGAAATCATTAAGAGGACCAGTGGTAGTGTGGAGGTTAAGGTGCTAGATCCCACATGGCCAGCTTTATGGTTCAAGTCCCAGACTCAGTGGCTTGAGAATCATGCCAGGTACATGTATTTGTGTGCCCAAAATCTCAAGAGGAAAGTGGAGGAGATAAGACTGTGACATGGAAAATCTCCCCGGGGGGGAGGGTGATTTATCATTTTCCCCTGTCTTTCTCTCTCTGGCAAGCTCATGTGCCCTGCAGCAAAACAAACAAACAAAAAAACAACAATAAAAAGAGAGAGAGAGAGAGAGAAAGAAGAAAGGAGAAAAAGAGAGTGAAAGAAGAGAGAGAAAGAGAAAAAAGAAAAAGAAGAAGAAAGAAATAAACTAGGAAGGTTGTATATTCAGAAGAGTATCTTCTCAAAAATCTACTTTGAATGTGGCCATGCATATCATGAGCATAATTACCTTCTGAATCCTCCAAACCCTAGGCATCCTCCCAGAAAAGACAGGGTTAGAAAGATGGTCTAATAAAGGCATTGAGTCCACTGCCAGGGAGAAGTGTTAGTCATTGGAGAGTGTTATAGACCAGTGATTTCTATGTTAATTCTCACTCTTCTTTTTCCCCAGATGGGGATGTTATTGTAGTCATCCTGTCCCTTTACCACCATTATATGCCAGATGAAGGGAACAGATAACTTGTTTTTTAGCTATTAGTCACTAGACCAGAAAATCCACATCTGGATCTGATAGTGAAGAGTATACATCATCAATAATGTTGCACTTCCAGTTGGATTCTAAAACGAATGATACCTGAGATTATTCTTCATGGAAGAGAGATGAGTAGTTTCCTTAAAATGCATATGGAGGAAGAAGGATGTATGGATGCTCACCACTCTAAGGAGCTAAGACAGACTATTGGTTAGTTAATCAATACGTACTCCCAATACCCTTCTCCATTGCTTCATCCACCAGAAGATCAAAAAGCTAAATATGTGCTATCCACCTTCCCCTGTAACCATAATGAGTCATGTGACATTCCCCCTGAACAAAAGATACAAAGGTCAGAGGTCATGTGTAAAAGCTTTCACTACACCAATAAAGGAGCAAATGTCACTAATTCTTTACCTTATCTCATCTTCCCAACTTAGAGATAAACAGGATACTCGGGAATGAGGCATCCATCTGACAGCCATGAGGAAAACACCAAGAGAGTTAAGAGGAAGCCTGACACTGCTATGCTACTGAATAAATGTCAGCTATAAGCAACCTCTCAACTCCTGTGAGGTGAAAACCAGTTATTTATATTATTTCAGATCATTGTTGACTGATTTTGCCATGGTTTGCAGGAGACAGCATCCTTACTAAGAGTCCTTTGCAATGTCATTGAAGTCTCCAACATCACTGCCCTAGTAAAACCCATTGGTGAGTTTTGCATTGTATATTGCCCTGCTTTCTTAAGTCAAAAATATCTGTCACTTCACAGTCTGTGTGGGATATCTTCTGTGTGCTATGAAATCCATCAAGGGACAATTTAGTAGTAGCCACAACTGGACAAAGTGCAAGAGACAGATGGTTCTTATGACACATCAAGGTTTCCAGAAGCAAATTTTATAATACCGCATTTGGAAACTGAAAAGGAAAATATCAGGGAAGAAAATGGAACAAACTGCTAAGTCATAACTAGACACAAATTAACAATAAAAGCTAATAAAGCTTAATGCTAGCACTTCCAAGTTCCATGCCCATGGAAGACACTGCTGATGATAGCATTTTCTCAGACAGCTGATACCCAAGAATCCCTCCTAATACAAAGCTCTAGGCAGCCACCGCCCATCAGTCAGAACTGGTATGGAATGCAAAACCCAACTGTGTTTCTTAACAATTGCATGTACATGTTATGTAAGTGCATTTCAAAATCCAAATGCAAAACCATGCTCACCAGAAATGAGTAATATTTTTTATTGTTGGGGTAAGGAAGACTGTGGAGGTGACTATTTCAATATTGCTTTGTAGCCTCTTATTTCCTTTAAGTCCCGATTTTTTTTTTTTTTTTTGAGAGAGAGGTTTTTGCTATAGGGCGTGTGCGCTCACCAGACAGAGAGAGAGAGACAGAAAGTGAGAAATCACCCCCCAGAGGGGATGGCCACACCCACAATCCCTTCTCCTCCATTCTCCTCTCGGGATCTTGGGCACGCACGCACTCGTGCCCGGCGTGAGTTTAAGCCACCGGGTCTAGGACTCGAACCACGGTTGACTACATGGGAGTCCAGTGACATAGCCATTACGCTAACTGCTAGTCCCAGTCCCGATAGATTTTTATCATCTTCATGACTGCCTAGTCAACAAGATACACACAATCTCATCATATTTATTCAAAATCCCATTATTATGATCCTTATTACCAGAACTAGCAAACAATCCATACCCTTTTAATTGATAACTGATTGTTTTTATCTACATTTTTTGTCTTCATAGATGAATATTTGAAACTTGGACAAATACATTCATACTTTTAGGGATTAAAAGAGGTCCCTACTATTCCTTTACAAAAGATTATTTATATGTCCTTTTGCAAAAACTACAGCTGCCACTGGGAGAAATTTGCTTCTAGATACAACTTTTGGAAGGTTTCCTTTCCCCTGCCCAAGAAAATAGCTCTTTGCTTCAGTGACCTTCCAATTCTCACTTCAAATCTACCTGGCCACTTAATGGCTAGATTAAAAAGGAGTTGGGCTATTCGGAGTTAATGCTTAACACTTCCCCGCCAAGTACATGAAATGTACTTATTTGATCTAGGTTGTATGGAAAGAGTATTGAAAGATACTGTGAAAGATACCGAAGTAAGAGAGATGTTATCCAGAAACTCCAGCAGATTGCTGCATGGTAACTTGAAAGGGAAGAATTACATATTAGGAGAGCACATTGGAAGGTACAAAGAAAATAAAATCTAGTTTGTGGGAAACAAAATAAAGCACAACATTCAGTTTAATAACACTTTAGAAATTAGCGTATGCACATAAAGATAATCTAAGAAAAATAGACTACTCCTTAAAGCAAGGTCCCAAATAAAAGAAATGTGGAAAAATAGAGAAGCAGCGACTTAAATCAGCTGGTGTCAGCAAGAAAGAAGGCGCATGGAGAGCCCGACTCTCCATGTCACGAGGACATGATCTTGAGAAATAACAGGAAGTTCTGTTATTGGAGGTGACACTGGGAGCCCTCCTCAAGGGAGCTACCAAAAACCAGCATGAAGAAGATGGGAATAAAAGGAAAGAACCTATTTTGAATTTGTATTTGGTCAGTCATTTATTCCGATGCTTAATGAGTTTCTCCTAGAGCTAGACGCTGTTCTAGGGGATGGTGCATGTCAGTTAACTACAGCTGCAAGGCCTTCGTCTTCATGGGGCTTGCATTTCTAGGGAGGGAGAGAGATCCAGCCCAAGGAAACACAGATAATGGAATTCTATTTTGTCTCATTATGTAAAATTCAGCCTGAGTATTTGACAATTCCACAGATAGCACAGACCTGTTGTCTAACAAAACCAATGTGAGATAAATGATGCATTTGTGTGGACATGTCACCTTGCCTGTTCTATGAGTCAGCATTTCTTTCTGTAAGACTCCATGGCTTGGCAGTTCAGTTTAGTAAGATGAAAGTGTTGTGTTCCTAGGCAGATTGTTACACACTGCTTTCTCTGACCATGGCCCAATGGGATAAATCTAGAAAGAGAAGGAAGTAAAGAAAGGTGTACCCTCCCCCCCAAAAAATTACAACCCTCAAAGAAATTAGTAACACTGGTCAGAACAAGAAGAGATTATATGTTTTTTAGAAACTAAAAGAAACAACATGGCAATGGGTGAAGATGTTACATTTTCAGGCAAGACTGCTCTTCTAGACAATCTCTCCACCGGACCATTCATCCATCCACCCATTTGTTCATCCATCAGGAACTGATGCAAAGGTGTGGCAAGGTTGCCCACAGTAGGAAAGAGTTGCCCTGACATAAGATGACTTTCAAGTCATTGCAATGGTTTTGAATTTGTTTTTTGAAAATTCATGTGTTGAATCGTAAAGGGATTAAGAAGGTAAAAACGTAACTGATGAAACGGTGGAACTTTGGGGAAGAGATTAGGACTAAGGAGGGACAGTCGTGCAGACCTCCCATGATTGAGTTTCTGGTGAATTTATAAGAAGAAGGAATGAGACAGACAGATGCAGAAAACACTGACCACTCTCACTGGCCATTCTCCATTTTGTGATGCTGCCAGAACCCCACCAGAAATGGTCTCTGGACCTCAGACCTTCAAAATGAGAGTTGCACAGGCATCTATATTTTGTTAGTATTCTTTTTCCTTCATGATAAGGTTTGTGTGTGCTCGTGTGAGAGTGAGAAAGAGATAAGCACGTTCCACAGTGCAGTTCACACTGAAATCCCCTTCCTGCTCCAGCCCTTGCAAACTTGTACACTCACATAACATTTTTTTAGAGGTTTTTGTCTTAGGGTATGTGTTCTTGCAAGAGAGAAAGAGAAAGTGAGAGGGAAAGTAAGAAATCATTCCCAAGGGGGAAGGGCCACAACACAATTCCTTCTTCCCCATTCTCCTCCTGGGATCTTGGGCACACACGCACATGCACCTGGCATGACTTTCAAGCCACTGGGTCCGGGACTCGAACTGCAGTTGGCCATGTGGGAGTCCAGTGATATAACTGCTATGCCATCTGCTGGCCCCTCACATAACATTTTTTATTAAACCAGTGTGTGTCCTGAGCGTCCGCCCATTGCTACATTGTCACATGCCCTGTCTGTCTCTGTCTGACCAGGCCTGGGATTGCGGCTGCAGTCACCATGTGGAATTTGGCTTTTTTCCTTATCAACACATTATGACTGCACCATTGAAATCTCCATTTTCATAAACTACCCAGTTTCAGGGTGGGGGGGGATTGTTGTTGTTATTAGCAAAATCGATCAGAACATTCCCATTAAGGCCCCATGGAGTTTATTCTGCAGGCTGTGTCAATACAGCTGATTCTTAGGGACTGGAGACAGAACAAAAGAAAACTGAGGCATAAACCAATTTGTTTTCAGCCCAGCCTCATTTTCTCTTCATCTATATTGCCATGTCTTTGCATTCCTGTGTAAGACCAAAGCTTGGTGTCCAGCTTCCCAAAGCGTCTGGATGCTCCTGTCCAACAGACAAATCACATCAAAATCCTGAAAGGAGAAAGCGTGTCTCCTGCCACAGATCTGACATACTTTTGCCGTGAATGATGTAGAGAGATTCCGTAAAGTATTAAAGGGAGCCCTGGGAAATTTATGTTAAATACAATCAGTCTTACATAGACATATATATCTTTGAAGTCTGCTCCTGGACATTTTCTCCTTAAGACAAAAATTAAATAATGACCCTCTAGAAAAACATTAAAGGTTTCCTTCCATGGGGGAAAAAAAAGTCAAATTATAGGACACTTTTTAAGCTCAACTTCTGTTTAGCCCACCTTGAATTCCTTTGACACACTTCCAGGTCTACCTTACAGCAATAGGAGAGATTCCATAACCTAGAGATTTATAACATATGACAAGTCAACCCAGATCCTTACGAAACTAGAAATGAGTCAGCAACATTATAGCTGCTTGAAATTCAGGGCATTTCAGAGTGAGGGGGAGAAATCTGAAGAATTTCACAGAGAATGTTTTACTCTCTGAAAAATTGCTGAGAATTTTTCTGAGGCAAAGCAGTGTCCAGGTTTTTATTTTCCAGGGCTAGGTAGTAAGTGAACCAATGCTTTGCAAGCCGGACCAGACAGCCGGCATGAAGAAGGGCCACAGCAGCAGCAGCAGGATGTTTCATTGTTTCTGTCCAACCTTGCCTAAGAAGCAGATACCCTTCAATGGCTCCCATGCCTCCTGCTCCTCAAAGCAGGGTCCAAGGTCTTGTGCACACTGGCACCTGCCACACCATCCTTTTGCATACCCTTCCCATTTCCCATTTCTCTCTTCTATGCCCACTGTGAACCTCACACTAACTGAACATTTTCATTTCTTCAGTAGGTCATGCTCAAGTTCCAAGAACTATCAAGTTGGCCTTTGGTTGATTCATAATATGTAACAATTATCATAAGCAGTAATAATAGTCTCCATGAATTGCATTCTGCTATGTGTTTAACATGGGTCTAGTGCTTATTTGTGTGTGTGTGTGTGTGTGTGTGTGTGTGTTGCGATTTTCACATAAACCCTGCAAGGAAGGCTAATCAATCTTAGAGCTCAGGGATCTGTAGTTTGAGCTGATAGGTCATTTGCCCAAGGCTGATATGGAATTTCAGTGCATGGCTATTTGATGTCCAAGCACATTCCTTCCTCTGCTTCTTCCCCTAATTAACTTGTCCTTGACTTTCAAGATTGAATATATTGCAACTGTGTCTCGAAAGGTTTCCTCAGATGCTCCCTCCTTCCATGGAGGAAAGCAGGTGCTTCTTTTGGAATTGGAAAAGCAATTAAAGGCTCTATGACTCCTTGCTGTGACTCTAACCTCACTAACGTAGCTTGTTGTCTCCCCAACTCAGACCATGAACAAGAGTCCAACGCAGGACTCTTCCTGCTCAGGGGCCACATTACCCAGCACATGGTAGGTGCTTACACAATACTCCTCACACTTCGCCCACCACACGTAAGTGAAAGATCTGAAAATGCTACATGACAATTCAGCACTCAGATGAAGCCCCAGGACTCTCTCCCAAGCCTTTCTCAGTCAGCGCCATCTGAACTACCTTTTCTTGCTGTAATAATTTGCTGCGAGAATTAAATGGAATAACTAGATGTGCTATGGCTAAAAGCCTGAGACTCTATTGTGTCAGCCCTCACCTGTACCCTCCCAGCACAAACCACTTCCCAAATGAGATAGAAAAACTAAAAGACAAAATTATTGCCCTACAAGGAGGTGTATAAGCAAGCATGAAAGGCACTGCTAAGGGATTGTGTGGAGGGAAGGCATGACAAAGGCCACCAGGAGGCTTTATTGAACCTGAGCCAGGAGGAATGTGCGGGATCCATCGGGCCGTGGCGAGGGGACCTCCGAGCAAATTGTACTGGCTGACCTTAACTAAAGAATTGATTTTTCTTCTCTCACAGATCCCAAAACAAGAGTGGGACAAAAGAAGGACCAGAGGCCAGGAAGGATGGAGAGAAGCAATAGCAGATTGGTCACAGCCTAGCTAAAGAGTGTCTTCCCTTCCTTCCGCAAGAAGACTCTGTTCTCTGCAGGGCTGTGACCTGGGGAAGCAAGACCCCACCAGGACCTCGCTGTGTATGGTACGCCCATCTCCCTGGACTCTGCTAAGCTGGAAATTTCCAGACTAAGTCAGAAAGCAGATTCTACCATCAAGGTAACAGGTGGACACTCTAGTGTCTTGTCGTTGTCTGCCCACACACATTGCCAAGTAACGCCTATGGAATAGTCACTGTTTGTCTCTCTCTCTCTGTCCCTGAGTCCCACAAGAACTCACTATTGCACAGAAACACTTTAGACCCTTGTTTACTAGGTAGTATATATTTTCAGTCAATTAAATCTCACTCTCCTGCTGTCCTAAGAGGACTCAGTGGGAGACGGCACTATCCAGTTGAGTGCAGATCCTCTTTCGAAAGATGCCACTTATTAAATCATGAAAACGCCTTCCTGGAAGTGATGATTACCACAGAAGTTGCACAGTCTCTTGTACTTTAAAAAAGTAACTATGATTTTTCTTTAAAAAAATGTCACCTCTAGTGATTTCTGAGCTGCAACCATGATTCTTGATAATGATGGCTATTGATGAGTGTCATCACTCTTAACTCCTGGGGACTGTGAGCTTCCAGTGAGGTGATGAACCTTCAACACAGCAGTGCCCCCCTCCCAAAGAAGCTGATATTTTGTTCATATGTACTAGTATTATTAGCTGTACTAATTATCCATGCAAAAATGCATCATGACTTTCCCAACATCCCAATATTATCCCCGTTTTGCAGATGAAGAGTCTGCAGCGTATTGGATTTGCTTACTTACGAAATCTCATAGCAGTAATGAGGAAGCCAGGACTGGTCCCACTTGGGCCATGGGAAAGATGTACCAAGGCTTCTTGACAAAAGAGAATTCTATGTGGAACCAGAGGGGCTGAGGGGGTTAGTGTGGCCCTCTTATTCTGCCTTAACTCAGAGTTGAGTGCCAAGAGACTGCAGAAGATAGGATCCAACACTATTTTGTATGAGAAAGCAACTCTTCTCTGGGCCAGTCTCACCAAGGACTTCCTAACCATCATCTCAGAGCAAACTAGCTCAGGCTGCACTTACTGGGGAACTTGCAGTAACTCCTTGGAACTCAATTGCTTTCTGACATTCTATTCATCTTCCAGCTTATTTCCCATCACTGACCCTGATCTTATTAGGAAAACCTTGGAGATATCTGTAATGGTACCTTTTTTCTTTCTTCCTTTCTTTTTTTTTTTTGACAAGTTACTCCAGGATGTATTTAATATCTCTAAATTGTCATTGATTGAAGCTAGTAATTCTAAATGATTAGTTTAAAGCTAATATTCTTTTTTTTTCTTAATCTTTTTTTTTCCCTAGTCACATCCTTGATCTTTTCAAAGATATCTTCCTAAGTGGTCAACAAGCATAAAGTTGTACAAGGGCAGAGGGAGAGAGGGGAATATTTCCAGCAGCTTAGACCCTTCCCAAGGGCTTGGGTTGTTCCCCACTGACTCTCCTACCTGAAACATAGGTTAGCATGTTAAAGGTGCTCTAGAAATATTTAACAAGTCAGGGAACATCATTCCTAACTAGAACTTAATGTTAAGAAAACTACAGCTTAGATTTCAACACTCAGTTTTTCAATTGGGCTTTTTAGAACAAGGAGCTACCAAAATGTACACCAAATGGATGATGGTTATTCAGTGAGATGTGAGAGGCACTGAAGTTTTTCTGCTTCAAAATTTTTCTCTCCCAGCTATGTTTGACCAACTGAAATCTCTATCTTTGATTCTGTATTCAGTACATAAAAGAGAGGGCATTGGCTATGAAATTAAAAGCCAATAATAGCAAAGATACATTTATTGAATTAGCTAAGTGTCCCTTGGGCAGACAGCAGGTGGCATGGTGGTTAAAGTGCTGGATTGCTACATGAGCAACCGTGGCTCAAGTCCTGGACCTGACAGTTTGAAAATCATGTCAGGTGCAAAGTCCCAGAAGGAGAATGGAGAAGGGATTGTGGCATGACCTTCCCTCTGAAGGATGCTTTCTCACTTTCTCTCTCACTGTCTCTCTCTCTTTCTCTCCCCAGCAGTGCACACATTCTATGCCAAAAACCTAAAAAAAATTAAAAAGTGAGACCTTGATCCCCAAAGGACAGAGATATGAGTGGCAAGCCCCAGTTGCAGGAATAGTTAAGAGGTGCTTGACCACAAGAGTACCATGATTAATCACTGTTTTAATGGAGGTGTTGGAAAGGAGAACACCAAGGAAAGGTCAACTGAGACCTAATTCACCAAATTTACCAGCCCTAGCCCGAGTGCCCAGTGAGTGCCAGCTCAAATTTGCTCTAAGAAGCTCTATTTGCATGAGAGAACTGTGGAAGCATAAAAAATGATGTATTTGGAGCCTCAAAAATCTGAACTTGCATTCTAGCTTTATCATTTTTTAGCAAAAAGGATAGATGACATTGTGCTAACTCAGTTTCCTCCTCTGTAAAATGAGTAGAGTTGCCCTTTCTGCCTTCCATTGCAAGAAGGCATTGTTGACATCATGGGCGTGCCTGCTGCAGGGAGGGTTGAGTGCAGAGGAAGCAGTCAGTACATAGTGGGTGCTGTCAACAACAAGGATTCTTCCCAAAGCAAACATTATCCTTCCCAACAAAGAAAAAAAAATGAAAGAAGGGCCAGGGAGAAAAGGAACTAATGAGAGAGAGAGAGAGAGAGAGAGAGAGAGAGGAAAGCAAGGATAGTTTTATCTATGGAGTATCCAATAGATGCCAAATATTTAGTCAGTACCCTTCATACACAAACGCTCCCTAAGAGACAATGAAACTCGTGTATATGAATTTTGCCTTCTTTGACATTTCTCCCTCACTTTCCTACACCCCTCAGACCCTAATTCTTTAGGTTTCTCAACATAGAGAAATGCTGATGAGAAAAGGAGAGTCAGAAAAAAGGAGGAGGAAGAAGGAAGTTCTTTATGAACAAAAAGCTTAGCCACTTGAATGGCAAACCAAACCCTTTCTCTTACAACTCTGAGAAGCCTTCATGGAGGAGAGGGAGACTCCCACACTGCAAATAAGAAGTAGATCCTTAAGAAGAATGGCCCCTCAATCAAAAGAAAACTTCATGTGCCCTGCCCTAAAACTCCAGAGAAGGCAGGCACAGGGAGACTGGATCAATCGTAATCACAGAGTAACAGAGTAAGGCGACATTATTTTATAATCTTGGGGTAGTCTGGAACGGAAGAGGTTCCCTCCCTCCTGCTATTTTTTTCATCGTCTCTTCAGAAGTATTCAAATGGGTTGAGACAACTGCTTCACTTGGCATTTGGATCCGTCTATTAGCTACTCCGGGGCTCGAGTGCTTAGTCATTTCTTAGCTCATGTCACTGCCACTTTGTTCTCGCATTTGACACTGACTCCAATAACCTTGTAGCATCTGCCCTCCCAATTCCCCTGAAAACCCTGAGCAGCCTGCTTCAATGAACGCTCCTTTGAATGCCCTTTTTTTTTTCCTTCCCTTTTCTCTCTCTCTCTCTTTTTTTCCTTTTGACAAGGAAAAGAGCTATCAGGTTTCTGGAACATTCTTGAATAGCTAATTCCTGGAGTCCTTGTCCTCGCTTCTTCCCCTCTGTACCTCACTGGCATTCGCTCCAAGATCTGCTCCTTTTCAAACAACGACCTGGCACTGAGCTGAGGTTTCCAAATGTTAACTCCCTGGCACCAGTCCTGTAGGTGCTGAAAGGATTTTTCCCTGATTTGCACACAAGCCCTTTCATTTCGATGCATATCAGGGTCAGCTCGGCTTTTTGCTTTGCCTACAAGGTGGTTTAGAGGCCATGGCCCAGAGACCATAGTAGAGAAGTCTTTCTCCTCCTTTTCAGATCATCTCTCAGCCACTCTTACCTGGGCTTCCAGAAATGCGCAGTTCTCTCAGGTCCTGCTTTGTACATCCAGGGCAAGGGCCCAGGGTGGACACTTACCTACATAGCAACTTTCCCATCTCCCTTCGAGAAGGTCTGCAAAGTCTCCAGCAGCTATCTTGTGCTGTGTCATGTCCTTACTCAGGGGAAGCTGTAATTGAAGACCTTCTCCTACCCAGGTGCCACTATGAATCCAATCATTTCGACAGAGCACTAGGGGCTATATATGATGCCTACTCTGGTGAAGCAGTGGTCTAATCTTTTGTTTCCACGTTATCTGCTGATTCTTAGAAATAGTGTCAATAGAACTTAGTAAGAGAAAAAAGAGAAAGGGAGAGAGAGAGAGGAATAAACACAGGTGAATTCATTCACTCAATGCTCATCCAGCCATCAATTCACTCCCAAAGGCTTTCTTGAGTATTACTATATGGAGCTGGGAAAGGTGTTCAGAATTCGAAGATGTAATTGAGGCAGCCTTTGCCTCCTAGAAAGTCAGGAATCTAGAGAAGAAAGAAGAAACTATTCCAAGAGTGTACCCACAGGGCCTATTATGCAAGAGGAATATTTCACCAGTGCTAAGGGAAGATTAGTTGATCAACAATTTCTTCCTATAAGAAAATGTGTCTGAGTTGGATCTCTATGGGAATAATTCCATGGTGGGACTACTATGGGGTAGACACAGTGACAGGTGTTACATAAATATGGGCAGAATAGACTGTCTCTTACATCATAGAGAAAAATTCCACATCAGAACATGAGAAGGAGTGGCTGGAGAAATAGAGGATGAGCTTAGAGTTTAGTTGGAAAGGTCAAATGTAAGGTAACAATGACTGAGTGTTTCTATGTGCAAGCTACTATATCAAACACTTCAGTCTTTAGGACTATATTAAATAGCAGGTATTGTTTTCTTTTTAAAACCAGTACAATTGAAATTTAGATGGTAGGCAACCTGCCTACCCACAGATCTTATAAACGTTAAAGCTGGGATGTGACTACAGATGTGTCTTATTCCAAAGTATGTGCTCTCAATTACCATGAGAAAACTACTCACAAGCCTCTGATAGTCATGAGGGTAGACATTCCAAGAAGAGAACAACTTTTGTAAAGTTTGGGCAATATGAGAGAGTCTATTCCAGAATCTACAATAGATTCCGTAAGGGCAGAGCTGTAGTTCAGGGCAATGATGGGGCTGAAAACATGGTGAAAATAATGTTTGAAGAGGGGATGGCTCATTCATAAGTAAGGTTGGCTCATGGCCTGGTGGTTAAGAGAACCAGATCCTGCATGACTGACTGTGTGTTTGAGTCCTGGACCTGGTAGATTGAAAAACAGTGTGTGTGTGTGTGTGTGTGGGTGTGTGTGTGTGTGTGTGTGGGTGTGTGTGTGTGTGTGTGTGGGTGTGTGTGTGTGTGTGTGTGTCTTCCCCAAATCCTGACAGGATAGTGAAGTGAAGGAGAAGGGATTGTGGTATGACCATGCTGCACTTGGGGCGCTTTCTCTGTCTCTCTCTCTCTGTGTCTTTCTCTCTGTTTCTCTGTCTCTCTCTGGTGGGCATACACATCCTCTGGCAAAAGAAAAATAAACAAATTTAGACTTGATGATAAGGATTCTGAATTTGTTTTCAGGAAACCATATGAAACATCAGTTAGGTCCAAAGTAAGGGTGGGATAGGATAAAATTAGAGTTTTAGAAGCAATGTTTTGGCTACTAAATAAAAGATACAGTATAATTGGTTATAAATAGAAAAATGAGGACGAGAGGAAATAAATTTGAGACTTTTGAAAGTAGAATAAACAAGTCTTGGTGACCTATTAGATATGATGAGGAAAGGCAGAGAGAGCTTATGATGGCTCCTAAGTATCTGGCTAGGGAAGTTTGAGTTGATGACAAACACAGTGGATTTTTAGCGGTGAGATGATGTGTCCAGTTTGGGACATACTGTGTTTATGTTTCTAGGGGAAACTCAAAAGGAGATATCCAGTAGTTAGGAATATTTGAGTCTGAAGCTTTAGAGACTAATTTGAGTTGGGAACACCGAGGTAAATTTGCCTTCCTTAGTCTTAGGGGAATTAATTTTATTGCAGTTGATGACACATCTTAAGAACATCATGCACAAAGAAAATGAAGATGATTAAAGAAAAAGCCTAGGGAGTAGCAGAATGAAAGACTCAGTAGAAGAAAAAAGTTAATAAAGAAAAAAAATAGTGGCTAAAGGGTCAAGGAAAAGAGAAGCGAATGAACATGGTATGTTTGTCTGTTTTCCTAGCATGTCAGAAGTATAGGCTAGATGCTCTTTCGCTTGAGAGATGTAACAGATTGCTCCTGGAGAGGTAAAGCATGTTGGCAAAGTACTTTCAACGGGTCAATCTTAAAGCCAGGACAAGAAGCCTGAGCCAGGCTATGCCAGGGTTGTTGTTTATTTGTTTTGTTTACATTTTTCTTAGCCTCACAGTCTAGAATAGTGTGTGGAAACTACAACAAAATCTATTTTAAAAAAATAAATCCTAGGGGCTGGCAGGTGGCATGGTGGTTAAGGCACTGAACTACCACATTGCTGACTGCGATTCGAGTCCCGGACCTGGCGGGTTGGAAATCACACCAGGCTTTCATGTGAGTGCCCAAATCCTAGAAAGAGAATGAAAGAGAAGACATTGTGGCATGGCCATTTCTCCTGGGGGTGATTTCTCACATTCCTTCTCACTGTCTCTCCAGCCAGTGCATATGTCCTATGGCAAAATTCTGAAGAAAAGAAAAAAACAAAGAACACCTAAATGCCCTAGTCCTAGAGTCATAGCTAGGTTAGACTTCCACTGTCAGGTTGTCCTAATTCCTTCTCAGTTTGTCAATGTCTTGAGGGTTCAGTGATGACCCTGTGTGAATACTACCAAGAAGAACCCTTATATTGGGTGGTCAGAAATACCATAACGTATTTTTTCTATGCAAGCGTACGGCATGACTTTTCTTCCCCAACAGAGGGACAATTTGCAAAATAAATAGGGAAAGGAGGATGGTCAAAAACTTTCTTCTCCATGTTGGGTGACTGAGATGAATTCTACAGTAAAGCCATAGCGTTGAGGAAATTAGCAAATGTTTCTCCAAAAACGTCGATAATTGAGAAAGTAGCTCCCTCCTCAGTGAGTCAGTGTTTCCACTTGCAGAGTCTATCCTTGTGCAGGGGCCTCAACCTCTTGTGTTGGAAATGAGTTAATGCAGTCGACAATACGACATGCTATTCCTCACCTCCATCAGCCATAGTCTAACAATGCATTTCCAAGTACTGTACTGCTGATGGAAGCTCCACCTGAAACCTGTGCTCCCAGATAAGGATCTTCATCCCATTCATCGTTTCAAAAAGAAAAAACAAACAAACAAAAACTTCCTGCATGGCAGCATTTTCAACTGCTTTGGTTTCAGCCAGAGATAAACGGTGCCTGCTGCAGACTAATTAATATCAGTCACCCGGAAAGCAGGAACTGGGAGACAACAGGCCTCTCTTTCTTGATAAACAGATTGCTGTGTAAGGGATGCACATGGATGTGACAATTCATTTGGCCATAGAAATAGCAGAAATGAGACGTTTTTAGACAGATATTTGGAAGGCATGAGCAAATATCCCCAGGTGCCATCCATTTGAGCTCAGGTGAGTCTTTCTCACTAAGTCTCTAGGATCAGCAGAAATCGTTGGGCCTCAAGGGAAAGTGCCCCTAAAACAATAACCAGAATCCTTAAAATAATGGCCAACTCCTGGGAAAACTGGCTCTGTACTGTAGTCCTCAGCAGCTCCCCTCCCCTAACCCCAAAGCTCACTTTGGTTAAGAACCAAAAAAGCTTAGCCCCGAGTGATATGTAATCCAAGGAATCTGAAATTAGGATCGTGGAGCTAAGAAAAAAAAAGCAAAGGATGTTTAGAAGCCAGTCATCGTGGACATCTTCCCCAGAGTGCCTGTGCAAGATGTCGCAAAGGTCCGAAGGGAAACAGCCCACGTTTTGCGCAGTGCTCTTGGGGTGAGTTCCTGTGACCACCCACCAGCAAAGAAATCGCATTTCTGTTACAGCAAAGTTGCAGTGTCCTGTGTTGTTCTGAGAATGAACCATGAGAGGGAAAATGTCACCACACAAGCTTTCCTTACACTCAATTTCTCAGAGAAGGCGTGAGGGATCATTTTCCCATCTCAAGAATCATAAATTGCCATTTTTATAGGAGCTTGTGAAGAACGATATTCCAGAAGCTACAGAGCTAGGGCATTTAGGGATCAGTTTAGCAAAACATGAAAATTCTGTCAATTTTCATCCATCTATCCAGTCGGTCAGCCAACCTCTTTACAAACTCAAAGGGCAAAATAATAGTAAATTAATAACTGGAAACAAGAACTTATCAGTGTCATGGTAGCGGTATGTAGGATCTTCCAAAAAGTCCATAGCAAACACATATTATGAAAAAACTATGCATGGATTTAAAAATATTTTTGTACCAAAGTAAATTCGCTTAATTCCATGAATGTTTTGAAGTCAGATTGAATGTGCAGAAGACACATACAGAGGAGTGTGTTCTACAGAGTTGTGGAGTAGAAAGGAATAAGTCAGGAAAGTTTTTAGAAAGAAAACACTTAAACTAAGTCATCGAATAATGGGAAAAGTTCCTAAGCAGAGAGTGGAATCTTGGATACTCTCAGTTTCTGAGCAGGTCTGAGCAAAGGGAATGTTTTTCTCCTCTGCTCGCCCAACTGCTCAGGCAGTAGATATCCCATGAAGCCTTCACTGTTCTTTTTCCCTCTTCAGTAGGGATTTCTTGCCACAGCTCTTGGGACATTTCTTAAACATTCACTATGTTTTGTGCACATACTAGATTGCAAATTATTTAAGGACAAGGCCTCTCATGAATGCATTTTTGCCTCTTTGGTGACTAAAGCAGGGTCTGAGACATAGTGGTTTTGGTTTTGTTTGGTTCTGTGTTTTGTAGTTTGTTGAATAGTATATCTCTCCATACTTAATTGGGAGTCTCTTGAAGAAAATTTATTCCTCCTGTAGCTAGCATAGTGCTCAAAGTGGGAATTCGTGTCTGGCCAGATGGTAGCACAGTGGTCAGACCACTGTGCCCATGTGGAAAGGTCCTGGGGTCACATCTCTGGACTGCCCTGTGCATGCTGGGCATGTGTGCACACACCTGGGGCTCGGGTTGGCTGAGACTGGGAGTGGATTGTGCTGTGAACACACTGCTGGGGTTGTCTGTCTCTGTTTCTCTCTCTCTCATGGAAGAAATAAATAAACTTTAAAAACAATAAGTGCTTAATGAATGAGAGCCCACTCAAACTTCAACATAATAGTGAATGTGATGACACAGTTGCTGCGTGTTCTTCCTCTGAGGACCCAGGGTCACTGCTACTCCTGCCTTTGAGGAGGCTAGGGTGAATAGATCCAGGTTTCTCTCATTCTTTCCCTCACACAACTATTGGGTCGTCAGAAAAGCCAGGACATATTTTTTTCTGTTTTTCCATGCAGAAATGCATCATGACTTTTCCAACGACCCTACACCTCTCATCTTGAAATTGTGTGAACAAGGGTGTGTTAGAATAATGACTATCGTTTAATATCCTTCCCAATTTAAAGACATGACTTGCTAAATGTTGAATTTCCAGTATTATTCGTAAGCTAAAGAGGGGATATTTTGGAAAAAGGATCTAATCCAGACCATTCAATTCCTACAGTGGATACGGCGGCCTAATCTCTATTAAGATGGACTCTTCCTTTTGGCCATGCCTGGCTTGTCAGTCAATATCCATGATGCCCTTAGGGACTCAGCTTATTTGGCATGAGGGATTTTTGTTGGTTTCATCTTTGTTTGAAGTTTATTTCTCCCATGAGAAAGAAAGAAAGGTAAAAATGAGATACAGACACAGACACCCCCAACAGGTCTTCACACCTCAATCCACCTCCAGTCTCCACCAGCTTTGAAAGTGGGCATTTATACCCATGCCTGAGATGCACAGGGAGGTACCAGGAATGAACCGAGGACCCTCTCATGGGAATCCGGTAGTGTTACCTCTGTGGTACCAACTGGCCCCTGCTTGAGTTTGTTCTTGCTAATGGGTTGCTGGTTCTTGTTCTGATGTTGTACAGTGCAAGGCACTTTGTGGTGTACCAGAAAAGAGAATGGCAGCCCCTAGTCTAAGCCAGACTCTACGGCTGCACGACCTGAAGCCAGGATCTGTGATCCTGAATAGCTCATTTTTGTCCTCTGAGACCCACATCTTTTTCTGTTTTTCCATGCAGAAATGCATCATGACTTTTCCAACGACCCTACACCTCTCATCTTGAAATTGTGTGAACAAGGGTGTGTTAGAATAATGACTATCGTTTAATATCCTTCCCAATTTAAAGACATGACTTGCTAAATGTTGAATTTCCAGTATTATTCGTAAGCTAAAGAGGGGATATTTTGGAAAAAGGATCTAATCCAGACCATTCAATTCCTACAGTGGATACGGCGGCCTAATCTCTATTAAGATGGACTCTTCCTTTTGGCCATGCCTGGCTTGTCAGTCAATATCCATGATGCCCTTAGGGACTCAGCTTATTTGGCATGAGGGATTTTTGTTGGTTTCATCTTTGTTTGAAGTTTATTTCTCCCATGAGAAAGAAAGAAAGGTAAAAATGAGATACAGACACAGACACCCCCAACAGGTCTTCACACCTCAATCCACCTCCAGTCTCCACCAGCTTTGAAAGTGGGCATTTATACCCATGCCTGAGATGCACAGGGAGGTACCAGGAATGAACCGAGGACCCTCTCATGGGAATCCGGTAGTGTTACCTCTGTGGTACCAACTGGCCCCTGCTTGAGTTTGTTCTTGCTAATGGGTTGCTGGTTCTTGTTCTGATGTTGTACAGTGCAAGGCACTTTGTGGTGTACCAGAAAAGAGAATGGCAGCCCCTAGTCTAAGCCAGACTCTACGGCTGCACGACCTGAAGCCAGGATCTGTGATCCTGAATAGCTCATTTTTGTCCTCTGAGACCCACATCCTGCTGTTAGTTAACATCCTTTGAATTTATTTATCTTCTTAAGTAGATTCCATGAAATCAACCAGTAGGTAGTATTTCACTTTATCTTCTTAGAATTCCTTTGTGGGGTTGAAGGGAGGGATGACCTTAGAAGGATGAGAGAATGCCCATGAGTCTTAGGTGACCTTTTACTCAAGATGACTTCTTAAGGCTGCCCAAAGGTATACAGTCCACACAAGCCTCTCAAACAACCCATTTAATCCCAGCCCTCAATCTGATCTGGGATAGGAAACTCAGAGAGTGGAAAGGTATGGAAATGGAATGAGAGCTAGACTGTACTGAGCTAAGGGGGAGACCTGAAGAAGGCACCGAGGAGACTAGGAAGTACATCTATTACCATTCAGAAGTTCCTCGGACCTCCTCCTTCCTGAATTTAGATATTCACTGATTACACACGGTGCCTTTAGACACCAAAGGGCTACCTACTCCCTGCAAGGAAACAACGCCCTCCAAACAGACCCATAAACAAATTCCAGCCAGATTCCCTCAGAATAAAACTCTACTTCCTCTATTAAGCTCAGCTCCCTTTCGATAATTCTCTTCTTACTTGGCCCATGAAACGAATCAGAGAGAGATTATTTTCAGGGCCAATTGGTAGGAAAACCCTGCTGCAGACAGTTCTCCTTCTGATTGCAGCCTGCCTTCCACTTACTGAGTGTCACATCAAGTAGTGGTTCAGGGGTTTCAAAGGCAAGCTCAGCACAAGAAAGAAAAAAAAAGGAAAAAAAAAAAAAGGCCACAAAGTTTTTCAAGTACCTACTGCAGAGTTATCAGGTCATAGATCTAAATGTCAGCCCCATATGCCCGATTTGCACATTCCAACCCAATTTGGTCATTTTTTTTTCATTTTTATCTGCATGCACGAAGTGCTTAGGAATACTGAAACATTCTAGAATCATATTTAGTTTGCAAAGTTCAATTAACTTAAGTGCTAAAACATGTTCTCCAGCTGGTAACTAGTTTCATCGGTTACTATGACAAGAAAAAAAAAACTTCAATACTGGGGCTCCCCAGTGTCCTCTTAGGAGTCAGCATGGTCATGCACAGGTATGTGAGAACAGGAAGGTAAGGAGTCTGGCAAAATCTCTGACTTAACACAGAAGAAAAATCAAAGAACTCATTCTCTTATGGAAAAAAAAAAGCAAAAAGCTGCCTAGGTAAGGGTTTCCACCTTCTGCTGTGATTGTATATCCTCCTGTTCCCTGGAACAACTTTATAACCACTCAATAGCAAGATGAGGGTGTGGGTCAAGGGTTGAAGACTTTTAAAGCCATTGCATAAATGCACTTAACCATGGGCCAAAGTGATAAATAGGAAGCCAGTGTCAGAGTGCGGTGAAGAATGATTAGCTGGGACAGTTAGAGCAGCTGCCTAGGAAACTCCAAACACCTGGAGGGAGGAGTTCCTTCTGGCTTCCACCAGGGCTCAATTGTTCTAATTGCATTTGCATTAAAAGGCACGACTGGTAAATTGCAAAAGGATACAGTTAAGAAACATTATGTAAATTTTCAAAGAAAAAAAACACTGCATGGTACTTTTGGTTAGATGGAAATGTAGTTAAGGGGGAAATTAAACAGGACCAACACACACTAACACTAAAACGGCATTAAGAGAAAAAAGGGATGGGCATGGGATTGAGAGATCTTAAACATACTGGGTGAAATGTAAACAAAGCTCCTAAAGCTACTTAGCAGACACATGGGCTTGATTCTATTATTTTATGTACTTACATGTTCGTTTGAAATGTTTTCTAATTAAAACTTAAGACTTTTTTTTTAATTTGTGATGGAGCTTGTGCACGTGAACAAGAGGAACAAGAATGGACCCTCCATGGGGCTCAGCCATGCCACGATGCCAATTCTCCAGCGCTCCAGGATCCTGGGCACACACGCAAGTGCCCAGACAGTATCAGGCTGAGCAGGCCAGTGACTTGAACCGAGGTCAGCATGTGGCTTCCAGCTCTGCAGTCTGGTGTCTACCAGCTGTGCTGCAGAGGCTGGGCCCAAGACACTTTAGAAAGAGCGACACTACTCATTTTACAGTCGTGTTAAGCTAGTTATTGCTCAAAAATTCTTCTCCCACAGAGACCATGAACCTTGGACCTTTTTTTTTTTTTTTTTTTTTTTAGAGGCTTTTGCTATAGGGCACGTGTGCTCACCAGAAAGACAGAGACTGTGAGAAATCACCCCCAGGGGGGATGGCCACACCTCAATCCCTTCTCTTCCATTCTCCTCTCAGGATCTTGGGCATGCACGCACACGTGCCTGGTGTGAGTGAGTTTAAGCGACTGGGTCCAGGACTTGAACTGCAGTTGACTACGTGGGAGGCCAGCGGCATAGCCATTACGCTCACTGCTGGTCCCAACCCTGGACCATTTTCACTATAGATCTTAGAATTCTGAAGAGGAAAGTCATGACCAGTTTCTCTCCCACTTCATGATGCTAGTTGAGCTCATCCCCTGGGTTTGGCCTCCTAACTGGAGATAGGGCCCAGGTAACTGCGGTATCTGAAACTGAGCTTCCCTTTCTCTACCCGTGGCACCAGGGGTGACAAGGACATGCCCCCACAAAAGCCACCCACTAACTGGGACTATATCTACCTGTCAGTGCTCATAGGAATCCTAAGATTTAACTGTGGAGATGTGAGGACTGCAAAGAAAGACACAGATCAATATATTTAAGAAATGTTAAGACGTTCCTTTATCATCGACAACTGGAATGTAATCTAGCATTGTATCATAACATAAATAAAACCACAGACATGAAGAAGCACTGGCCACAAGGTGGCTTCTTCATGTGCCTATTACTTGTAACATACCCTAACCTTAAAGCAGAAATATTTTAATAATGCTTGCAAAATCATAAAGAGCTATTAAATATTGATCATTTTTATTACTTCATCCCTCAGTGTTAAGAGTATACCATCTTGGGGCCAAGCAGTGGCTAGAGGTTAAGGCAACTGGCCCCCACACGGCTGACTGTGTGTTTTGGGTGCCTGACCTGGTGGCCTGAAAAGCACACCCGTTGCATGTGTATGCATGTGTGTGCGTGCCGCAGATCCTGCGAGGAGTGTGTAGGAGAGGGAATTGTCATGTGGCTATCTCCCTTGGGGTGTGATTTCTCACTTTCCCTCTCTGACTCCTTCTGGCGAGCACGCTCAACCCACAGGAAAAAAAAAAAAAAAAAAGAGTACGCCATCTTGAACCTCCCAATCCATTTCAATGTAGGAAACAGATTTTTTCCCCTTTTTTCTGTCAGTTGGTTAAAGTGTTTTCAAGTCAGAATGTGCATCATGGAATCATCACACCATCCCATTCCTGCCTGTTACATCTGAGGATCCATGGCCTCAACCTTCAGAGACAGTTAAACAGCAATACACTCTTCAGAAAGCCCAGTACTAGTAGACAGGCAGATGGTCCCGCTAAGGGTCCTGGCAGGAGTGTCCTATGGCTGCTGTTCGGGAACACTCCCAGTAATTTTCTCGCGAACATGCCAGTCAGATGAGGAGTCCCTGTCTGCTCCCTCTTCTGCTCATTGTGGTTCCTGGCACGTTGGAGGAGTTCCATGAACGTAGAAGGAATAAATTCAATATATACAGAGTTTGTCTTCCCCAGATGGCATCAACAGAAACTATGCAACTTTTCAGTAACCAGTTACCTCAACAGAACAATGGTTTTCTTTTGAACCTTAATATTTTATTCCTACAGACATTATAGGGCGAAAGTTGAGAAAATAAGTTTGGTGTCAGCCAGAATTTTTCCAAATTTGAGCCGTTCCTTAACTTCCTTAAAAGTTCATTGCCTTGTCTATAAATGGGAAGAGCTACACACCTACCTCATCTTTTGGCTAGGAGGATTAATTAAGAAATCCATGTAAACAGCTAAGCAAAGCCTTAACAAGGTAGTAAATCCACCATCAGTTCTAGCTGATCCCATCACCAATGTGATCATTATTTTTACAGTTTTAATCACTTCTCCAATCTACTGGATTTTCAAACACAGGAGAGTTTTTCATATTTGCCTTCTTACTGCAACAGGAATATCTAATTTTAAAATGAGGATGGTAGAGGAAAAGTGTCACATTAAGCAAGATCATTCTCTGGGGTCAAATTGCTAGGAAACAGAATGACCAGGAGTGTCACCAAGAGCTGATCCTAACAAAGGAAGTCTCCAAGTTGATCACGTTTCTAAATAGAGTTTATAATGGCTAAGCAAAACCGCAAACAATGCTTTTAAATCATTCCAATGCCATGACTTGAAGTGTTCCCATGGTACCTAGATTTTGAGGGAGTTCAACCTACAAAGTGCTAAAAGTCTGTGAGGTCCCTTGCTACAAGGTCCCTTCTACTTTGAGAAGGTAAGACTGAATCAGGAGAAAAAAAAGGGGGCCTTCCTCACTGTCTCCTCGAAATGTGAAGAGCCCTTTTTATTATGTGCATGTTGGATAATTTTTATATTTTAATCAATCCATAAAATGAAAGCTTTAAAGTTCTATCCAAAAAACCTGGCTCTGGGGACCAGCAGGTGGCATGGTGGTGAAGGCTTTGGACTCCTACATGGCTGACCACGGTTCAAGTCCTGGACCTGGCAGCTTAAAAATCACGCCAGGTACATATGTGTGCATGTGTGCCCCAAATCCCAAGGAGGCGAATGGATAAGGGATTGGGGTGTGGCTATCCCCTCTGGGAGGGTGATTTTTCCCTTTCCCTCTCCCTGTCTTTCTCTGGATAACACACATGCCCTATGGTTAAAACCTTAAAAACAAAAACCCAGTTACAGAAATCCACAACCGTGTCTCATCAGTCTAGTCTCAAGGCACTAACAGGCTTGTCATCAACCCCTCTGAGTACATGCCGGGCCAGTGGCTGTCTAGCTGACACACGACTACCCCCACACTTGGGCCCAGCATTGTGAGGTTGATCTCTCGTAGCTGTTGCCCGTTATACAATCGCCTCTTTTGTTTATATAATCTCACGGAATGAGTCGGCAGAAAAGGCAAATAGAAAGCCATGGGAAATCTTTGCCCAAATCTTGCTTTGTACCTTACGTTCAGATGTGTTTGGTTAACCTTCTATTTATTCCTTTTCTTTCCTTCAGGTGACCTTTCCCGTTGCACTCCTCGCCACGATGCACCACGGCGACAGTGACTCAACGCGAGCCTGGCACCATGTGACAAAGGCACTCTTATGAGTTCTCTGGGAATAGCTTCATTCATCAGGTGACACACTGGCACCCTCTTGTATGCTACCACACCTGCCCCGGAAGTGGGGGAATGTCAGCCCCACATACGGCGATGTCCCCTCTCCAGATGCAGGCCAAACGAGTGGTCAACTGCAACTTCTGCCTTTCCTCCACCGGTTTTGCTGTTGGATAGCCTGATCCACAATTGGGAGGGCTGACCATGGGCAAGGCAGCTCCCTGGATTAGTGCCAGAAGGCTGTTCTTAGGCGTCCAGGTAATTGGAAAAGAGCTGGGCCATGCATCGCGTTCGATCGGTCAGCTACCTGACCTTATCGCAGCACGGCCACATCACGCGTCGTGTGACCCGTTTGCTAACTTACCTGTTCTAGGAAGCAGAGTAATTAATCACCATTCTGTGATAGCACACTCATATTCCTGCCAAAGAAGAGGGACCTGCCTACCAAAGGCAATACCTCCAGGCACTGAGACCTGAGTCATACATCCGATTCAAGTGCCCTGTGATCATGCTGAAAACTGGCTGGCTGGTTAAACTGGGGACAAGTGCAGCCTCATTTTCTTCTAAGAATTAAGTCAATCTTTTAAGGACGCTATACAGCTGTAATAGGAAGAAGCACGGGACCTAAATAGAGATGAAGTGAACAGGCAACACAAGCAATGAAGACAGGACTTGAATTCAACACCCCCGCGTCCCTCACAGAAAAGTACCTATGAATTGCCTGAAATGACTTGCTGGAGGGTATTGTGCGTATGTGTATTACTCTAGCTGCGTTCCCCCCACCAATTAGTATTGTTAAAGAGAAGCTTGACTATAGGGTTCCCAACCGCAGCAAAAATAAATTCCCTCCAATTAAGTAGTCTAATAAGCTATTTCGGATTTAACATTCTTTCCTTCCCATTTAATTTCAGCTTTCACTTGGATGTCATCTTGTTGAAAATCCATCACAGAAAACTATGTAGAAAAAAAGAGATTATGTGGCTAAGTGCCCCTGATGTTCAGAAAATGAGCAGAAGCACAACATTTTTCTCTAAATCACCCCTGGATTTTTTTTCCTAATAATTCCGCTTCTTCCTACTAGAAATTAATATATGAAAATATATGAAAATGGTCAATATGCAAATTCAAATATCACACTAGCTACTTGCCTTCAGTAAGTGCTATATGCATAAATCTGAAACGATACAATATTTTAAGGTTTCTGATTATAATAATGCCTTGGTGTGCATATGTGCATGTATAATTGCATTCATTTAATTTAATCATGGAAATATTATAGGATCATTTGGTTTTCTCCTCTAAAAGTTCTCTCACTTTTTTCAATTAATGCCACTTTGCCCCTTCTGGGATAAGTCAGCTGATGGTAAGTGATGGGCTTTGAGCTAAAAGGAATATGGCCACATTCCCATGGAATTACGGACAGGGAAGAGGCAAGGAGGAAGGTGGTGGTCGCTGGCCCTTAGGACACATCCTAGTCATGGAACGTGGCTGGGCTTCTCTGTAGAACCTGGTCCTCGACATACTTGCATTTTATGAGCATTTCTTTCTGCAAATTTCCAGTGTCCTCCAATGCTGAGAATTTGCCTCAGGGGCGGTCACCTGATTACAACAGAGGAGACCTGGCAACCAGCCCCTGTGACTTACACATTCTCCATGCTGGCGTGGGGTTCTGCAGTTACTGGAATCACAAGAGATATTTTGAGGGGAGCAGGGGGTGCTGGACATTTACTGACCATGTACTAGAAAGACAATGTCACAAAAGGGATCACTCTGAATGAAAAGATGAAGCTTGATTCAAAGGTTATTTCCTATTACCTTTCCCCATCAAGCAAATCTTATTTTTCTTCTCCCAGAAAAACTATGTTCCTCTCCCCCAACATATTAACAGAGACCAGTGAAGAGAAAGAGGCTGCCCATCAATAGAACCTATATAGCATCTTCCCCCCAGGGATTAATTCAGCTTTTGATTAAATCTTTCTGAGATTTAAATCATGATGTTACAAACCTCCAAGGAACTCCTTCATGAGTTGTGACCTTCTTTATTACTCTCTGCTGTTTGATAAAGTGCAAAGATTGATTGATAGTGGTGTACAGTGTGTTTGAAAACAAGGATAGCAAGAAAGATTACAAAATATAAGATTAATAGAAAGTAAATATTGCAAAAGTACACTTTAGTTAATATATCCTATAATTAATACTGAATTACAACTGTGTAGCTGGTAACACTAGCATCAGATGAGTATAATAATGTTATTAGGGCTGTAAATTATATCCAATGATTAGCTAAATACAAAGAAAAGCGAACTGGCAATGCTGGAAAAAAATTTCAACTCAGTATCACACTGTATGTAGTTCAGACAGATTTCATTTGGAGGACTTTTGAATGAAAATAAATTTTTTTTTCTTTTTTAAAAATATAAACTCTTCACATCAAGTGTTCATTTATTTTTGTCAACCTCATTTTGGTTTCCATAATTATTTTGCTATTAGTATCATCAAGGATGGAAGTGATTTCATGTTTGGAGGACAACTTAACATGAATCCTTTCTCTTCAATCAGGACATCCTAGTGCCAACCTAGCTGCTACTATTTCCATTTCTTGAAATTCCTCCTCTTCTCTCTGCCCTCAAAAAAGTATATTAGGGTCAAAAGTTTAGGCTTTGAGCCAGACTTGCATTTTTCTAGTGTCTTTCCTGACTCCAGCCCGATTTTACATGCCCTCTGCAACTTAAGCATCCCTAAAAGACAAATCAAGACGGGAGACTTACTCACCACATCTCGGGAGTGCTTAGTACACACAGGCGCAGAAGGCGGCAGTATTTGTATGGGATAGCGGTAAGCTTTTGTTTTTCATTTTGATAAAATAATTGCTGAGTCTACCCTGGTATAAAATAGAAAACAGAACCATGGAGAGTGATTCTTTGGTCACTGAGCAGACTTCAATGCACTATTGATATCTCTATTATATGTCTGATATTTCTGAGCACTTGTTTTCCCTCTAGGAGATTGGAGGAGGAAGGGCTAGGGTAGGTTTAAACCACCTTCCCCCACACTGTGTGTTTGCTGGGTCTTACAACTCCTGTGGCTGGGAGTGGGGACAGCCATCTGGAACCTGGGGAGGGCGGAGGGTGAAGACGGCTTTCTCTGTCATCGGTACCATCAGTTACCAAGCCTGATGCATGTCCTGACAGCAAGACATGTCAACAGCCTCGGCGCATCCCCCATTTAACATGACGCCTTACACATGACGAAGGACTATGGGCAGTCACTAGTCTCTGAAAAATACTCAGTCCATCTACAGCAGAATTGCTTCATAGGCTGAATATTGAGCAGCTTCTCCTAAGGGGCTCTAGCTTGTACTTAAAAATACACACTTTCCTGGGCTAAGGAGAGACACAGAGATAATCCATTTGATAAAGTCCCAGTCTCTTTTCACCTCTGAACGTTCATTATAGAGATCTCCACGTCTGCCTTTGGCGTTTGAAAAAAGACAAGGTAAAATACAGAAGGTACACATTACCTTAGAGCGGAAACGCGTCCATGAATATGGAAAAGCAGGGAGGAAGGGAGAGCGAGCCAGAGAGGACATCGAGTAAGAAGTGAGTCATGTGACCTCAGGGACATGCCAGGAGTTTGGTTATGATAAATAAGAAGAGCAGAAGTAGATTTGAAACATTCGTTTCCCTTTATTAGCTCAGTGAGGCTGTTGTGTACTGCACATTTAAAAAAAAAATCACAGGAATTTTCATACAATGAATAAAACCACAACAATACATGTAGAATTGGCAGGTGGAAAAATAAAATAAAATAAAAAAAAAAAACCAGCCCGGCGAGGGCTTAACTAATCGCTCACTTTCCCTCTTCAGCATAGTTCAACCAACAGTATTACACTTTGACCTACAAATCTTAAAGTAGCTCCATCAAATCAGCAGTTCACATTATTGAAAATGTCTGTCACATAGGTACAAATTTAGAATCATCACATTATATTACATGGCTATTCTAGGTCATCTATAGATCAGGTCTTTGACTACAGTGATTGAAGTTCTCGTTACAGCCATCAAAAAAAGGACACATAATCATTACCTACTGTAAGCTCACATCTAAAGGCATGAAAAGGTTTCCTTTTTTCAACTGACCCAAACATCATACCCCCATAGTGCAAAACTTCCCTCTCTGCTGCTTTGAATGCTGACAGCCCAACCGTTGTTCTCAAAGTCGTTTAGCAAAAATTGATTGTGCTGCTCTGGAAGAATAATTCCGCTACATCTCTTTTTAAAAAACCCCCATGTTTCTAAAGCACCAGTTCGGACACCAAAATTATAGATGTGGTACTTACCACAGCATGAAGGCAATGACCACGGTCATCTAGAAATCCTACAGTTCTATGCTGAAATTTGCCTCCAGTGATGATGGGGCGCACGTGTTCATTTGAAATATTCTCTCCCAGAAAGAATTAAAAATAAAAATAAAAGGAACACAGCTTACATTTTGATGGGCTACCCACAGTGTCTGCATAAGATACAAAAGCTCCACTAATTTCAGATGCAATTCGAAGTCCATGGAGGAAAACCATCTTCATGGTAACAATATTTGTCAGGCCAGAGGGGGGAGAAATGAATCTTCAACATGAAACCTGTTGTGTAGTCTTTTGCTAAGTTAGAAAAGAAACCAAGTATTTCACTCATGTCAACAATCCAGGGCAAAAAGGAGAATGTATTTAAAATTGGATCACAAAAATTTAAAGGCAAAATAGAGAATGCAGCTGGTCCTTGAACACATAATAGGATTTACTAAATATCGATTTCTTAAAAATAATTTATTGCTCTTAATAGTCTTTTTTATTATTATTATTCTACAACAGAAGATACTCAAAATTCCGAAAGAAAGACTGTAAACTTTAGTTTGGCGTTCACACAGAGTTAAAATACCTGCATTTAACCTACAGAACGACGAGAATTAGGCGGATTAAAGATGTGTTACTGTCGTAACGCAGAACCTGTGAACAAGTTCTTTTATTTCATAGTATTTTTATTGCTTTCTATCTACTTAGAAATAAGAAGCCAAAAAACCAAGCAAGCATCCGACAGGACGGACAGTGGACTCACTCAGAACAGAATATGCTGGTGATTAATGACCCGCAGCTCTGAAAGCTGCATCAGCCTGGGGCTGAAACCCATCGGGTAAGATCGTGTTGGGTGAGAGAAAGGAAAAGAACGATTACGTCGTCGGTGTAGCACGTCTTCCAGCAAAGTCACGCCAACCAAACCGTCACCGAATCTCAATTTCGAAACAGGAGTACGCACTCGGCACTTCACTGAGTTCCATTCCAGGGGACTCCACACTCAGATGAAATCCTGATGCTCACAATGGAGGTTTTTCTGAAGTTTTTATTGAGTTTAGCAGAAGCAATGTCATCAAGAACAACATCATGGTCACGTCAGAGGCCATGCCAGTGCAAGTGGAAGCACTGCTTCTGCGAAAGCGAAATCTCCCAGATGAAGCATTTAACGCCAACCTGACATCTGCCATGCATCCCAGACAGAAAAACCTCCACTGGCTTTCTATTTTCATCACCTCATAATTTGTAATAAATAGGCTACCTGCAACTGATAAATATGTCTCTTCAGTAAACAAAGGAATGAAATATCAGTATTTATACAGGATGCAGAACTGTAAAAAATACAGATAAATACCATCACCATACTCTGCCAGGGGAGAGACATACTGGCTTCAAAGATAGTCTTCAGACACACAGTAATTATTGTAAAAATCATACTGCAATTATTACCTCAGCATTTTGTATCAAATGAAAATCACAAAAATTAAAACAAAACAGCATTTTAAAAAGATTTTTGACCTCTAGTTTCAAAACTACTGTTGATAGAGAAAATAAAAACATTTCTTAATGGTTACCCATTGAGAGACTTTACATAAAATCATGGTATCTTCTAGAAAAATTTTAGATGAGAAAATTTCATTCCCCTAACAAATCCAGTGTATAAAACTTCAAAGAAAAACAAGCAACAAGAAAATGTGGAAAAATATCGCAGAAGTGGTTAATACCTTTAGGGGACTAGGATTTTCTTGACAAGATGCTCGGATCGAAGCTCACCTAAGAAGGGATGGATGTGCACAGAGGATTGTTTTGTTGTTGCACTCAACAGACACACACACTGTCTTTTGTTTTTTGTTTTTTTGTTTTTACAATCAAATATATATAAGCAGTAAGTTCAGCTTCTAAATATGTTAGTGTACAATAATTGTTTCACCTCATAATTACATTTGAATATTCTTGATTAAGAAAAATTTAGCAGTTTTGAAAAGAAGGCTGCATTTACAGTGCATAGCTGTAACAAAAAAAAGAACATTGTTGTATACTATGTACATAAAATAAAAATACTCCGTTTAACATCTGTAAATACTTAACTACGTCAGAGACGGTAGCGATTACACTAACTGAATACATCCCAGAGAGTTCTACCCAACTCTCATTAGTAATGTAACACCGCGTCTGCTCCTCAGGAAGACCCGCTGAACAAGCTGCTCGCTTGACCATTGACAAGGCTTTTGAAATTTGCAGTGGAAGATCAACATTTTGGACATTTACATGGGTGTCAAGATAAAGGACGAACTACAGAAACTTCAAACTGTTAAGAAAGTTTAGCATTCTGGTGCCCGCAGTACCCTCTCCCACCCAGATTCCATGGCCAGAAGAAAAAGAAAAAAAGAAAAGAAAAAAAAAAAGAAAGAAAGAAAAGGAAAAAGAAAGAGAGAGAGAGAGAGAGAGAGAAGGGTATTAGTTCTATGGAACCTGTGGTTTCTTCGGGATTGTCATATAATCATTACGAGAGAGAAAGCTTGCTTCAAGTTGATTTTGCACTTTCTTAAAAAAAAAAAAAAAAACAAGAGAAGAAGAGTAGAGGCTGATGCCGACATCAGCAGCTGTCATTTTAGGGTAGCTTGTGGTTGGTTGGTTTTCTTTCCTTTTTAATTCTCTTTATTTATTTATTTATTTTTTCCTTTTGAATAGAATGTGAACATTTTGAAGTTCTAGGTTTTAAGTGTGTCTTCATGGAACTGCTGCCATTCGAAGCGGTTTGCCCTTGCTCATTCTGGGCAGGTGCCCCCAGGCCCCACATACACACACACACTCACACTCACACAAACGTCCCCCGACCATGCACACAGGCACACACGCGTGCACACACACACTCCATCACTGAGAGACTCCAGGGAAAGCAAAGCTGACACCCATGAATAAACACGTGCTTACTGGATAGCATTCTGTCTCTTGCCTCTTCAGCAGCTGTGTTCATGTAAACCGTTGTTGTTGTTCTTGTTGTATTGTTGTTGTGTTGTGTTGTTTTTGTACAGAGTATAAAGCAGGAGAAATTCCTAAGTATGACTTGCAATAGTCCATTAGGGAAGGACGCGCTGTCCCGTGAGGTATTCACCATCCCTCTGTCATCCGCAGCCAGGGAACATGTTACCTGCGCAAGCTTCTCTGAGCTTCTTTCAGTAAACTATCAAAATCCAGAGAGTCATACTTGCTCTTGGTGGAAGCCGGGTCAAAGTCATCTGAGTGTGAATCTGAAAGAGATCCAAGTCATGTTAGATGCAATCTTTTTTTTTTTTTTTTTTTTTTTTTTTGAGAGGTTTTTGCTATAGGGCGTTTACACTTGCCAGAAACACAGAGAGAGACAGAGAGACAGAAAGTGAGAAATCACCCCCCAGGGGGGATGGCCACAATTCCTTCTCCTCCCTTCTCTTCTCAGGATCTTGGGCACGCACCCACACATGCCTGGCATGAGTTTAAGTCACCGGGTCTGGGACTTGAACTGTCTACTACATGGGAGTCCAGCGATATAGCCATTACGCCAACTGCTGGTCCTGATGCAACCTTTCTTGATGACCCTTGATGCGATCATCCTAAACCATGGTTTCCTCCTTCAATTGCAATTTATCTGATCAATACACGGGGTCTTCACAAAGTTCATGGAAGGCTGGCCCCAGGGCCTAGTGGGTAAGGGAGTTAAATGCCACATAGCTGACAAAGGTTCAAATCCCTGCCCTAGTGGCTTGAAAGACACGCCAGTGCAAGTATGTGTGTGTGGCAAAAATCACAGTCAGATGAATATATGGAGGAAGAGAGATAACGACATGGTCACGCCTAGTGGGGGGACCTCCTCTTCCTCTGTCTCTCTGTGTCTCTCTGGCAAGCGTACGTGTCCTCTGGCAATTAAAAGAAAAGTTTATGGAAAATGCATACTATGAAAAATTGAGCCAGCTGATGGGATAGCGGTTAAGGTGGCTAGATCCCACATGGCTGACTGCACGATTTGAGTCCTGGACCTGTTGGCTTAAAAAACACATCAGAAAGAAGGGAGAAACAGAGGAGAAGAGATTGCAGTGTGATCATGTCTTATGGGGGTGTTTTCTCACTTTCTCTCTCTCTCTGAAGAGCATGTTCACTCTCTGGCATATTAAAGAGGAAAAAGAAGGGGACCAGCAGGTGGTGTGGTGATTAAGTGCTAGACACGCCCACATGATCGACTGAGGTTTGATTCCTGGACCTGGTGGCTTGCTTTCTCACTTTCCCTCGCTCTCTCTTTCTCTCTGTGTGTGTGTCTCTCTCTCTGGTCAAATTAAAATAAATGAATGAATAAGTAAAATATTTTTTTAAAAAAAGAAGAAAAAGTCGATGCATACATTTTAACAATGTTTGCAACAAAATAAACTTGTACTTTAATTTTGTTTTCCATGAAATTTTTGAGGTCCTTTCATGTACTCTAAAAAAAAGAACCCCAAATTTTATTAAATATATATACTATCTAGGCAGAGCTTAGATGGTGAGCTTTCAAAAACATTCATCTATTGACTTATTTTAGATTTAAGCACTCCTGGGAGGCAGGCAGAAGAGACTCTATAATCTCTGTTTTATTTATTTTCCCCCATCCCCTGCCCCTGGCATGTTAAATGACTTGCCTACATTTCCTCAATAACTTAGGCACACAGGTAAAAGTAGAAGCTGGACTTATTTTCCTATCCAATCGGATTAGTTTCATTGAGCACAAAGCCAGGAGAGAGAGAGAGACGTATTACAACTTCTGATCCCAGCCCGCTGTGCCCTGTGAGGCAGAGGGACCTCTGATCCTGTCATTTGCTGCACCACCAGGGAGCGCCCCAGCAATGGCAGTCAACTCTCCCCAGGTTAGAAGGTCTCAGGAAATGCTTCACATCCTGGGGGCAGGAAGGAAAATCTGGCCTCTTTACTCATTAATATGAGAGAAAAAATACGCAGGTATAAATAAAACTATGCCCTTTCATGGGTCTTTAAACTAGTTCAGGTCAGCTTTTGTGCAAAGTTCTGCCTGTTATTTCAAATTGCCCTTCACAAAAGAGATGGATTTTGGCAACGTTGAATGTAAAATATAATTCTGTTTAATATTTCTGATTTTCCTCATTGACATCTATGAAAAAGTCAGATTATTTCTGCCGGTCCTACCAACCAGAAGGGGTGGCTTGGAAATACAATAGAAAGCTTCTTGCAAATACAGTCATTCTTTTTAACATTTATTTAAAGAGAAAGTAAAATCTAGAAAACATTAGCAATTCCAGTAAAAGAAGAGCATCCTCATGTTTTTCCCAGAGTGAGTTACAAAACACAAGCGCTCAAATGACAGTGTAAGACTACTTAATATGAAGACATGAGCATTGCTTTTTTTTTTTTTGGAGAGATTTTCACTGTAGGGCGCGTGCGCTCACCAGACAGACAGAGACAGAGAGACAGAAAGCGAGAAATCACCCCCCAGGGGGGATGGCCACTCCGCAATCCCTTCTCCTCCATTCTCCTCTCGGGATCTTGGGCATGCACACACACGTGCCCAGCGTGAGTTTTAAGCCACCGGGTCCAGGACATGAACCGCGGTCGACTACATGGGAGTCCAGCGACATAGCCATTACGCTAGCTAACTGCTGGTTCCCGTCATGATCATTGCTTAACCAAGCTGTTTTACTGAAAAGACTGCACCGCCCCAAGCTTGATCCACCCCCCTGCCCCATTTTCACCCAACTTTTACCACCTTAGGTTCAAAGACAAGGAAATTCCCTCACGTTTTTTCCTTTCATTCTTACCATCCCTTATCTCTAATGACGTTTTCCCATCAGTTTTGATTTTTTTTCTTCCAGGTAAAAACAACAAGACTCTAACAACAGTTAGAGTCTTCCTCAGACATAAAAACAAAGAGAAAAAGGGCCAACTTGTCCTCAGTAATAACTTACATCGTCAATTTAGGTTACGTTGGCATTGGTCACCTTCCTCATAGCCTAAGGAATGGTCTGCTTCTATTAGTAAGGCCTCGTGAACAGCTGTTGTGCAAATCAAAATCTTTTTTGCAGCGACCAAAAGCAGCTCTGTTCATTGCTAGAGATTAGCCTGAAATCAGAATTCTATGTGTAGATGTAGATGGAAGATTCTCCCAGGGATGGCTGTCTGTGTGACGACAGTTAAAAAATGAGGAATATGTATGTATGTGTATAGAGACATGCACACGTACATACATACATACATACATACATACATACATACATAATCTTCCCTTGGAGAGATTTTTGAGAATATTTTAAGTTCCCTAACTTTGGATTACTCTAAGTGAAACCCCGAATTTCAATGTTTCTGTACTTTCATTAGCAAATATTAAAAGTACTGCTAAACAGTGGAGCTCCAGGGTTTCTGTACTGTGAAACTGCGTTCAGAAATACACCCACTTGCACAGGCATATCATGTCACCCATAGACAATGAAAAACTCTTTTTTTGCTCCATGTAATAGAATGTAGCTACATGCAATTTCTGAGGCAGTGACTTCTAGGCTTCTGTTTCCTCCTCCACTAGTGGGTGGACATTGAATCACGAGAAGATATAATACAATTTTTATAAGAATGACCCCAAAGCCACTCCAATTATTTAAAAAAAAAATTGCTATAAATAATGGAACTGTGTTAATGGAAACAAATCCAATTGATATTCCTAGCACTTGGAAAACTAATAGGTATGCGAATTACCAAACAGGGATGCAAATTAACATTTGTTGAATAGGTCCCATCACGGCAGTGTAAGATGGACACTGCTGCATGGCAGCCACAGGGGAGGCCCCAGGTTCGAATCCTGGCACACCCTATGTCAGATGTGGTGCCATGTGCCTGTAGTCTCAGCTACTTGGGAGGGTGAGTCAAGACGATGACAAGTTCTTGGCCAGTCTAGGCAACACAGCGAGACCCTGTCTAGAAAAGCTGGGTGTGGTGTTGTCTGCCAGTGACCTCGGCTACCAGGGAGGCTGAGGCAGGAAGATCGTGCCATGATGAGAATCCGTCAATAAAACAAAGAGAAAACAACAGCACACACACACACACACACACACACACACACACATTTACTGAATAAATACATCAATCTCAAACATCAGCATGTTCTTAAAACCACGGTTGAAAATACCCGAACCCGGGATAATTTACCAATGAATGGCAAGGGTATATGCAAAGTTATGCATATATTCAATATAATGATAACATAACATGTTTCTGTAGTTAAGAAATAATGAATGAACATGTGGCTTATTTTTTTAGTTGTTTAAATTCTATACCACAACTGATTCCTGATCAAAACTATTACATTCATACTACTAATTAATCATCCTTATGTTTTGATTCTATGGGCCTTGTTTAACTCATCTGTCTTTCTTCATATATATTTATGTGTGTGTATGTATATATATATATATATATATATATATATATACACATACACACACACACACACATATACGTGTGTGTGTGTGTGTGTATAGATACAGATACAGATATAAAGAGTTTATTTATTTACTTCTTCCAGGTGAGACAGAGAGAGAGAGACAGCATCCCAACAGGGCATCAATGTTCAGTCCAGACCCAGCCAGCCCTGAGGTGAGCACCCGCATGATCTGTGTACTCAGGGTGGTCTCTGGACATGAACATAAAACGTCCCCATGTGGGTCAGCTTGTGATGGTAGTTGTACTGTTGTAGTACCATACAGCCCCCTCTGTAATGTTTCATGAAAGTCTTAGGAAGATCTGTTGGCTTATAAGGCTTATAAGTGAAAGACGGTTATTGGCAACCACGAATAATGGTAGGTAATACAGTCAGTAGACGCTGCGTAGTCACAGGAACCAGGACGTAAATCCTGGCTTCACCACAGTAACTTTGATCATGCTACTTTGAACATTCAGTTGTTTACAAAACTGGCTCAGAAATAGGAGATGGGATCTTCCTGGTTACACTAAAAATACTGTATTACCATTAACTAGTTTCAATACTGGAAAAATAGGGTGTGTGAGTTACTAACTTATTTTGGGAGGACAAAAACAGAAAAAGAAATGGGTTACATTGATCTAAAATGGTAGGTCGCTTTACTGTCTTCTTAAAATTAATCTGTACAACACCGTTTTTGCTTTATTCTTGACATACATCTAAGCTCCCAAAGCTTCAAGGAGTCCAGGAGTGTATGTTCCCGCGTTTGGTGCCCAGGCATACCCTGAAGCACTTACACAGAACTTCAGAGAAAAAAATACAAGATGGGTGAGAGTTTTGTTAAAAAGCTGGCCCCTGGTGTGATTTTTCCATTTTAAAAGAACTTCAAATTCCTTTTCATTACCATCATTTTTAATTGTAATTGAGCACCTACATTATGCCAGATGCTGTGCTAACAGCTCTACAAACATTTACTGAATCTTTATAACACCATTATAAATTATTTTACAAATGAAGAACCAGCAGACAAAGGGGCTGAATTGTTTGCCCAGGGTCAGTAGTGACAAGCTAGGTTTTAAACCCAGGTCCACATACACACACACACACACATATACGTGTGTGTGTGTGTGTGTATAGATACAGATACAGATATAAAGAGTTTATTTATTTACTTCTTCCAGGTGAGACAGAGAGAGAGAGACAGCATCCCAACAGGGCATCAATGTTCAGTCCAGACCCAGCCAGCCCTGAGGTGAGCACCCGCATGATCTGTGTACTCAGGGTGGTCTCTGGACATGAACATAAAACGTCCCCATGTGGGTCAGCTTGTGATGGTAGTTGTACTGTTGTAGTACCATACAGCCCCCTCTGTAATGTTTCATGAAAGTCTTAGGAAGATCTGTTGGCTTATAAGGCTTATAAGTGAAAGACGGTTATTGGCAACCACGAATAATGGTAGGTAATACAGTCAGTAGACGCTGCGTAGTCACAGGAACCAGGACGTAAATCCTGGCTTCACCACAGTAACTTTGATCATGCTACTTTGAACATTCAGTTGTTTACAAAACTGGCTCAGAAATAGGAGATGGGATCTTCCTGGTTACACTAAAAATACTGTATTACCATTAACTAGTTTCAATACTGGAAAAATAGGGTGTGTGAGTTACTAACTTATTTTGGGAGGACAAAAACAGAAAAAGAAATGGGTTACATTGATCTAAAATGGTAGGTCGCTTTACTGTCTTCTTAAAATTAATCTGTACAACACCGTTTTTGCTTTATTCTTGACATACATCTAAGCTCCCAAAGCTTCAAGGAGTCCAGGAGTGTATGTTCCCGCGTTTGGTGCCCAGGCATACCCTGAAGCACTTACACAGAACTTCAGAGAAAAAAATACAAGATGGGTGAGAGTTTTGTTAAAAAGCTGGCCCCTGGTGTGATTTTTCCATTTTAAAAGAACTTCAAATTCCTTTTCATTACCATCATTTTTAATTGTAATTGAGCACCTACATTATGCCAGATGCTGTGCTAACAGCTCTACAAACATTTACTGAATCTTTATAACACCATTATAAATTATTTTACAAATGAAGAACCAGCAGACAAAGGGGCTGAATTGTTTGCCCAGGGTCAGTAGTGACAAGCTAGGTTTTAAACCCAGGTCCCTGGGATTGCAAAGCCAGAGCCCTAGTGACTACACCATGCCTGTGCTCAGAAAACTGCCTCTCAGGTCACTGGAGAGCTTGAGAGAGTTGGAAAAACCCATGCTACTACAATAAGCATCAAACACACTTTGCAGAAAATAGAGGGTGAAAAAGAAAAGAAAATAAAGGGTGAGTTTAGCAACAGCGTAATTTCTATCGGTGCTGGCTAGGTGGGGAGGTAACAGGAGGGGAAGCGTTCTTCTTAGAAATATTTCAGAGAGGCTCCAGTTCAATTTGGAAATACCATCCACTCCTCCCTTTACCAGTGATGAATTGTGATTTAAAGGCCCCTCTAGGTAGCTTATTTTAAACTCTAGATGTTTTCAGAGACTAGAAACGCCCTGGTCTTCATCACTGAGGAAAATAAGTCAAATCAACTCAAGACTTCAATCCGTCTTGACTGTTTTTATCAGCCAACATTTGAACAAATGACTTGCCACGTTTTATATTTTCATCCCTAGGCCTCTATCTCTCTAACAGTCAGCTGCCTCTCCTCTGCTTCGCACTATCTATTTAGCCTGTGAAGTGAATTATAGCATATTCCCTGGAACAATGCACACCACCTATATCAATTACTCGAAGAAGACATCACTTCTTCGGAAGGGAGGAAAAAATTCCCTGGATGTGGTATTCATGTTATTCTTCACACCAAACCAGAGCAAGTGCAGATAGATAGCTAATAATGCTGAAGAAGAGATTTATATGTAAATTTTATGATTATTATAAATTAATTTAAAATAATTATGTCCTATGTACAAGACATTTGCCACTTGTCTTCCTTCCTCAGAGAATTTAAAGACTTCCAATACACACATTACATAGAAAATGACTGGCAAAGAAGCAAACTTGAAATGGAAAAGGAAATTAAGATGTCCATAGTAGCATTATTTATAATATCAAAAATTTTAAAAAGAATAAATTTTAAGTACAATGAAATGATTAAACAGAACGGTATTACTCAACAAAATATTGTTCGACCATTAAAATCTGTGGATAAATTGTCTTCAATCCTGCCAATCGCAGCAGGAAATACAATATTAATTGAGAAAAGTAGAATTTAAAAAGTAGATGTCCTCCTTACAGGAAATTTGATATCCATAGACCAATACCGCAAGGGAAAGCATTCAACTGGTGACAGTGCTCATCTCTGGATGATAGGCTTACAGGCAATCCCACTTTGCTTTGCAATACTTTTTATATTTTCCCAGTTTTATACCTTGACTATGTACAACTTGTGTGCAAGAGGAGGGTCTGAGGAAGGCCACTTAGAAGAAAAATAGGGAGGCAAAGTATTGATGTCACCGGGAGGTGTGGTATTGTCTGTTGAGGATGTTTTGTGGTTTTGTCAACTGTGTTGAGGAGAGAGGGTCACCTGTTGAAATATCCATTTTGTAAGACAAATAATAATGTGATTGAATGTATAAAAGTAAATGAAATGAAAAATAAATTTTAAAAATTAAAAAAAAAGAAAAACAAATATTTATGCATGCTTTGGGCTTCCTTATCTTACTGTAAATGGGGATGATAGTAATGATATTCAGCTCCTAGGAGAGTTCTGGTAATCAGATGAGAAAATGCTTACAAAGCCTCTGGCACAGTGCCTCACACATGGAAAGATCTAGCAAATAAATAGCAAGATTTCTGTTTCATTTGTTTTCACGAAAGTCAGTTTAGTGTGATTGAGAACATGACACTTTATTTTCTTGTGCTGGTCCCATGGTCTAGTGGTAAAGGAAGCTAGAATCTACATGACCCACAGCACAGTTTGAGGCCTGCTCCTGGTGGCCTAAAAAGCACACCACGCATGTGTGTGCATGTGCCCCAAATCCCAATGGGTAAGCAAATAGAGGAGAAAGGACATGGTGTGACCATGCTCCACTGGGGTAGTGCTCTCTCCCTCTCCCTGTCTCTCTGTATCTCTGTCTCTGGCAAGGGCATGCACCATCAGGCAAACTTTTTAAAGAAGACAAAAATAAATTCTATTTCTTCCTTTTCATAGAAAATGATATTTTTAACAGTTTGTGAAATAATAAGGAAAAATAGAACAGACTTTTGTCCATTCCGTTCCATGAAAGAATCATAGTAATACCATGTTTTATACAAAAGGAATTGGGGTGAGGGACAGCAGGTGGAATGGTGGTTAGGGCCATGGTGGTTAGTGTCTATCCCAAACCTGGCAGCTTACCTTCTCACTCTCTCTCTGTTTCTCTCTGGTGAGTGTGCACGCCCTATATCAATGAAATAATAATAATAATAATAAATACAATTGAATAATTCTAAATTAAAAAGGAGTCAGGGTAGGCATGGAAACCACATGCACGCAAAACTAAAACACACACACACAATACACCACACATGTACTCACAAAACATAATAGCACCCATATATATACACACACACACAAATCATGCAGAATTTCAACACCACGCCAGAGAGTGTGAAGAATTTACTTCTGCCTCTTATTGCCCAAACTGGAGTCTCTTGCTTTGAAAACTGTCTCATACATGTTAAAAAAAAAAAAAGGAAAAAAAGACGGGATGCAGCTTACCTTCTCACTCTCTCTCTGTTTCTCTCTGGTGAGTGTGCACGCCCTATATCAATGAAATAATAATAATAATAATAAATACAATTGAATAATTCTAAATTAAAAAGGAGTCAGGGTAGGCATGGAAACCACATGCACGCAAAACTAAAACACACACACACAATACACCACACATGTACTCACAAAACATAATAGCACCCATATATATACACACACACACAAATCATGCAGAATTTCAACACCACGCCAGAGAGTGTGAAGAATTTACTTCTGCCTCTTATTGCCCAAACTGGAGTCTCTTGCTTTGAAAACTGTCTCATACATGTTAAAAAAAAAAAAAGGAAAAAAAGTCTGTATGCAAATATTCCCTCTAGGAAAGTCAAGTTATGGTCCAACCCAAGGTGCCTATGAATCACGCTCGCTCCTGTTTTGAGCTCTACATTATGGATTCCTCATTCCACGTACAATAAAATCCATACCTAGGTCTGCATAGTTAGACTTGAAAAATTGCTTGCGTCCACAGAAGTACAGCTCGAAGTCAGTTTCGTTCGACCTGCGCAAAGTGTATCCGTTTTCAAGAGCAGCGAAGGCATCACAGGTATAACGGTAGGTAATGAAACCGTAGCTGTCTCTGCAGCAGACGGAGAGAAGTTCGAAGCTGGTTACGGAGTGTTAGAATACACAACTGTAACCCTCTCTACTTTGGGAGACTTCCCGAGCCAACGTCTGTGCGCTGCATCCATTTATCAGCGTGATTGTCCTGTCAAGCAGCTAAATACTTATTTCTAGGACAGGAAATCTCAACGAGAAAGATTAATAAATAGGGATGAAAGAAAATAAATAAGGTTCTGAACTCAACATGTCATCTGTCAAAGCACTTACATTGGCAACTCCCATCCCAGTAATCTTATGGCCATAATTTTTTTACATACGTCAGCTTCTAAACAAGAAATAATCTTGAAGATTCTCACCCGTCATCCCGCGGATTTACTGTACACTCCTCAATTTCACCGAAAACTTCAAAACGGTCCCTCAGTTCTGTCCGTGTTGTGTCAGGTCTGATTTTACCAACGTAAATCACACGGCGTTCTTCCTAGGGGGGAAAGGAAGGAGAGACACCTGCTAGTCGGGGATAGCAAAGGACGTGAAACTCCAGACACATTAATAAAGATACAGTCATGCACAATAAAGAATCAGAGCATGCCAATTAAAGCCAAGCATTAACTACAACTGAAGGAGACTATGTTGGAGTGGACTCATGCGACTTATTACACTTTTCCCTTTCCTTTTCTTCTCTCCCACCTGCATTCTTCTCTGAACTGCTGCTTCTCTCCTTTCTCCCATCTCTTTTCTCATCTCACACGTCCTTTTGTGAGATAGAAAGAAAATCTGTGCCATGTGATCTTTTTTTAATTACGGACTGGCAGAACAATACCTATTAAATATTTGAACACTTGTGACTAGATTATTAATCTTCCAAGTTGGTACAACACTGACCAGGATTGCAAACCTATTTAATTTCTCATTATCTCAGAATTGTAATAATGAGATGTACACATTTTCACATCCTCGGAAAATTGATCTGAAAATCTAATACAAATAAAAACCACTTGGAGTACTTGTTATTGGGGGTAATCCCAATTGTTCTAAAGATAAAATTTAATACTCTTCATTTTTAACAAGTGCATGGGTGATTCTTATACAGGTGGTCCCAGGACAAGAACTTGAGAAATATGGTCTCAAAATGTAGGCCATTTTAAGCCACTGGTCTCTGAAGAATAAGAGCTAAATAAAAGAGGCTATACATTTCACTTTGCTAATAAATCTAGTCTTATTTTTGGAATAGATTAGAGGGGCGTGGCCTAATGTTCACAAGTGTGGTCAATATCGTCATAATCTGAAAGTTATCAGCAATTTATAGCCTACAACATGTAGAAAGAATATTCTATAGGCTGAAGAGGGACTCCTTTAAAAATAAAGAAATAAATAAACCAGGAACACGTTCTTAGTGTGAAAAGCAATTCTATAAATCTTCCAAGAAGACGAGGCCAAAAGTGACGATGTTTTTCGAAACTGAGAAGGTTTTATAAGAACATAAGAAGTTACTATGAAGGATGTTCTTACCAGCTAGTCTGTCTAGTCTACCAGGACAAACAAGAATGAGAGAACATTCTGCTGCAAAGATTTTAGTTAACTGAAGCAGGGACCAGGAAGCAGAAGTACAGATTTAGTTTACCCAAGAGTGTTCTCTGGATGTACTGGGAGTCTCTCTCCTGGGTGATAAAAAAGCAAGTTAAGCTGATCATCTACACCTAGTCTTTCACCATATGTGACACTCCCGACCCTATTTTCATTAGGAAAGTAAGTTCCTTTGAGCTGCAGATTCAAATAATCAACTACCTACTTGATATCTCAGAGGGGCTAGCCTCTAAACACCTAAAAGTAACCAAACTTATCAGAGTCCTCAAACTCCCCAGCTTCACCCTCTCCCCAGGTGGTCCTTTTCCTTTGTTCTTTGGTCAGTGAAGTTAACACCATCTAGCCAGTTCTTCCAAAACAAAACCCTGAGTGTCTCTTTTGACACTCGGGTTCCTCTGGGTCTCCTTCACATGCCCAATCACTCATTAAGTCCTTTCAATGTTCACCTCCTAGATCTCTCTCTAGTTGCTCTGCTTTATTGATCGCATCTCCCCTAAGCCAACTACTCTTCACTGGATTCATCTCAACTTGGATTCCTGTATCCATACTTAGCCTCCTCCAGTGTATTCTTTCATTTCCTCAGAATAATCTTTGCTAAGGAAACAGGAACCTAATCATGTCATTTACCATCGAGCCACCATTCAGTGGCTTCTCACGATGTTTAACAAAGGACTTAAGTAATTAACAAGGGCTTCACCCGTCTGTATGGTCTGGACCTGTCTTTATCATGGGCTTTGCCGTTCTCTCCTTGACTCTGTTTTCCAGTCCCACTGAGCTGTCCATTCCTCATATATACTATGCTCCTTCCATCCCAAAGCTTTTGCACAGGCTGGTCCTTTGTAACCTGGAACATCCTTTCCAAGTGGTCTCTTCCATCGCATGCACACGCTGTCTGGAATCTCATTAAGCTCAATGATTATCTCCTTTCTGAGGCTGGAGATGAAGTCAGAATTCCTCTTAGCTGTGATTATAGAAAACTCTCTTTTGTAGTTCTATGCCCAGTTGTAATTCAATAGTTAATAATTTATTCATCGCTCCATGTCTGCTACCTTGTTGCAATGAAAACACTGAAGGAGGGACCAGCAGATGGCGTAATGCCTAAATCACTGGACTCCCATGTAGTCAACTGTGGTTCTAGTCCTGGACCCGGTGGCTTAAACTCATACCGGGTGTGTGTGTGCATGCGTGCCCAAAATCCTGGGAGAAGAATGGAGGAGAAGGGATTGCGGTGTGGCCATTCTCCCCTGGGGGATGAGTTCTCATTTTCTGTCTCTCTAGCAAGCTCATGTGCCCTATAGCTAAAACCTCTCAAAAAAAAAAAAAAAAGAAAAAGAAAAGAAAAGAAAAGAAAACACTAAAGTAAAAGCCAAAGCTGCCCTGTTTGAAACATAGCTGAAACGTAGCAGAGTCTCAGTGAGTATTTGTAGTGAAGTAATTGTTTTGAACAGTTTCCCTGTGTACCCTTTATTACATGCAAGCTGCTTGAATGTGGTCCTCTCTCTGAGACCGTCCAATGAGGAGAACAAAAGTTTGATTTAGTACTTGATCATAGGAAAAGAATTCTTCCCTGGTAGCTCAGCTAATTTGGTTTTAAATGGTTCCATGATTTGCTTGTCTGGGTTTAGTTGTAAGAAGTGGAGAGCAGCTACAGGTTGCTGGGCTCTCACTGGAAAATCACCTCTGGAAATGATGATTGGGATTCCAACAGAAACAGCTGGCAAAATGTAACTCCCCTGACAACAGCTATTGAGCCACACTAACTGATCAGATGAAGTAGAGCAAACAGCAGGCTGCCCAATGCGCTTCCATGTAGATTGTATGTCTCATCGAAGGCTGCGATGATTGTGTTGTTCCAGAGCACCCAGCACCACCTGACAGTCAATGAATAGAAATGGAGGGTGAGGCTCCCGCTGGAGCAGTGTTGCATACTCTAGCCCAGGAATTTTAACATCACATTCCATTCTATTTATTCATCCACCTCTAGCCAAACACCCCAATGTGGTAGGACTGTTATCTAAACTTAAACTTCCTGACGCCTACTTGCCTGGGTGTTTTGGATTTTTTTTTTCTTAATGAGTCTTTTAGAAAAGTTACTACTGTATAAGGGGAAAGGAGGGGGGAAATGCAGAAGAGATAGAAATTGAGCTATCACAAAGAAATTGCTCAGCTACCATTGTGGGAATACAAACAGCCTATGTATTCACGGAACTCTGAAGTTAAAGCTAAAATCGACCATATGCACGCCCATATGCAGACATATCGGGACACTCTCGGAATTGCAGCTTTATATAAAGTTGCATGCAACAATGATCCCACAATAAAGATAAACCAGAAGACCTTTTATAATGGATACTGATACATTCTGCAGTAAAAAAAAGATTCAACAATCTAAGGGGAGAAACAGGAAACCAAAGGGCCGCTCTGCAATCACTTTGATTGCCTATTTGTCTAGCAACTTTTTACAAAACACAGGAATGGGACCATGCCACGCAACCTTACAAACAGCCGAGAATGAATACATGTGGAAATTCTCATTTGAGAAAATTACCGAATTGCTTGGTTTTCCTACTGCTAAAAAGGAAAATAACAGACATCCGAAGGCCTTGAGAGCAAAGACAAAAATCTTTCCAAGATTGGCCAAAATGTCCAGCAAAGAACTGATTCTTTATAACATGTTGCAGCTGTATTAGACAGATGAATAGATTTCACATCTTTAAAAAACCTTAACATTTGCAGCCAATTTTTCAAGACATTAATTTCTAAACAGGAGATGAAAGGAAAAGAAATCAAAATGCTTAATAACATTTCCAACTTCTTAAAGGCTTGGAGGAACTCTAAACCTTTGGAAAAAGGCTCCTTGAAAAATGATTTTCAGACCAGTTTTCACTATTGAGGAGGATGGGACATTTATCAAATAACTTTTAGCTTCAATTTTCACAAAAGCTACTTTGCTGATGGGGTAGATAATAAAATTGAAGATTTATGTTGCCTTAAGAACTATAGTAAATCCTCATTATACCAAAACACAGGGGAGGAGATATATATATGTGTGTGTATCCACACACACACATACCTGAATAGAGAGAGAAATTGCTGGAATTAATTGACTTTATATTACCAAAATTTTTATCAGAAGGAATATAGAGCTTCCTACTTAGCCAGTTAGCTAAGGAAAAGACAGAATGGTTATTTCTCATAAAACAATAAGCTACTTCTGGTAAAGGGGGTTTGACTCAGGAAAGACAGAAAGTACTAGGGAGATTAACATGTATCAAAGTCTAATCTGTGCCAAATTCTGTTTTTTGTTTTTTTTTTTCAAGAGGAAGAGAATTTTGCTGCAGGGTGTGTATACTTGCAAGCTTGCCAAAGATACAGACAGAAAGCAATAAATCACCGCCCTTCTCTTCCATTCTCCTCTCAGGATTTTGGGCACGCACGCATATGCAACTAGTCTAAATTTTAAGGCACCAGGTCCAGGACTTGAACCGCAGTTGACTACATGGAAGTCCAATGACAGAAAAACTATGCTATCTGCTGGTCCCTGTGGTTGATGCTTTTGTATGGGATATCTCTAAAACGTTCTGTAACAAGATCCTGATATAATTTTGATTTTGGTTCCCTCTACATTTCCAGGTCAGAATAATGTAAAAATTTCTCCTTCTAGTCTAGGGAAACTGAATATTAACTTGGGTGATGAAAGACTGAGTATCTTTCCAGATTAGCTGCAACCTGACTTTCTCAAAATTCCTAAAATATTGTGTATACCACGAGCTACTGGTGTACTCTTAGTAAAACAAGCAAGCGAAAAACAGAAAACACAACAAGAGGGTAGATGACCATGGAAAGAGATGGACAGACAGAAAGACATACCAAAACTGAGAACTGCTAAAACATGGTTCTTCTGTCTTGCCCTTAATATTGATCCTACACAGTATTTCAAAGCTATCGCCATCCAAGTACCACCCAAGAATATTCCTGCTTAGCGTCTAAGGCTGGATAAGTGTGAATAAATCCAGGTCAATCTACTTAAGAGCTAAGATGCAAGGAAGCACGCTGAGAAGTCACAACACATAGAGACTCTGGGCTGAGAGTGGCATAACTACATGTTAAAAAGCGTGGTTGAAGTACAATTGACGCACAAAAGTTGTACATGTTGATGACGTGGGATATATACACGCCCTGATCCCATCACTACAAGTAAGGTCTTAAATATATCCACCACCTTCAAAACCTTCCTGTGAACTTTCCGAGTTTTGCTGTTTTGTATAAGAACCCTTAACATGGGATACATTTTCCTAACATAATTTACCATATTGTTAACTACGGATGTCATGTTTTATCTCTAGAATTTATTCGTCTTGTCATAAAACAAAAATTTCTAAATACTCAACCTGGAGTTATAATCTAACACATTCGCCCACATGAAATGTCTATTTAAAAGGTTTGATAACTATTTTCTCCCCAAACAAACAAAAACCAAACCAAACCAAAAACCCCAAGAAATGGCCCCCTTTCCCCATGAGGTTGTTTTTAATTGTCAATGATGTTCCACTGTTCCTGGCTCCTGGGCTGCAAACTGACCAACAGAGAGGAGAAACGAAATGACATAGGCATTGCCCAGGCACGTGTGGCTTTGGCTTTAAGTGCTGGTCCTATCATAATGTAAAGGTTTGCCCTTTAAATTAATATCCCATTATCATGTTTTCTGGCAGGCAACTGTACAGATTGCAAAGGGAGTTGGAATTAGAACTCCACAAGAAGTTACAGCGGGGACAGTCTAGACATGCAGTACTAAGCTGGCTTGCGGCATCCCAATAGAACCGGACTTATTTCAGGCTTATGAGGTGGAGAAAGGCGGAGATTGAATCCATGTTTGGGAAAGGAGTTAGATGGGAATGGCAGGCAAGTGGTGTGGAAACAGTGGCAACGTTCATCCACAATATGCAATTCTGCATCCACAGCGACCAATCACATTGTTCTCTTAACTCTCTGATAGGACACTCATGTGTTGGGCAGGATTAAGACTTTCGGAAATGTTCAAGACTTCCAAAACCAATTCCCTTTTATGAAAGCCTAAATAAAACCAAACTAGACCACAAGAAAAAGATTTTTGAAAAAGACTACTTTCATTTTACAAAATATCAATGATTAATTTTTAAAACAATTTTGGGGAGTCTTTGTGTGGCTGTCCCCCCTAGGTATACAACTGCTCTGACAACTGGATAAGGCAGCACCGTACCCAAGATATTCCAAATGCAACTTGCTGCTTATTTATTTCATTAAGGATGTCTTCAAAATTAAATGCAAATCACCAACCCAACCAATGTAGGTAGACTGTCCTAGCTCCCTGAGCTGGTCCATGAATGACTTTTCAAGCTAATTTAGTCAAAAATCATTGCATGGATCCCCGTGCTCAAGTCTATAAAAGAGTGCTTTGCGAAGGCATTGTGGCACAAGACAGCACACCATTTGGAGGAAGGAGATCAATCAGGAAATCTTCCTGTGGGTAAACTCATTAAATAGTTCCATGGTGCCTTCAAGATAGATTTCAAAATCTTTAGCAAGAGTTGCAGGTCCGTTCGGCATCTGCTTTCCACCCAGCCCCCCGGATGTCTCTCTTGCCTCTCTGGAGCCCAGTGTTCTAGTTAACCAACTAGTGTTTTTCCAGAATACCTCTTTTCCGAATACTCAGTGTGAGCTACAGTTTCTGCCTGGAACAACAATGTCTAGTAAAACATTATGAAGTAGCATACATAATTTAAATGCTCTAAGAACTGCACTTTAAAAAGTAAAAAGAAACTAGAGATCTAATGTTAATAGTGTTTTGTTTTGTTTTGTTTTGAAGAGAGATTTCTGTTAGAGGGCATGTGTGCTTACCAGAGAGACAGACAGAGAGACAGAAAGTAAGAAATCACTCCCCCGGGGGGATGGCCACACTGAAATCCCTTTTCCTTCATTCTCCTCTTGGGATTTTGGGCACGCACATACACACACCGGATATGAGTTTGAAGCCAGTGGGTCCAGAACTTAAACTGCGGTTGACTATGTGGGAGTCCAGCCACATAATCATTATGCTATCCACTGGTCCCAATAATATATTTTGTTTAGCTCAATAGATCAAAACATTAGAGTAAACTGTAATTGATACAAAAATATTAATGACATATTTTAAGCTGCTTTTTCGATAGTAAGTTTTCAACATCAAATCACACAGTGCGTCCTTATTTGGCCAAGGCAAATTGGCCACATGGCTAATGGTTACCACATACAACACTGCAGATGTACAAAACTGTTGTTGTCCCTCCCTTTAGGATTCAAAGCAAACTCACCCTTGCCAGGAAAACCCTTCCTCACTCTCAGTCCGGGTGTCCACCCATGCATGCCGAGGCAGGATCTTAAAGCACCTTCTGTCATAGCCCTTGCCACTCCGCATCACCTGCTTGTGTGCCTTAAACACAAGTAAGACCTGAGGCTCCCTGGACATGGGGACCACACCTTACCAAACTTAATACCCCAAGCACCGGGCAAATGTCTGTCACAGAAAGAGCTACTGAGTTTCCACTTATCCTAAAAAGAAAGAGGATCTAATTGTCCAAGTCAGGATTAGTTCAAGAGTACGTCCCCAAATTGTGAGGAAGCTCTTCCTGCCTGCAGTGCGCTGTGTCAGTAAACGATCTCTATGTCCTCCGTACTTTTGTTTTTTCATCTGGTTAATGGATAATGATTAAGTAGAAGACAGTCTGACATCTATACTCCTTCAGAGAGAACTGATAAAGACTATCTCGGTCAAAGAAGTAACTAAGGAACAGTCAACATTTGGGACACAAGAAAAAGCAGGGTAGAATGTGCTTCCGGGCTCGGTTGGTGACCTCAAAAATGCTTTGGGCTTATCTAAACCAATAACATCATTTGTTCTGTTTGGAAAGAGCCAAGCTTGTGAACAGACACGTCATTCCCTTTCCTGACTAGTTAAGCATCTGCCACTAAATTATCATCGGAAGGCAATAAAAATAACACATGTCATTTGTCTACATGGTCTTGATTATAATATTAATCTGCCTCTGGTTATAACTGTGTTTTGCCCAAATGAACAAATATATGATGAAACAATCAATCTCTCTCTTTAAAGTCCCATTTTTGGGGGAAAAAATGAAGAATTTTATAAGATATGAATTTTCAAATATTGAAATAACTATCTTCCTACATGCTTTCTCAACGTGATTCTCTTTTGTAATGATTAACTGTAATGTGCCATATTTAAAGGCTTTGTAAACTATATGGCTCTATATAAATGTGAGTTATAATTATTGAATAGGCCATTCATTAAATACAGTGATATAAGAAAAATTGAATTTTTAATTTTCATTAGTATTCATAAGTATTAACTAATGACACTTTGGCAAATCTTAATATCACCACTCATTTCAAAGTTGAGAAAAATGAAGGAAAGTGTAATTTGTACCAAGCCTTAGAGGACTGTAAGAGACTCTTAGAGTCTCCATCTTAGATTCAAGGTTAAATGGCAGCAAATACCCCAGAAATTTAGCCAAAGCATTCAAGTACTTGTCACTGCTGTGTGCTATGATTGATAAACCTCTCCTTTAACCTTTTTCTTCAGTTGATAACTATTGGCCAATGGTCTCTTTTATTTTTTTTCTTAATTCAAGATAGATTGTGTGTATGAGAGAGAGAGAGAGAGAAAGATTGAGATTGGAAGCACCTCCCAGTAAGACCTGGAATAATTTTTCCTCCAATTCTCCATCCTTTCAGGATCCTTAGCACATGTGCATGCCAGGGCCAGGATTCTAGCCAGGTCACAGTGTTTAAAGGCCACACTATCAGGCTGCCTAAACCCATCAGATCTTGGGGTCTTGCCAGTGGCTGGCATGTATGGGGGCTGACTGGGCAGGGATGCGAGTCAAGGATTCCGTGCGGGATTCAGCTTCTCTTGAGAAGCACATCACTGTGCCAAGGAGCTGGCCTCAATGCTTGATTCTGACTCCATTAGTTATACAGGCTTCTCAAAATGTTGTTGATGTTAGTGGGTTTTCTTAAAGGTATCATATAAATCTAACCTCTACCGTAAAACGTTCTTTCCCTGAGCCTTGGTTTTGGTTAGCTTGTATGTAAGAGATGTCAAAAGTTGATCTTTGCTGAACTGACTCAGCAGCTACGAGCCCAGGCAGGCAGCAGCTGCACTGAGCAAAAACAGTGCCAAATCTGATTGATTAGCCATGGCTCCCTGGAGCACTGTGTTGGAAAAGACCTCGAGGCTCTGTGCAGACTCAGTGGGAAAGAGGTCCACAATCGATTAGGAATGTCTGCCATGGGCATGGACTGGATGTGGACAACTGGAGTGCCTCATTTTTGTCATCCAAAGTCTAGGTTAATAAACAGCGCTAGGGAGCTGGGGTAAAGTCTACCCATTAATAAGCTACTGCTGGAAAAGAGTACTGACCCTTAGAGAGAACAAAACTAGTTTAACATAGCCTGGATCTTTACACAGGAGGATCAGCACTGTCTATATGTCACGCTATAAACCTAACACCCTTTACTAAGTGGTGCTGAACTCCATGAGGTATGGAAAAGTAGTCTGTAGAAAAGTGGAACACATCAGCTACCTAGTTAGGTAGTGACTCATCACATGGAAGAAACGACTTTCTAGGCAAACCTTCCTCTACTGCCTCCTTTAGAACTAACCTGAACCCAGTTGCTTTATGGATAATCCAGTCCACATGTTGGCCAAGAGAGAAAACAAACAAAATGGCAAGACCTCCTCATTTTCCACTCAGAGGATGAAGCAAGGAGAAGAGAAAGAACTCATCCCATGACCGGACGGACTCAGTATCTGCCTACATACCTCTTCATGCTGTTTTTCAAAACACAGGTGGCAAACTAATGAACTTTAAAAGGAATCGAGGAAGAGGAAATAGACTGTCTTTGCATTTGGTTTTCCAGTAAGAGACGTTAAGGGGGTTGAAGACAGGGGTCTATTTCCCCGAGGCTGAAAATTGCCGATTCTAACAAAACCTTCGCCTTAGCTGATTTTCTAAGCTAAAAGCAACAACCACAAAACAAAAACAAAAACACCAACACACAGAAGAAAAAAAAAAGAAAGAAAGAAAGAAAGGAAAGAAACCCTCTTTCAGAATGAAAGTGGCTCCCAGCTGCTTACAATCGCCTTCTGTCTCTGCCTCTCCCTCTGCTTGGCCCGCTCAGACTCCCGCTTCTCATACTCTTTGCGGTACTCTTCCCTCTTCAGCCTTTCATGCTGATATTCCTCGTAGCTGTCATACCTGGGAAACAGAACTCCATCGTTAAGCCAACCACCTCAATCTGCAGGAGCCAAATGAATAACTCGGGGAGAGGGGAGGGTTAGAGAACATCTTGCCATTGGGGGGCGAGGGGGACGGAGCCGAGGGACTGGGATGCGGCTCGGGCTCGTTACCTGGGCCTACGGCTGTAAGGCGATCTTGAACGTGATCTCACATACAAGGGAGAATGTCGGTGTGTGCGGTGTCTGCAGTGGCTGGACTCGTAGTAATAGCAGGATCTGGGAAGGAGAAGAGCACAAGTGCTGCTTAGCCCGGGTCTGTTGGCACGACTGCACACCCTGCGGCGCAGCATGCTACCTAAACTGCATTTCTTCCTCGCTGCGGGCGAGGCTGCCCAGTGACCGTCTGTGATCAGCTAGTCAGCTCTGCGTCTGGGAGTGATGTGTTCTCTCAGCCTCTCTTATTGATGTGAACACCGAGCACCGGGGTTGGTACACTGTCAGCTTTATCTTGCATGGATCTTCACTATCCTGGCCCAGGGCAGCTCTCCAGGTAATGGAAAAAGTTAGATGAGCAAGTTTCTTACAAATTGCTGTCTCTGATCTGGCTGGCTCAAGGCACTGTGCTCAGGCCTGACAGATGGAAGAGGGCGTGGGGAGGGATGTGTAACACTCTCCTTAGACCCGGCGGCTGTGGGGTAGGCCGGGGCTGCGGAGGATTTAGGGTCTGTTTTATTGCCTGGGGACAGCGTGTGCACAGAGGGGCTTTGACAAGGTTTACCTTGAAGAGGATCTACTGCCTGGGGACCTTGATCTTGACCTGGAATATGGTGATCGGGAACATGACCTGTGTCGAGAAAAGGACCTGGAACGAGAGCGCATCCTTTGGGGTCTTTGAGAAAATAAGGATTTGGGTGGCGACACCGAACCTCTACACGGAGAGTTAAAGGAAGAGCAGGAGGGCGACACATCGAGCAACGAGTAGGACTGCGTGCCATCCCAAGGGTACCTCAGTTTATCACTTTCATCCTCGCTGTCATCAAACAGGCCAACCATGGCTAGTCCTGAATTTATAAACATAGGTAGTTTGGAGAATTGTTCATTACTGAAATCACTGTCCCTCAGTTCACTGGTCTTGTCTGCTTTGTCGTCAAACACAGCTTGACTGGGATGACCGAAGTGCTTGTTCAGCTCGGCGCGGATCTCCTGGTCTTGGAGCTGTTTTCGGGTGCTGCAAGGAGAGACCTGCTTGGTCACCTCCGAAGTCCCTCTCAGGTAGCACTGGTCTGAATCTGGGGAAGAACATATCTGCCCTGGCCAGTCAGAGGAGCCATCTTTGTATTCTAGTTGTCTAGAGTCTTGGAGCTCCTCTGAAGTAGTAATGAGTATTTCCGTTTTGGAATTGATTGACTGACAGTAGTCATGGTCACCAAACAGCCGTGGGCTGGGCCGCTTGGTCTTCCTTTCCTCGTGTCCACTGGTGAGCACAGAGGACTTGCTGAGTTGTGCAAACAACTCGGATTGTTCGGGCCCTTTCTTGGTGGAGTTATTGCCTGGGGTACCAGAAGACTCGTACCGGGGCTTCTTCGATGGAGGTGGCACCACGGTCTTGCAAGAGGACTTCAGCTTTGGAGAAGCCCTGAAAGGGTTATCTTGGTTGGTTTTATGAGGAGGCGTTGTGGGTGGAGTTAGGCCTAAGGCGAAAGAAAGAAAAAAAGGGTGTTGGGGGAGAGGGGAAAAAAATATATAGATAATGTTCTTAAATGCCAAGTCACATTTCCTAACCTTTCTAAGATTTCATGTACGGGTTAAAATGAAGTAAAGGACAAGGAAACTAAATTCATGACAAGCCCTGAAATACTGACTCTTCCTCTAAACCTCTGTCACCAAGGAAAGATGGATCTACATTGACATCCACAGGCAGCCATGAGAGTCACGATATTTTTTATTTCGAACACCAATGTCAACGCATCTGCTCCCCAGAAATCATAAGCAGGTCCCTGCTGGCCTCTCCGGTGGCACCAGGCAGCTCCGGGCTTGCATTCTCAACGTGTCATGGAAGCTGCTTTATGGGAGATGACCACCCGTGGGACTCGGGAAGCTCAGAACTTAGCTTTGGTGGCATCTGTCTGCAAAGAACTTTGCAGAACATTCAAGAGGCTCAGGGTTCTTTGTCCAATCCATGAAATCTACACTTGGCCAATGGATTAAGCAATTAAGAAAAAAAAAAAAAGAGAGAACTATAGCAATGTAGAGCAGGGGGGGAATAACACAGGCAACTTCAGAGTAAAGCTCAATAAGACACAAGAGACAAATGCAAGAAACCAGAGCCTCTCCACAACTTGATGACAATGGTTCTTTGTCTCCACAGTTCATTAACTTAGTAAACCATGGCTAATGTAGGTATAATATATTCTTGTAAGCATAACTAATACATTCTGTCTAAAATATGGTTCTGCAACAGAAATCGAAGTGAATAGTAACACTAAACTTATGGTGCCGGCAGACCGTTTTCATTCACAACACAGCATCAGGGAAGGGTTAGGAGACTCGGGGACTGAAATGAATCCAAGCTCCAGCAACTAACAAATTAAATAAATAAGAAATCAAGAATGAAAGGGGAATACTCCTCAGTAGTTGCCTCTCTGGCTTTTCCAGCAGAAAATTCCTTCGGAAGCCATTGTGGGAGAGTCTGTGAGGCTTTGTGGTGGCCTGTACTAGGCTGTACCCCTGAGTAAGTCATACTCCTCCCTTTTTACCCAGGAAGAATCATTGTGAAATGGTTGCAGAGCCCATGGAATTTTGAAGAAGGGCAGGCTGGAGTTCACATGACTTTATGCTTACAAGGGAACATTTTCGTTTATAGTACACTTATCTATTTAGGGGCCTGGGTAAGCACTATTCAGCAAAAGGAACTTCAAGTTCGCTAACAAGCCTGGGGTTAGACTTAAGGCAACTGCACATTTCAAAAAAAAAAAATCCTACCTCACTAGAAATATATATTTATACACACACACACACACACACACACATCTCAAGAACCAAGTAGGTCACAGAAAGCCACGTGAAATTTTGATGTGAGCAAACTCATGCTGCCTCCCTCTTCTGCTTTACAGTCAAGAGATGGAAGAAACTCATGTTCTCCCTAAAAATTATTCTACACCAATATTTGGCAATTATTACTCAGAGATAATTCTTCCTAATGGAGGGGAAGAAGGATATAAAAATAAAAAGTGGCTTCCTTTTAGGTTTCCATCAGGGAAAAGTTCAAAAAGACAAGGAAGGACAAACGCAGAAGGAAGGGGAGTCTAACTTCCCCAGGGCCACACCTGAGTCTCCAAGAGGGTTTCTTTGGCTGGGGGCCACTTTTAGAGCCCTGCCCCTTACTTCATTCACATCACTGAATGAGGTGTCTGCGTCACTGAAGGACACTCACCGTTCTCTCTCTTTCTTTCTTTCTTTCTTTCTTTCTTTCTTTTTTGCAGTGTGAACATTTCCTTTTTAAAAAATTTATTTATTTTTATTTACTTTTTTTTTCATACATTCAATCACATTATTTAGCTTCCAAGGTGATCGTTTCAATATGTGAACATTTCTCCCCGGTGGAGTTGATCAAAATATAACAACACTACCTCCCTGCTTCAACAACGCTGTCTTCGTATCCCTCCTCCAAATGTTCTTCCTCAGGCCCATCATTTTCTTTCATTGATGATCATGGCCTCCACTCATTCTAAAAAACTGCTATCTGGTCGCTCTTTCCTCTCTTTCTTGTTGTCATTTACCTTTTGCACTGGCCCATTCGCAGGCACTGATTTCCACCACACTCTACATCCCCTTTCCACTACAAGTGTAGACCTACTGACTCCCAATAAAGAAGTGGCGAGTTCATCTATACTCATAGGAGGCTACGAAGCTTAGAGGAACGTAGTAAGTAACCTCCCTTGGCATAGAAAATACCAGACCAATATGTCAACTGGCAGAGCCCTTGAATAGGAGGGGACGACATTCAATATCTTAACCGCCAGCTCCACAAACCGTGCCCCGATCACCCCAGTTTAGGGTGGTTTCTTCACCTCTCCAGCAACTTACTGTAAGGTTCACTCACTTGGAATGTATCAGATACTGCTATGTATTCTGATGATCTCTTTTTGAATGTGAATTATATCTTGTCTCACCACGCACATCATAAACTCTTTTTTTTTTTTCACATCATAAACTCTTTGTGGAATGTTGCTTGAGCTTATTCGTTGCATTCTTTTTTTATTATTATTATTACTCATTTTTAATTTTATTTTTCCAGATTGTCTTTCTGTGCTGGGTCTCACATTTCAGCAGCCCAAGAAACACTGTGTAGGCCGATCAGACCTCGTTAAGGAGATGGGTCACACATGGCGACCTGCAGCCCTGGAGTGTGTATGAAACATGATGCTTTGTGCTTGCAGGTATATGTATTTTGACTGACATTCTGGATTTATAAAAAGAAATCCTCAACTTCAGAAACACCAAATTAGGCCACTATTAAAGAGAGACTAGTTCTAAAAATAACTCTGCTATCTAGGGATTTTAAATATAGAAATTCTTTTTAGTCTTGAAAATTTGAAACCCTTGTCCTCGTACCTAAGCTCATTACCACTTAAATAACTGGTTCTCAAGTTGCTCTTGGGAGTGGTGACACCCTGATTGTACTCTCTTTTGAGTTAAAAACAAAGCCATTTAGCTCTTTCACATGTTAGACAGCCAGAGGCTATTAGACTGTTGCAGAACTCTTACTAGATGCTGGGTTAACACCAGATGTAAGCATTGTAGGGCCTCAGCCCTGTAAGACTTCACAGTCCCTTTTAATAAACAGGCAATATCTTTCACATTTGAAATAAGTGTATTTTCTTGCAGATATGCTTAAAGTTTATGGGAACACTCAGAACCAGCTCAATACGCTGTTTGTGTAAAAATATCAGGACCACTTGCCCATGCCTGCTGGTATCGCGTGCTGAAACAAACATGTATACAGGATGGAAGAAAGCCTTATTGAGGAGGTAGGCAGAGGACAAGAATCAGATAACTTCCTAAGTTGTTTTGTTTGTTTGTTCGTTTTTTAACCATATACTGAAAGGTCTTTCATCAGAGAATTTCTCCGAGAAGACTGAATAATGTCATGAATCACAAGATTTCACATTACCTCGGGCCTCTCTGCAAACCTGTGTCTGGTTATCATTGAGCCCCAAAGCCAAACCAAATAAAAGAGCAAGGAGCATTTTTTCCTCCTCTTTTAACATAATGTCAAACTTTTAAAAGCTACTTATGGGACAAGCACCTCTGGCGGCCCTGAACTGGCGATGGGGCTCTGACCTCCCCTCCTCTCCCCAGAGTGTCTCCCCTGAGGCATGAGGCCTGCAGTGCATTCCTTCAGGCCACCACCTTCGAGCATCTTCCCACTCCTTGCTGGACTCCGAATGCCACGCCACCATCCGAGACAGCATCGCTAATGCCTCCCACAGCCTCCAGATCCTTTCCTGCGTGCTGCTTTTCTGGGGAATGTGTACATTTTGGGCGTTGACAGTACAAGGTATATTCCGTGCTCTCTCTTGAACTTAGCGGGTTGTGACAGATTTATGGGAGGACAGATGGCCATTACAGGCTGAAGGCTGACAAGAGGCAGTTCGGAGCATGGTTAACACACTTGCACAAACTCTCAGCAGTGCGGCTCTGTGCAGAATGTAATTCAGACTATAGCTTTTTTATTGCTGCCTATTTTCTTTTGTCAAAAGAGCCTGCTGTGCAGAGCAACGAATGGCCGCTATTACCCGGAATGTAATGGGTGTCAGACAAATCACGTAACACAAACAATCAAGAGTATGTAGGTCATATTTCAACAGAGCACAACCTCCGCAATATTTATGATTACTGCATTGAAATGTGCTCTATAATAAACAAGTACCTCTACATCACTCACGCTCACGCACTTCTGCACGGCAAATCTAAGAGAAGTGGGACGCTCTACAGTCATCTTCGTAAAGAGCCCTTTTATTTAAAAAAAAAAAAAAAAGTCAAAGATAAGTTTAGTTTTGTTTTGCTTTTCATTATGTGCTATAAAACGATTTTCTCCGAGGAGTTCTCTTTTGGCTTTGTTTAATTGAACGGCTCTGATAAATGGTGACTCCTCGGTTTCAGTGTCCTGTGTTTCTCTATCTACCCGATGACTTTAGCAGGACTTGGTGTGTGTGTGTGTGTTTTAAGAGTTTTAAATAGTTTCCAGAGGCTACTTCTAAATCTGCAGCTTACTTTTAAGTAAATGAGAGCTTCAGCACATTCCTATGACACATGTCTCACTTGCCACCCCTTGCTCTTGGAAGATGAAGGTTGTTCGTTGGCCCTCACACACATTCCCAGAGAGCTGGTGGGTTGGGGGGACTTGCAGGTATCCACCACCAAACCCAAGCTGATGTGAAAGAGGCAATCACTTTGTGATTCTTTAAAAAAAAATGGAATAGTACCATCTCCAGAAAAAAAAAAAAAAAAAAAAAAAAAAAAAAAAAAAAAAACTTGAGGAAAAGAAGAATTA
>NW_006159931.1:1244999-1251781 GCF_000334495.1 Tupaia belangeri chinensis
AACAGAAAAAATACAAAAAAAAAAAAAAAAAAAAAAAAAAAAAAAGAACAAAACAAAACTTGAGGAACAGAAGAATTATTGTTAGAGACACTGGGTCAAGAAGCAGCAGACTGAAAGTAAAAAATGAAGGATATGGTTGAAATATGGAAGAAATCCTGACGGTAAGAGTTGCCAAACACTGGATTGGGCTGTAAAGAGAATTTGTTGAGTCTCCCTTTCTTAGACTCTTCAGGCTCAGGAACAGATTATATGACCTGTCAAAATCCCTTTCCAGTTCTCGGATGCTATGGTTTTCCTTTTAAAACTACCAACTCCTGCTCATATTTTGCTTCAGTCTATTTTCTCAAAGATAATGTCACATATAAAACAAGTATAGGCCAAAAGGCAATCGAAAATGTATTCTATTGGTCAGTATTCCTTCCAGCAAAGTGAATTTTTAAATGAGAAGACCAAAAATGGTCATATAAAAATCCAAATAGAAGGCCCAGCCAGGTGACATGGTGGTTAAGATGGTTGTATCCTATGTGGCCAACAGCATGGTTCCATTTTCAGACCTGGTGGCCTGAAAAACATGCTGGGTATATGAGCATATATGCCCAAAATCTCAAGAGAAGAGTGGACAAGATGGGACTGCAATATGGCCATCCTTTCCGGGGAGTGTTTTCTCACTTTTTCTCTGTCTCTCCCTCTCTGTCTCTCTCTGTCAAGTGCATGCACAAGACAGCAAAAAGCAAACAAACATAAAAGAAGAATGAAGATGTTTCAAATTAATTAATGAGTATTTTTTAAAAATCACAAGTCCATTGACGTACACTTTGAATGATCACTAATAAAATAAATAACATCAATCACATATCAACTATGATTAAAAAACCCTGTGGAAAGACATATATCAATGGAGGAAAAATTGCTAAGACTTAGTTGTGTTAAGGTAACAAGATTGCTGATTATTTTGCTCTTTTAATTTTTCTAGTCAGTGATAAAATAGTATTGGTCTTACGGCGTTTCCAGTAATAACAATAAAATAAATTTCATGTATGTGTATATACGTCCCTAACCTAATTCCTCCACGTCTGTGTTAAAACCATCACCTTGTTGAGGTGATATTACTTTGTCATTTCCATCTCAGAAGCAAAAAAAGTGTAGTGCTCTGAAATTCTCCATATGCAATAGGTTTAAATGCCTTCTGCCAAAAGAGCATTCTCTTCCTCTCATCTTGCTTTACTAAGTTATTTTGAAATCAAATTAGTTTTTACACCTGTAAAAGAGATGGTTTTTGTTGTGGTGGTTTTTTCTTTCTTTTTTTTTTTTTTAATCAGCCACAAGGAGCTAGTTTAGGACAATCGCTAAGAAGACAGACCAGCTGGCAATCCCTAATAAAGCAAACTTCCTATCTCATCCCTCCTGCTTCCCAAAGACGCTGCAGATGGGGCCAAGGCATTATTCTGGAGATCTCAGAATTTTGTTGACTCTTTACATTTCCACTTACACATTTGGAAAATTTTACTAAAATCTGTGAGAGTAAAGGAAAAGAAGACACCAGAAGGTCTGGGCCACAGCTTGATCCACTTCCTCCGCCACCATCAAACAAATGAGGCGTGGAGACAAAGGATCAACAAATCAACAACTCGAATGCTGTTTCTACCCTCTCCACCCACCTGCTGCATCTTCGCCAGACATCACTAATTGATCATGACATGCCCACTGAGTCCAGACGTGGCCTTGGAATCCTTCTCCACACAACGCTCCTGGCAGCCAATAACAATCAATGACACTTGGCAAGTGAAATAAAACCTGCTTAACATAGCAGATGTCAGCTACTATCTTTAAAATTCATGTTTTGGGAAAGAAATATAATCTCCAGTCAGACAGACCTGCTCTGAACCCAGGGCCCCACCGCAAGCTCGTGTCAGATACAGCTTTTTCTTCAACAATGAAGTAGAGAGTCAAGGGATAATGTATATAAAGTGCCTCTCAGGGAGGGCCTACCTGACAGAATTTGTACTCACAGAAACTATTGAAAGAATTTCAGACGCAAACTTCTTTCTACCTTGCTTTGGTAAAAACCATATTCACCCCCAGAACAGAATTTATTCAGTTTTGGGAGGAAGTTTGTGTGTGTTTGGGGGAGGGAGGGGATTACCACACAAAAAAAGAATAAATAATTTTATGTGTGAGAATGTCAAAAAGGGTACAGCAGCAAGATCAAAGAAGGGGAATGGAGGAACAGTCAAAAGTCAAAAAGGTGAGAAACCCCAGTAGACGAGGTTAACTCAGTAGCTAAATAGTATGTGCTGAATATAAGATACTGGGATTTGTATTTCATGTCACTCAGACCCTCATAGTGACCCAGCAAGATGTAGGTACTATTAATTATCTTCATTTGTTGCATAAGGATTTTGAGTCGGACAGAACTTTGCTGAATTGACCAAGGTCATACACCAGTTAGAGGTGGATGAATCCAGAATTTAAACATGAGTTTGTTCAACATCAAAGTCAAGGCTTTGCACAACTTTACTAAGCTATGCTTTTATTTGATTACCTTTTTAAAATTTACCTACACAGCACATCTACTCACGGGAAAGAGCGAGAGAGAGAGAGAGAGAGAGAGAGAGAGAGAGAGGGAGAGGGAGGGAGAGGGAAGGAAAAAAGGAAGTGAGAATGGTCATGCCACCAGCTCTTCTCTATTGCTCCACCTTTCAGGATTTGGGTACACACGCACACACGCTGATGTGTTTCTCAAGACACTGAGCCTGGATCTCAAACTACATAGTCGGCCATATAGGATCCAGCCACCCTAACCACCACACCACAGGGTGGGGCTACACTGTCTGCCTTTAGAAAGTCATAATAAACTACTTTTATTTGCAGCTTTCTCCTTACAAAATCTTTTGATTCAAGTTGAACCCTATGAAATTGCCATTTTTGTGCATCAAAAAATGGTTGAATATTGACAATACTATATCCCAACCTATATGTTAGCACTTTGAGTGAGATAGTGATTTCATCTGGCAGTTCTAAATATGACTTTAAAGCCAACAGAACTGGAGGCCAGCAGATGGCATAGCGGTTACGTCACCTGACTCCCACATGGCCAACTGTGTTTCGAGCCCTGGACCCAGTGGCTTTAAACTCATGCTGGGTGCATATGCGTGCATGCCCAAGATCCCAGGAGGAGAAAGGAAGAGAAGAGATTGTGGCTTCTGGCACAGCCAACCCCCCTTGGGATGATTTCTCACTTTCCTTCTCACTGTCTCTGTCTCTCTGGCAAGTACATGTGCCCTAAGCAAAAACACAAAAACAAAACAAAACAAAACAAACAAACAAACAAAAACTTCTCAAAAAAAATTGAGGAAATTGATGTTGGGAAAAGATCAAGATGTGGAGAACACTCTTAGCGATTTGAACATGAAGGCGGTGAAGTATGAGTTCTATCCTGTGGCTCCTTACTTATACGGCCGCAGATGCTGCCTCCACTGTTATCAGAGGACTTTGGCTTGCCATCTTCTTGCTCTGGTCCTTCAACACCTTCTCTCTGTCCCACCCCATTCCTGCCCCCAAGGAAGTTTAGCCTATGAAGAGCTACATTTCCTCCAAACTCCTTTCCATGAACACCTCTGCCTCTCACTAGGAGAGTGACATTGCCTTAATGTTTCTTTCAGTCCTCAAACTGTCTTCATAATTCTATTGGATCTTTTCTGAGTCATTATCTCTCACTTGAAACCATGTCCCACTGTTACGGTGCTCTTTGTGATAACTCCTGTGATTCTCTTGAGGTACAATCAGTATTTGTCACATCCTTCAAACACTATTAAGCAAAAATTCAATTTTGTTTTTGAGATTTTTGCTATAGGCGTGTGTTCTTGCCAGAAAGACAAAGAGACAGAAAGCAAGAAATCACCCTCCAGGGGGATAGCCATGCCACAATCCTTTCTCCTCCATTCTCCTCTCAGGATTTCGGGCACACATGCACATGTGTCTGGGATGAGTTTCAAGCCCCTAGGTCTAGGACTTGAATCGTGGTTGACTACATGGGAGTCCAGCCATGTAACCATTATACCATCTGCTGGTCTCATTAAGCAAAAAATTTTACTGAAGATTTTGAGAGAAGATGAAGAGCATAGATATCATACACTGAGTAGCATTTCACACCCAAAGTAGCTTAATAAAAAAAAATAAATAATTAACAAACTTCTCCTGCAATCTCTTCATAATACCTTCCAAGCAGTTTCCAAATATTACATCCCAGCCCTCTTCAGCATCCTCCCAGTTCCTCTTCATCTCCTTATTTTTCCTATAATTCTAAATTCCTTCTTTTATCGAATGCAGTTTGGCACTACCTCAGTTTCTGCAGTTTCTGTCTTCACAGTATAATCACGTTCAACAAACTAAAATCACCCTCTATGCCTGCATTTCTTAGAAGGTGACAAACAATATACCCAATGAATAATATCTTCCCTTCACACTACTTACCAATGTTTGTGTTACTTCCCCAACAGGCTCAACACCATGTCTTAAATGGAAGGATATTTATCCAACATTTACTATGGCTAAGCACAACGATCCATGCCTTCCATGGATTAGTCTCTATTTCTTACACTTGTAAACCCACCAGTACCTACCACATGGCCAAGCAAGGATTAAAAACGGGTTTGTAAACTTTTAATTTTATCCATTTATAGATTTTTTTATAATTTGACCAGAGAAAGACACACACAGTAAGAGAGAGGGCGAGAGAGAGAGAGGAAAAGTGAGAAAGCAAGCCGCAAGCTCCGGGATTCAAACTGCAGTTGGCCACGTGGGAGTGTCCAGCACCTTAGTTACCACATCACCTGCTGGCCTCCATTTGGCAAATTGATCTCCATTATACCTAGTAATCTTTCAACGGTACCAAGAATAAAATATTTGAACTAATAAGTTAAATGCTGATTTGCTGACAGAAATACATCACTGTATATAATTTTAAAGGATTTCTAGTATTAATAAAGAAGCATCTTGTATAAATCTGTCTGCCTTTCAATAGAGTATGCTATTAATCTTTCAAAGTTCTTGCTAAATCATTGAAAACTAGTTATCTACCAATAAGAAAAAAATTGTCCAATTTCTGCCAAGGAGAAAATAAAAATAAGTGCTTTGTATAATACCTTAATCTCATTAATAGAAAAAATGTAATTTAAAATGTTCATGTCATAAATTAGAAAAGCACTTCAGAAGCAAAGATAGCCAATGCTAGCAAAGAAGCAATATAATAAATATATCCATCCATTGCCAATGCTGTTATAATTAGAAATACTCCTTTTGGAAAGCAATGTGGAAGTATATATGATATATTCCCATTATATTTATATTCTATATTTTCAGAATTAATAAGTACTAGAAATATTTCTCAAGAAAATAAGATTAAACAATTATGAACAAATAGTGTCTCTGTAGTGCTATATTTCAAAATAGTAACACTATAAAACCTAAACATATAACAATAGGAGTATGATTAAATAACTGTTGATATGTCTATTAAAACTAACAGTATAGAATACTCTAAAATGTCTGACAATATAGGGCATGTAATAATACAAGTTCCTTATTATAATGTTCATTGAAATATTAGGAGGCTCAGGGACCAGCAGGTGGAGTGATGATTAAGATGCTAGACACTCCCACATAGTCAACCATGGTTAGAGTCCCGGTCTCGATGGCTTGCTTTCTCTCTCTCTCATCAAATTAAAGTGGATGAATGAATAAATAAAATTAAATAAGTAATTTTTTTAAAAATTAGGATGCTAAATAATACACACACACACACACACACACAAATGATCACAAATGTACAAAAATATCCAATACTAAGTGCTATGATTTGAATATATACCCTCCAAATGTATGTACTGAAATCCAATGAGTCATTGCAAAGATGCTGAGAGGGTGAGGACTTAATTGGATTACAGTATTAAAATGTAGGACCACTGGGAAGTGATTAAACCTCATGGTCCCTCCCTTTATGGTTGAATACTCTGAGTTTATAAAGAGGAACAGACAGATGGACACAGATAGCTGAGCTTTTTCTCTGGTCAAGCTCTTATGATGTGGTGTCCTGTGCTGTCTTGGGACTCTGCAGAGAGCCCCAAGTTATTCATGAGCAAGAAGATCCTCCAGATACAGCCCCTTGACTTTGCACCTCAGAATCGTGAGTTAAATAAACCTCCACTTAAAAAAACATGAACTAGACGCAGGTGCTTTTTTATTAGCAACAGAATGAATAAAAAGTAATGAAGATATCTTTATGTCTCAGAACTATAAATGATTTTTTCTACTTGTTTATGACTGACATTTTTGTAGTAAGCTTACATAATGTATCATGGAGAATAACAAAAATATGTTTCTTTAATGGAAAGCTTGGCATTCGCATATGCAATGGAAGCTCTCTTACCTCTTTCTAAAATAGAATAACTGACTAATGTCAACAATACTCTGAACATTTCTGGTTAATAGATTCCTTTTGGCTGAGTTGTTACTAAACGACACAGTAGTGTCTTTTCCCAAAAGTCCATTGTGCTACTGAGTGAAATTATGTAAGATGGTAAAATATTATGTAAATGAATGAAGTGTGAGTCTGAAAAGTCCTTCTATCAGGAAAACCAATAATGGCATATTGCTAAAGAAGTTCAATCGGTCGTGAATGAGTGGCATTGGAAACACAGGGAAAAATAATAAAAATCTAGAAAAATTTGGCATGCAGATTACCACACAAAGGTCTCTAATTCTTTTCCTTCAAAGGGCAGAAG
>NW_006159931.1:1252021-1288843 GCF_000334495.1 Tupaia belangeri chinensis
GTATCTATGATATATAATTAATGTGGTTTGTGCAAAGAAAGGATGAATGGATCCCTAGTTAGCACACTTAGGCTCATGGTAAAAGTTTCTGTCTTCTACTAAAAATGAGATATAGGAATATGTATTTACAGTTTTTAGGCAAAAGTAAAATGACTAAACTGCACATGCTTGCATCAACTATTTATATAAACCCACTAACCACTAAGAACGTAAGAAAGCCTCTACTGCATATAATACCTTCACACACAAGTTACTTCTAATCATATATGTGAGCTTTACTTTAAGAAATGATAATATGTATGTCTATGCTTATAAGTGAATATTTGTATATTCAAAGATAAATGTATTGATGTGGACTCTACATATACATACCATAATACCATATAAATAAATAAATATATATATATATATATATATACACACACACACACACACACACATATACTGTATATTATACACACACACACATATGTATATAGCATGAAATTAACTACTCTACTGCTTGACCAAATCATGCAATCATGCAATAGACCTTGCATAAAGAGGTAATTTAGCAAACTCAAAGTGTGAAATTAAACTTAACGACAATGACCACAGTGCGTGTAGACACCATAGTTCTGGTTGAAAGCATCTTGTTTAACTCACTGTTCTTTTACCCTTATCTGCAATGGCCAGAGTTGAGGTATTTCTTGTTCAGACATCCTCAGATTCACTTTCTGGTGGGGTTCAAGGACCTAACCCTGAAGCATTTAGCGCAAAGGCACCATTTGCAACCAGTTCAGGAGATTGTCTAGAAACTCTGCTTAGTCCAAGTTTTCAAAGCTCTTTCCTCTTCAGTTTGTGAAGTATAGACTAGCTAAATGAACTCAGAAATCCAAAAGGCGGAAGACAATTGCTCTTGTAGAAAAAAATATAAGAACATTTTGTTTTGATGAATGGACATATATTCATTTTTCCCCTTTGCTGGAAAGGTATCAAAGTAGTGACATGTATATAGCCTTATGCTGCCAAGTATGATGGGAAATGAAATATTCCAAGAGAAGGACCGACAATTAGTAAACCTGATTTCAAACTGTTACTTCTCGATTTCCCACGCTATGATCTTGGGCAAGTTGTGTAACACCTGTGAACCTTATCTTCAAAATGAGCAAACTACCACCATCCACATGAGGTCATTGTAAATTAACTGGAAACACTTATATGCCTAGCACATTTATTGAGTGGGAACTCAAGAAATGTTCATTTCTTCTCTGACTCAGATTTTGATGTGTTAATCTGGAATAGGGTTATTTGATGATCCAAAGCAAAAATATACATCAGAAGGTCTGGCCCAGGTCTCACACACAATAGATGTCTTCTCTTTAAAAAATGTTTTTTTAATTAAAACTTTGTTAAAAAATAAGCGACTGACAATATGTACAGATAACTTATTATTTATCCAACTTTCTTTGTAGCCTTTGTTAATGTCCTTAATCACATAGAGACCGTATCGTATTATCTAATGTATATTAACACACACACACACATTTTACACACATTTACACACAACAGTTTCAAGGGAAATGTAGGGCTTACCTGCAGTTCCAGAGAGTTCCACACTTAAGGTTCGTTCAATAGTCTTGTTCTCAAATGGGGAACCCTTGGGGTCACTGGAAGATATGGCACATTTATAAAAACAAACTGAAATGGAGTTGCTGTAGCCAAATGTATTAGAACCCCCTTCCCTTTCTGAGAATGGTTACGTTTCTTAATACTTACTTTGGTGACTCTGGGGTCAGAGGAAGAGATAAAGTTGTTGGTTTGGCTAAAGGAGAAAAAAGAAACTAATTATGAAATATTGACTGTTTTTTTCCATTTATTTTTTTTCTACTACTGTCAAGTTAGAAATCCAGCGAAGAACTACTATGAGAGACAAAACTAAACAATCCCTGAATATTGGATCAGAGTCAGACAAAAGCCCACTATGCTAAAACAAATTCCAAACAACATTTGTATCAGTAAACTACTATTCAAAAACATATACAAAAAACAGAATTTTCCCAAAAGTGTACCATTCCTGTTAAGGATACAAAATTTTCATCATACCCTCAGAGAGAAATCATGCTTTCTGTTTTAATTTGGAATACGGTACACGGTTTGTTTAGACAGGAAAACGGCAGAGTAACTTCAAGGCGACAGATCGTTATGAATATTCAGTTGATTTTACTTCTAAAATGTATAATTTTATATCTAGCCCTGAGAAAAGGTCGTATCTACCAGGCCAAAGCTCAGGCAATAACCATTCCATTCACCGAAAATTAAATTGAGATGACTGCAAATTGTGAAAATTGACCTAGATGGTTTAAAAGGGGTTCAGATCCCCAAATGTGACAACCAACCGAAGTAAAACACTGTTTATCAGTTAGAGACCTACAGACTTGCAAAGAAAGCTCACCACTGCCTCTTATACTTTCCTGACTGCTACAGGAGGCATTCCTCAGTAGTTCAGGGTGGAGTAAAAAATCTTTTCACTCCAAAACGTCAGTTGCTTCTCCATGTAGTCTTGTATTTAGGGCAGAAGGAGGGGAAAGTTTGAGAACTGTATTTGAGATATACCTCCATTTATTGCATGTGTGTCTGCATTCATCTATGGAAATACAGATGTAGATCATGTCCATATTCTTATTACAATAAGACTTTCAAAAGCTCAAGAGGTAGTAATTTATACAATGGAAATCATAGCACTGGAAATAAGGGGTTTTAGAACAAACTTTCTTATTTTATGGATAATGAAAATGAAACGCAAAGATATTAACTGATATTTTTCAGGGCCATAACACGAGCTACTAGCAGATTTGGTCAACATTCTATTTCCTTTTTCTGGTTATCAAAAGAAATGGCATTCAAGAGACTTTAAAGTAAATTAATCAACTGCAGTAATTAAGGTCCCTATGAAATGTGAAAATACTATTTATTTATTTAGTCTGAAATTAGGTATACTTAGAAAGACAGCATCTACATATTTACTTCATAGGTTTAGATTTAGCTTTTAAACAATCAAATGGTATACCTGCTATCCAATGTGCATCCAGAAATAGTAGTCTCATGCTACCTTCTATAAATTAGGTGCTTGAGCTATTGGCCTTTACATATGTATTAATAAGTGAACTGAGTTTACATTAATTTATGAGTTATGTCAAGGCGAATGAACTTTTCAAAACAAACACACTTAGGAAGAAACTTTACCAAATAATAATAGGATAATTCATACAGGTTCTATAGGACATAGAATCTAATACGACCTAGGTGCCATGTGCCCATTGAACGTACACTGAAAATCAGTAAGGATTAGCTACTGGAAGTGCTCATAGGAAGACCTGTCCAAGATTTTGACAGCAGGGTATAGGTAAAACAATAGTAGAGGAGGAATCGGCAGTGGTCATATTTAATAGAACCAAAGGCAAACAGAAAATGGGAGCCATAGGAAGGTACATTGTTCTTCGGACAAGGGATTGATAACCAGAATATATAGGGAACTTGAGGAGCTCATCTATTAAAAAAAAAAAAAAAAAGAATAATCCAATTAAAAAAATGGGCAAATGAGCTGAATAGAAAACTCTCTGAGGAAGATTGATGAATGGCCAAAAGACATCTGAAAAAATATTCAGTCACGTGGTCAGAAGGGAAATGCAAATTAAAACCACAATGAGATGCCATTTAATTCCAGTTACAATGGCTAAGATCTAACAAAGAATGACAAGGGTTAGTGAGGCTGTGGTGAAAAGAGAACCCTCTTACACTGTTGGTGAGAATGAAATTCGTACAACCTCTATGGAAAAGAATATAGAGGTTTCTCAGAAATCTACAAATAGAACTTCCATATGACCCAGTAAGCCCACTCCAGAGTATTTACCGAAAGGATAGGAAAACAGTCAGATAAATAGTAGAAATTTTAAAAGAAAAAAAATATGTTTATTGCAGCATTGTTCTCAATTGCTAAGACATAGAATTGACATAAGTGTCCAAAAACTGATGACTGGGTTGTCAAGGACATGGAATCAACCTAAGTGTATGATGATTGAGTTGAAAAACTGTGGCACTCATACACTATGGAATATTACTCAGCCATAAGAAACGATGAGACCCTATCATCTGAGTCAAAGTAGATGAATATAGAAGACTTAACGTTGAAGGAAGTGAGTCAGACTTTGAAAGGTACACACTGTATATCCCCACTCAGTATGTAGCAAGTGTCTGCATTCTGTGGCAGAAATGGAAAGACCCAAAGATATGATAGTAGAGAGGATAGGTATAAATACCAGAGACTATAAGGAAGGGGAGTGAGTTGTAGAGGGTGGGCAGGAGGGGCAAAAGGAAGAAACATTTAACAGACAAAAGAATGTAAAGTTCTCATTGGAAAAACACAAACGTGTTCTGTAATTTTTGCTTTATAAAGACATATATAAAATAAATTAATAAGAATATACATATAAAAAGGAAGTAGTTCCCAAATGCATGCAGAACCTAATCTCTGAATAAACAACCCAGGCTCACAAACACCACCAGGAGGCCAGTGTTGAATAGGTTTCCTGGGGTTTAATTGACTCTGTCCCAATGAGTGTAGAAGAGAGACTGATAGAAACTTGGAGGACAGTAATGCATCTCGATTCATGCAGATCATGGCATTTCCGGATGTATACGTTAGCAAATGAATAAATAAATGAAGAAGCGGGATACAAACACAGGCTAAAGGTTAGACAAAAGGCCCAAGGAGATGGAAAGAACCCGACCTACAGTGTGACAGAGAACACACAGGAAAGTCAGGGAGAAAAAAATGACAACTCCTTAAGAAAGGTAAGCTCAGCAGGTCTTTCTAGCTCTTGTTTTTTAATTATTTATATATTTTATACTTTTTGATTTTGAAAAATAATCTCCGAAGTTGAGCTTTTACTAGCTATTAACAGACAGTCATGTTTCATTTCTTTCAGGCCTTTAATAACCACAGGATGGATGGATGGATTGATGGATTGATGGATTGATTGTCAACAGGCTTTGTTCTGAAATAAGCCTTTTATGACTTGCCACAGATATATACCAAAAAAAAAAAAAAAAAATCCTCCACATTCTAGGACCAGCAGATGGAGTAGAGGTTACGTTGCTGGACTCCCACATGGTCAACCACAGTTTGAGTCCTGAACTTGGTGGCTTGAAACTCACACCAAGTGCATGTGTGTGCATAGCTAAAATCCTATGAGGAGACTGGAGAAGAAGGGATTGCCCCATGACCATCCCACAGGGGGTGATTTCTCGCTTTCTGTCTCTCTTTCTGTCTCTCTTTCTGTCTCTCTCTCTGTCTCTCTTTCTGTCTCTCTTTCTGTCTCTGTCTCTCTTTCTGTCTCTCTCTCTGTCTCTCTTTCTGTCTCTCTTTCTGTCTCTGTCTCTCTTTCTCTGGCAAGCACCCATGCTCTATAACAAAAAAATTTGTTTTTAAAAAAAAAACAAAAACAAAAAAAACTCCACATAGAGTTGGTTGTGTCTACCAAATATTTCCTCTAGAGACCTATTTAATTCTTACTGCCATAATTTGTAAAAGTTTACAGTAATATTTAGTGGTGAGTGGATGCTAATTAAAAAAAAAAAACCTTCAAAATCCAAAAGAACCAATATTAAAACAAACAAAAATGCTTTAAAAGCTGTGCTGATGGGATGGGTTCTTTGATTATAGGGTTTCATCAGGTTTGTGACTTTAAATTCCGTTCTAGAAAAATGGATGCATGACCAGGAAAAGGTGAAGAGTAGCCCAGAATAGTCCCGTGAATTTTTCACACATTTGCTGGAGTGAGCCCAGTGGCTTCCCAATGGACCCTCAGCACCAGTGAGTTCCCACGGCACAGTGGTTTTGATTTAAAAACCGTTATAGCGCTCATAAGGGGGGACCCAGCAGAGCAACGAACCTGTAAGAGACTTTGGTGCGTTTAGTTAAATGTATTTCCCCAAAATGACAGAAAGGGATGGGTAGTGAATTGGAGATGTCCATTAAGACAAATTTAAATGAGAGACACTTTAAAATATTAAAGGACAGTTCTGAAACATTCTAGACTAGTGGTGAAGTAGAGAGGAGGGAGGAAAATTCAAAACACTGGGAAAGAAGATATATATTAAAACCAGCCGTACCAACAGCACACCTGTCTAAAATAATCATGGCTCAACGCAGGGATGAGGGATCTGCTTTGAAACTAGAAGACAAAGTTGAGAAAAGAGGAAAAAGAAGTAGATGTTGACTGTTATTTCCGAAGACGCCTACTTTCACTAGGAGGCCAGAGGCTGGTATATTTTAACGCAACAGTTCCTTTCAGTAAGATCTCTTGGGGCCCCTAAGACTGGAACATTTTGAGTGGGAGGAGTCAAAAAAAGAAAGTTTTCCCCAAACCCCTCTGATCTGCCTCAGAAATATTGGCCTCTCATAATAAATACGGGTAATGAAAAAAATCAACCCAGATGTTTAGTTTTAATCAAGGCAGTATCTTTTTTAATGGAAAGGAAAAAATTAATTAAAAATAATTCCAAATCCATATGTACACAATAAAATCTGTAAGCAGAGTGCATGGTCTTCAAAAAAAAAAAAAGAAAGAAAAAGAATACACTTGATAACCAAAGGAGGCAGCATAAATACTATTTACTACTTCTTAAGATACATACAGCAAATCTATAATGCCTCATTTTTCCCATTACTGGAAAAGAAAAAAGAATAATAAAAGCATGTTAATGTTGATGAATTGGTTAGCCCAGCTGGCACATAAGGTCAATTAACTCAGCAATCTAGAGATGTATGCAAACTTCGGGTGATGTTGCAATTGCTGCCTCCCCCATCCCCCAGCCAGCCAGCATTTCAGGCATCTCTTGGTGACTTCTGGTAGGCTGTGTCCAACACTTGTCCAAGGAAGAATTCCCCCCCCCCAACCCCATAATAAAGCGATGAATTCTCTTTGCACAGAGAGCCTGGCACAGAGGGGGAGCACAAAGCTCGTGATTGGCGAACCTTGTGCGCCCTCCCGGGAGCTCACTTCCATCCCCAGCCTACCTTGTAAGTGTTGCTGCTGCGACTGCTGCGACTGCGTGTGGGACTTCTTTTTGGAAGTGCATTTGTCTCTGCTGCTGTTCCTGTTCTCTGTGGGCTTGGTGTGAGGAGGGTCATCGTTTGTGGTCAGATACTTGAGAAGCTCAGAGCAGGGACGTCTTTGTGGCTTTTGCTGTTGACAAATGCTCTTCGCTTTATTGCTCCATGAATTCTCAGTCTTAAAAACAAGGCATAAAGAAAGCTAAAATTAGTGAACTGAACCTTATCAGAATGGATATAGGTTTTCTGAAGAGATGAGATTTTCAATGAAGTGTTCAGTCTAAGTGTACTCGATCTATGAGCTGTGAATAATTGTTTGCAGAACAAGGAAAGAAAATTACATTTAAAATTCCTAAATGACATTTATGCTGCTTTTTATTTCATTTCTCCTACATTTCAATGTTCCTACTCAGCAACATGTAACTAACAAGACCCTCCAGCGCCTTTACTGTGAATAAAAAAACGTAAGCCGGTTTAAACCTTAATTTGCCTCTGATTGCCGAAGCCCAGTATTCACAACTCTCTTAAGTACCCCTTAACGCTCCGTTTTCACTCACAGTGAATGGCAACACAAACATTGTTTAATACAGCCGCTAACCGAATTATGTCATTGCCAGCATTCCATCCAATTAATGGCAGAGATAGATCTTTTGCGGTGATTCCAAAAGCCATCTTTCTCAGGTTAGACAGCTGGCAAAACAGCAATCTCGCATCCTAAAATCACTCCTAGATAATACCAGCCCATCAGCAAATTTTATGGTAGTCCACACCGCTGGATGTATTAATAATACAGTGGGCAAGAAAGAACAGATGGTGGTCCTTCCCCTCCAACCATGAAAGACGGAAAACGTAAATGGTCTTCCTCGTTGCAAGTAGCTCAGAGGCTGCTGGTGGAAACCGGTTTTATAATCCATGTCCCCACTGGGAAGCAGCTGTAGGGTCCACGCTGAATGAATGCATAGAAACTTAGGTTTGTTTCACAACTTCCAGCCAAAACAACCTTGATTGCTCCCTCCCTCCACCGCCCCCACAGTAAAATGTTTACATTTGTACCTTAACAACTGCAGGGTTTGTTCGGATTCTGTGGTTGTGGTTTGCATGGTTCTGGGTACTGAGACCACTGCATTCATTGTAACTTAGCTGAGTATTGGCCGGTGCCAGTAAGAGCTTCTTAAGCTAGAAATGTATCAGGGAGGGTAAAAAGTGAGAAACGTTATGCACCTTTGAGGCATTAGAATGAGTTATTGAAACTTTAAACTTCAAATTAATTAATTAAAAGGATTCATTCTATCGCTAATTATGTCACACCTTAGCACAAGGGTGCTAAAAAAAATCCATATTTCTTCAAAAGTATGAAAATGCTTGGCACTGCACTACCAACTCTAAAAGAAATTTCCTGTTCCTACATGCAAGACTTAATATTGCCTACCTTCATTTTTTAAATAAAATAAAGCAAAATGATCTTCCTAAAATGATTTCTAAATTGCTACAAAGTGAGAAAATCTGACTTGCTAAAATGAGGACTTGGGAGAGGGAGAAAATAGATAGACGTTTTGTCCTCACAAGCCCAAATAAATCTAGCGGCAATACATGATTCACTGATGCTTCGAACCATAGTTCACAACCAAGTTTACAAATGTAAAACTCTCGAAGAATGTTCGGGATAAAAGAGGGGTCATCACTGATTGTAGAGAGGAAAAAGATTTGGGAATACAGTGCTGGCCTGGGCCTGAGCGGTGGATTTCAACACAGGTGTTGTACTGTCTCTTGACATGGTTCTGACTTTGACTGGATAGCCCTGAAGGAACTCCCTGTTCTGACTCGCAATACGTCTCTGAATCAACACCTCCTCTGATAGGAATGAAATGTGTAGAGAAAAACCATCCGGCATCAGTGAGGAACAGTCAGAGCACTTGACAGCAAGGCCAATGACATTGACCAACGGAGGACCCGGGGAGTGAAAGAGTAACAATAACTGAGGAGATGCTGGCCTCCAAACCAGGAATCTCAAAATGCAAAGGCATGTAAGTAGGGTCTCCGTATGTCTCTGGGAGTTCTTTTTAGTATTTAAAAACTTAGAGAGAGGAGAGCAACGCCCTCGAACCGGCGTGCCAAAGCACATCACTAGAGTTTGGGGGATGGCCTTCCGTAATTTACGCTGCATGCTCTCATATCAGATTTATGGCAAATGACAAATGGCTACCCTAGATGAGAAGGTAAACTGTGTCTCAGAACTAATAAAATTCTGGCCAAGCACTGCCTTGAAGAGAAAATTCACTCTTCATTGCCAACAAATTCACTCTTCATGGCCTACCATAAATTTAAGTAACTTAGGTTGCAAATGTGCTATTATTTTTCAATCTTCATAAAAAATATAGATCCAAAGTCTTGAAATACTGCATTCCCCTTGATCTAGCAACTCTATTTCTATAATTGTATGCATAGGAATAAAAATGGAGCTGTGTCAATTAGTCTACCATTCATAATCGTGTGAAATAGAAGGGAAAAAAAATCCAGGTACGAAGAACTGGTTAATATATTGGAACTTCTCCATACAATACTACATAACCATTAGGAAATATGCATATATTTAAAATTTTACCAGCATGTCATGAGGTATCTTAAATCAGAAGATTTCACTCGTTTTTATATTAGAGGCTATTTACCACTTCAGGTAAATTTTTAGTCTCCTCTCTTTTAGTAATGTACATTTTTGAAGTTTTTACCAGGAACATAAATAATAGTAAGAAATAAAAGTACACAAGCACAAATAGCAAGAGATGGTTAAAAAGTACACGAAACGCCCTGTATCAGCAATGCTTTCGAACGGAGAGTCACAGAATTTGCAACCTCAAGTGCGTGCGGGCCTTGTTTCAGCATCAATCTGAATTAAAAACCCAAACGTTACTGTTACCACATCATACCCATGCAGCGGGTAGCCAGAGGCAACTCCAATTCCTGTTAAACAGTAGGAAAGGTTCTTACTAGGGACGGCTCTTCTGCCTCCTGAGGTGGAGGGGTGCCGTCAGGCATGGAGGAAGGACTAGCCTCATTGTCAGTGGTCACGTCTCCATCTGTCAGCGCATCAAATGAGGGCAATCCGTCTTCATCCACAGGGAGACTGTCCAGTGTCTCTGTGAGGACTGCTAGCAAGTTTGCCTCATTCTCTTCATCTATCTTCTGCAAAAACAGAAAAAAGAAAGAAAAACAGAAAATGTGAGAGAGTTAGGATTGGGAGGTAGGTAACACTATTAATTAGCAGAGGCTGAACATGTTTAACTGAACGAGTAAACTGAAGGTAAAATCTTCGAAGCCCACTCCAGATCACAAAGACCCTGCCATCCCCAGATTCCAAATTCACTTTTTTTTTTTCTTTTTTTTGGGGGGGGGGAAGGTTTTTGCTATAGGGTGCGTGTGCTCACCAGAAAGACAGAGAGCAACAGAGAGACAGACAGCGAGAAATCACCCACTAGGGGATGGCTACGCAGTAATCCCTTCTCCTCCATTCTCCTTTTGGGATCTTGGGCACACACGCACATGTGCCTGGCGTGAGTTTAAGCCACCGGGTCTGAGACTCAAACCGCAGTTGACTACATGGGAGTCCAGGGACATAGCCGTTATGCCAACTGTTAGTCTCCCAAATTCACTTTTGGTCTGAATGACATGATCACTGAATATCCCTCCTGTACCAGTCTCAGTCAACCTGTCCATTGCAGCAACTGTAGCATTGTTAAACGTTGGTGCTTAATACTTTGGATGTGATTCTGTCTTGTTCAGGTCCTCATTTTTCACGTGCTTATATTTTCTTGCCATAACTAAAAGAGATTTAAAGAACCTCAGGGCCTGAAAGAATTTAAACTACATCTATTTCACCTTCAGGTATGGCATTTAAATCTGAATACAACACGCCCCACAAAATGTTTAGATAACCATCTGTTTAACCACCACCAGAAATCAAAACTATACCAAGAGAAACTATACACTTCCATAGTTTCCATTATAATCTTGTCACTGAACACTGCAAAATCATTTATTTCTCCCCCTGACATTTCTCCCAACTTCAGTCATAAATCTCTAACAGCCGACTGGACATTTCTGCCATATAATAGTTCCCTCATCTCCAAACCCATACTTTGGACCTTTCATGACAAAAGGGCCATGTCTCTTGACTTCTTGATAGTATTTCTGCAGACTTCCACTTGGAACTACCTTGAGTCCTCTTTAGTCAGCTCCTGGAATTTTTGTAATGTCTCTCAGATGCATTCATTTATTACGGCCAGAGGGACTCACCATTCTAATGCAGTGTTATTTTGAATGGGAGTCCTGAAAGTGTCTGAGGGGGTTTCAGAAGGTATGTGGAGTCCCACCTGCTATGGCACAGTGGTAAGGCTAGCACCCTCCAGTGCTGAAAGTCTTACAAAGACCGTGGTGGGGACCCTAGATTGGCCAGAAAAACTCACCACATTCACGCAGGTGCCCAGTGTCCTGAGGAGCTGGAGGGCTAGAGAAGGAGGACTGTGGTGTGATAAGACACGACCAACTCCACTTTCTCTCTCTCTCTCTCTCTCTCTCTCTCATGCACATCAAGTTCCTTTAAAGGAAAGTTTCATAGAAAAGTGGAATTAAAGTACAAGGGTTATTTTTTAAAATGTAAAATCCGTGCATAATTTTTCACAAGATAACATATTCCATGAACCACCGAAGACCTAATTTGCTTTCCCACCTTCCAGACTAATGCCCACCCACACACTCAAGGAAGATTGATCTTCAATCCCTTTTTTCATAAAGATTTTTGAACATTTACCCTGGGCCAGGGCCACACTAGGTATAGTTACAAAGATAAACAAAACAGAACTCTGCCTTTCTGAGAACCCTTCAATGGAAGCGAAGAGACTGTAGGCAAGTTGTTATCAGAGATAATATTTACTTCAGGACTCTACAAAATCTCTCCAGGACGCCCCAGCTGGAGCTTCTGTGACCTTTTAATGGGGCAGTGTGCTGTCCTCTGAGCGACTGGGTGACTGGTCCCAGTGCTGGGCCTGCAGTAGAGTCAGTCAATGATCGCTTGCTAAGTAATTTATCAATTTGTATTTATTGTCAACAGTATATGCTCTATACGTAATTTTCCTTTCCTTCTTCTAGCACTTCACATTGTTTATCCAATTTGACCTGCTTCAGAAGCCTTTTTTTTTTTCAAGTTCTGTACGCTATGACATTAACAACATGGGCTCAATTATCCCACACAGATTCTATTATGAAATGCACCTAAGCCACTGCCATCCAACGGAGCCAGCAGTGCCCGCTTTTCTTTCTCTCTAACATTGAACTCCAGTTAATTGACCTGACAAAATTACAAGAATCACAGAATAAGACAGCTAATCAGAAAATCAAATTGTATTACTAGAGAAATTAGGCAGGCCGTGATCACGTCTGCATTCTATTTTCACATAGAAATTGTTTTCCCTCATTGCTGGTCAGTCTCTACCCAGGAGTAAAACTGGAGACACCTTTCTTGTATGGATTCCAGAGGCATCTGTACTCACAGTGGGCTTCCCGGGGCACTTTTGACATTAGCATAATACACCTACCATGTGCCCCTGGATTTGAGATCATGTGTCAAGGAGTTTGGTCGCAATGTGGTGTGACAACCATATGAGGTTAAGGACTCGAATGCAGGATTTAAATTCTAATCATAAGAGTTGAACTGTTGACTTCAAAATGGTACCACTTCCTTCTTTAAACTAATTCATTAACATCCAAATCACACAATTCAGTAACCAAAGTTTACTGAATACACTTTGGTTCCACTTCTTTTGGGCCCTGTCCATCATGTTATCTTAATAATAAAGGGACTGAAATGGTTTACTTTTTTTGTTGTTGTTGAGGATCATAACTTAAATCCGAAGATTCCTATTGTCCCCATGTCCCTTTGTTAGATTCCTCCATGTGCCAAAATCCAAATTCAGGTTATTAAACTGTTCTCAACAAAGGTATATCTAAATAAAATATATTTTGCTTTCAATGATCTTAAAATGATAATACTTACACTACTATAAATATCTCCACATTAGTTAATAACCTTTGAAAATATCTGAAATGTACACACTGACACATACAAACACATCCAGTAAATTGGACATCTTTTTTTCCAGGTATCCTATTTTTCAAAAAAAGCTTATTTCACTGCAGTTCAAAAATAGCTCAAGGAAAGTCATTAAGAATGTTTACTAATAAATGAGTAATTTTGTTTACTGTGATTTAAATTTTGTGTTTGGCTTTGCAGCAATACTACAAGCCGCTATTTGCTTTCAGTCCCGTAATACAATAGCGCCTTAGCTCCATCCCCAGTGTAAACAAACTGATAATTCCAATCAAGTCGAAATGACAAAGAACACTTAAATTAACTAGTTTTCTCCAATTTCTTTAATAAGTCTGGGTGAATGAATACCAAACACAATGGCAGAGATACTGGAGCTTGATAATGTCATAATTAATTTACAAGATCTGATTAAGCCACAAACTATTTAATTCTCTCCACTAGAACTATAAGGGGAGGGGAGGTTGATGGTGTGGTATGGTGTGGTGTGTATATGTGTTAGGACATGTAACAGGGAGGGCTAGTAGTCAGCCAGTATGCACCATTAGGCCTGGAATCATTATTTAGAGTTAGTGACTATTAAAACTGATTATTAAATATTTTTTATTACCATCCTTGTACTTGAGTAATTCAGAAAAGTAGCCAAGATTATTCACTTTAGTAAAGTTCCTTTTGAATTAAAGGAAGAAAAATATTTATTATTTCAAATTTTCTGTATTTTCTTTAATCATAAAATGCTGGGAAGAAAATTTGGTATTTACTGAGGACACTTTTATATTGAAGCTCAACAAATACCCGAATATAGAGTTGAGCGGTCACTGCCCACCACGATAGCAATTTCAATTAGTGTAGTATGAGTCTGAACAATCAAACACCCCAGAGAAGGCAATGGATATGACAAAGAGGACTCTGTTAAACAATTAATGTCACTTTCCATTATTGCTTTGGTCCCAATTTACAGAGCAAATAAATCAAAGTCGTTGCGGATGAAGCACACTGGCCTACTAGCACATGTCTGTTCACAGGTGACAGGGAATGGAAACACATTAGTCAGTAAAATGACATTGCAAGATAACCTTTCATTAACTGGACTGATACTGTTTTCTCAGTGTTTGAAATAACTATTTTATAAAAATATACTTCTAAGCTCCATCTAAGCTTAAAAAAAAGAAAGAAAGAATAAACAAAAAAGGAAATAAAGGAAGAAAAGCAGAGAAGCAAGAAAGAAAGAGCAGACCAGCAGCTGGGTTGTGGTGCACAGCTACACACACCAGCTGGAGGAAGAGCTGGCAGCACAGGGAGGCGAAGGCAGAAAACAGGCCAACAGGCATTTCCACGGCCGAGCTCTGTGGCGATCGAGCAGCATTTCCCATGGTGGGTTTCAACCTTGGGTTCTCCTTACGCAATGCAATTCTGCTGCTATTCTTCCGACCTAAATAAATGTCGATGTGACTGTAACACTTCATTCTCTAAGGGGCTCTCCAGGAAAAAAGAAAGCACATCAACAAAACTCACTCAAGGTGTAGAGAATTTGCAGTGACAGATGATACTCAGGCATGTATACTCACAATCTGAATTTCAGAATCTGCAACAATTCCTAAGTGATGCCGTGCTAGGAAGAGATGATAGTGTAGAACAATAAACACAATTAGAAGGGTTCGTTATTTCTTCTTGGGACTGCTGGGTCCCTATAAGACTTGCACAAAGTCTGACATCATTCAAAAGGCATAGTTGAAAGAAGTAGAGAGTATATCCCTTCCAGAGTCTGGGGTCACCTCAAGACCGAAATCCTGGATCCCGTCTATCATAGCTGGGCCTATGTGAGCAATTGACAATAGAATCTTCCAACTAGTTAGACACGGTGGGGCAGCTAGTATATTCAACTCATCCAACTACACATAGAGGGGAAATAAATCCACTAAATTAAGGAGGAGATAAGGGACCCTGAGATGCTAACCAACACCTGAAGGGAGAAACACGGGGTGAGAACAGCATGTGGTATCCCAAAGATTTTCAAATGCAGACTGGTATGGAAGGACCATGCCCTGCTTATGCCAGTAATTTTTCCCGTGTCTTATGGAATTGCAATTACACTCTGTGTCCCCAGATTCTCACACTCGCTTGATCTCTGTTTGATAAAAATAGTTTAATAGCCATTTAATCACAGCTTCATTATCTTAGCTCTCTTAATGCGAATTAGGCCAGGAGAACTCTTACTTCCTCATTATTCAAATCATCAATAAGAAGGAAACAGTGGGGTCTTCTTATCATTCATTAATCAGTTTCAGTATCTTAGGTACTGTTTACTCAGAGATCAGTATATCTGTATAAGAGGTCGCTTAACTGCTTGGAACCTCTTTTTTTCTTTTTTCTACACAAAATTTCAAGTTATTATGTGCCTAATTCCTATTATGGGAGTCTTTTTTGCACTCATAATTAACAGAAAGAAAAAGAGTTGATAAAGGCTTGAGAATTCTTCAAGAAGGTGCTCCTAAACTTTTCCAGTGTACTTGCCCATCAATTCGAATACCCACATTGAATTTCTTTCTTTGAGCACGAGCTACCACTGACTCTCAGCACTGGGCCAGCTTCCCCGAATACCCAGCATGCTCTGGGCTTCCTCCTTGCCCTATCCTGCTGATTTGGAAACAGCTAATGAAGACAAAATTAACTCCTACTTTAAGTGAGGCCTAATTAGGGAAGGGAAATCTGCTAGAGTAACATCTGGTAATGTATTCTGAAGCCAAATATAAATGACATTTTTGGATTATCCACTCTTTTGAATTATTTGTTCCACTAGACCCCACCAGGAGTTCGAATAACTAAATGGCGAGGTGACTTTTACAATAGATTCAGGACTTCAAGTAAGAAACACAATCGATCATCTGTGTCCTTTTCCTGATTTTCATACAGAAAGCTCTGTATTTCGGTTTCACACACAAATTAGCAAAACATGTTGGCATGTGTTGATCTTGCTTTTGATGCATAAAGTTTGATCCAAGAATTGCAAGAAGTTGAATTTAAAATGAAAAAGAAAAGGAAAGAAAAACCCTCAGCTTTCCAAAATGGAATTAAAAAATAATACTCTCGACTAGACCACTGAAATTGATTTTGAGGGTTTTGGCTTTGTTTTCTTTAAACCATTATAATCAGGGCAGACACTACTTCACTAATTAGTTATCGTACATATCCTGAGTCTTTGCTGAAGAGGCTGTTAAATATTTTGAACACCCAACTTCAAACAGTTCTCCTTTCCCCTCTCTTCTCCTTTCCTGAAATGCTCGAAAGCCCACTGTGGTTTTTCTTTCTCCTCTTACACCTCATGGTGGTCACCAACAGCCGATCTGTCTACCTTCTCAAATCCACAACAGAAAATGGACAGAATCCCCCCATGGCACTATTTACCGGTTTCAAGCTCCTATTCATTCAATAGGAGGAATCTCTGAAATAACCCACTAACTTTTTATTCAGCCTATGGTATATAGGCTTGAAGAAGGGATGGGCATATGAAGTTGGGGGAAAAAAAAGACCTAAGAAATCTCAGCATATGTGTGCAACAGAGAAAATAATCAAGATGATGGTGACCATTTTATATGACATCACAAATTATAAAATGGTTTTGGATTTACTCATTTTTTTTTTTACAAATGCCAAGGAATTAGCTTACTCCTATTTTATTCTCAGAAGAGGGAAATACAGTATATGACACTATGTCTGCTCTGTTGGAAGCCAATGTTGCTGGAATTTGGGGGCTAGAAAGAACAGAAATTTTAATTTCTCCATCTGGGTAACTTCCCATGGGTATGTATAATAACCCCCACCCACACACACACACACACACACACACACTCCTTCTGCATCTTTCCATATCAAGTACACACATCTGAAAAAGAATCTACGTCAATGTACATCTTAATCCCTTGAGTGTATTCTCACATATTTAATTGTAGCTGACTATATAAAACTGTAGAATCAGCACATACATTCTTCCTCACAGAGATGCACTTTAACTGAAGAAAACATTGATCAAAAATGGAAGGTAATTCTTGCGAAAATAAAATAGGAATCAAGTGGGAATGAAACATAAGCAGAAGTGAAGAATTCTCTCCACAGTTATAGTTAGACCTGTGGGAATCCATTTAATTCCCATTGATATGTATGCCTCTATTGAAACAAGCGTCAAGTTTAGATTCATATCTGTACCTAGACTCCATTCTACCTTACTAACTTATATCACCCATTAATGAGTTGATATGTGTGTACTGAACACGTGGAATCCATGACTCTGGAGAGGTTACATGAAACTAGAGTGTAAATTCAGAGGGTCAATAGAAAGGCTTAGAAGATCCTCACTGAGGAATCTCAGGAAAGATAAGCAGGGGTTTCACATCTCTTTTTCACAATGGGAAGAGGAAGGAACAGAGTTCTCTCATCAAACGGGAGGCTTCACAGACATGGAAAGGGCCAGCAAGGCCTTCCACTTGTCCTGAGGTTTAAACTGGCTAGAAGTCAGGCAGATGATCTCGATCCATTTCCACCACTAGCACTGAATGTCTTCAAGTGAAACAACTCCACTCTCCTGGCTGCAGTGCATGTTTTAGAATGACAGTCCTATTGGCTCCTAGCTGGCTTCTCTTCTTGCTCTAGCCTATAGTCACCTCACCCCAGTAATCTAGTCTCCGTACAGAAGATTAAGCAATCCTGATGGAACCCAAGTCATGTCTTCTGACCAAACCCTCCATGGCTTCCCATGCCTCTAAGCATAAAACCAAAAATCCTAGGAGGGGGCTACTAACCTAGCAAGGTCATTGCATGATGTCACCTAAGCCAGGACACTTCTGAGAGAGGGGATACTATAAATAATCAACTGCACTTCTGCAGGCTAACTGGGGCATGCAATTGCCCTACACTGTCCACATCATTTGACTCTGATCATGTGTGTCCTTTTCCTGATTAGAAGGCCAATACTCTCATTTACCTGTCTTAATTCCAACCCTCTGATCTCCCCCTTGGTCCACAAAAGTGCCAGGCAGTCCCTGCCCCAAGGTCCTCACACTTGCTATTTCCTCTGCCTGGAAGGCTCTTTTGCCAGATAGGCACATGGTTCACCTCTTCATCCCCTCATTTACACAGATGATGCCTTCTCAGTGAGACCTTCCCAATCACTCTGGACACATTCTCTCCACCTTCTCTTCTTTATTTTCCACTGCAGTACTTATTGCTACAACCCAGTAAATAGCTGAGTGATTTACATTGGATTATCTAAAATGCAAGATCTGCGAGGCCTATTTATTGTTAAGATACTTGGCATACAGTAGATGCTCAATAACAATGAATAGAAGAGTAACTAAAAAGTTGAGCCAGCCCTACAAGTATCAGAATATGTGACTTTTCATTCTTGTTTTGTTGTTGTTTTCTTCTCTGAAATCCCTGCTGATTTATCTTCTCAATAATGTTTATCTTAGGCTATAATTTAAAATTAGCTTGTATTCATTTCACATATACTAGTGGATAAGCCAGGCAAGCAACCCCTCTCTCTCTCTCTCTCTCTCTCTCTCTGTGTGTGTGTGTGTGTGTGTGTGTGTGTGTGTGTATGTGTGCATTTATTTCTGAGGAAAAGGAGGTCTCCCTCAATGGGTAATCACACTGTGATCCTCTCCCAGCCCTGCAGCCAACCAGAGTCACTGAAATTGTAGGCACTGAAACTAGAAGAGTACATGCAATGCTCTCTTCTGTAAAACAAGAGGGTGAGATCAGCTTGTAGATGCAGAGATGAATTCATCTTAATTCTGTTGTTTCAGAGGTTACTGGAACACATCATCAAGCAATCAATTTGCAAGCATCTTGGAAGACTCAAGATGATTTTTCTGAAGATAAAAATCACACTAAACTTACTATAGGTCCTTGCAAAACTGTCAGCCCACTGATCAGGAGAAAGCAATTCAGTTCATCTGTCTGGACTGGAATGAGCTTCTTCATTACCACATAACCTCCCCCTTTTAAAAACTAGGAATATATATTAATCTTAGAGGTTTTTATACTGTTTCATGGAACCTTGGACATTAGAACAGTTACTACGAGGACTGATTTCAAATACTGTAGTATTTGATATATTTTGTTTATGTAACTGAATTTATATGCCAATATAACGAATTCTTTTAGAACCATGCACAAATGTGTTACGATTAAAAGAGAAAAACAAAAATCTCAAGAAGTGAGGATGAGCTATTTACAAAGAACTCATTTCTATGAAGCAAGATTCTCTCAAACCTCTTCAATCAAAAAGTACAAAGTAATCAGTTACTAAGGTTGATAAGAAGATGCCAATCATCATCTTAAACTGCAACTTAACTTCCCTTCTGTTTATTTAAATAATGTCTTACTTCTCTTAGACAAATGTTATTTTAAGAAAAATAAATAATAGTACACAACCGTTGACCTTTACTGAGCGCTTCCTATGTAGCTGATGCTGAGTTCATTTTACTAAAATGATTCACTTAAGGCTATTCTTAACTCCAAACTCACGTGGCTAATGAGAGGCAGCGCTGGATATCCAACTAAATATATCTGATAGAATATTGTTCTCATTTCCTTTCTCTATACGTTGGAATTTCAGGGAAGAAATTATCAGAGCAAATATGAGAGTAGGCATGGGCTGTATCTTCCTATTAGAGGATACAAAATGAGTTAGAAAGGCACATCAGTTATTGACCAACAGACGAACGCTAAGGTGGGAGGAGGCAGTTATAGCTCATGAAGCAGAACTGGCTTTCCATGCAGAAAGAGGAAGCGGCCTTGAGAGTGTGTCTCGGTATGTACTCTTGGCTCTGTGCTACCTCAGAGCTTAGCTTGGCTTTTACGGGGCATGATTTGCTCAGCTATTAGAATTTTTTTTTTCCTTTTCCTTTCATTCATTATCCCTTCCTTTGCATATACCCTATCCCTACCTCAAAGTCTACTTTAAGCATTCTCTCCTCGAGGATGTTTTTCAACAAATCTAACTCATATGAATATCTCCCAACTCCTAAGTCCTTTATCAGAATCGCCTGGGTTGCTGGATAGAAATGTAGATTTCTGGGCCCCATCACAGACCACAAAGTCCAGTGCCTTACATCAGGGTTTCTCAGCTTTGGAACTATCGACCTTTTGAGTCAGCTAGTTCTTCATTGTAGGGGCTGTCCTGTGCACTTTAGAGTGTTTAACAGACTCCCTGACCTCTACCCCCTGGAGGCTAGAAGCACTTCTTCAATTATGACAACCAAGAATGTCTCCAGATATTGACAAATGTCCCCTAGAGCAGTGGTCATCCCCAGACTTTTTGGCACCAGAGATTGGTTTTGTGGAAGACAATGTTTCCATGGACTGGGAGTGGGGAGGGGTGGATGGTTTTGAGATAATTCAAGCACGTTACACTTATTGTGCACTTTATTTCTATATTATTATATATAATAAAATGATTATACCAACTCACCATAATGCAGAATCAGTGGGGCCCCTGAGCTTGTTTTCCTGCAAGTAGCAGGTCCTTTCTAGGGGCTCCTATGAGCTTCTAATGACATACTGATCTGACAGGAAGTAGGACTTAGGAAGCAATGCAAGCAATGGGGAGTGGCTGTAAATACAGCCGTCCATGTGGGAGTCCAGAACCTTTAACCACTGTACCACCTGCTGGCCCCCCAAGAATTTTAGTTTTATTCTTTATACTTTCACAGAGTTTTTAAGCAATTTTAAGATTTCTTTTTTTCTTTTCTATTTTTGGAGAGGTTTTTGCTATAGGGCACATGCACTGCCAGACAGACAGAAAGAGACAGAGAAACAGAAAGCGAGAAATCAACCCCCCAGAGGGGATGGTCACGCCGCAATCCCTTCTCCTCCATTCTCCTCTCGGGATCTTGGGCATGCATGCACACGCGCCCGGCGTGAGTTTTAAGCCACTGGGTCTGGGACTCGAACTACGGTTGACTACGTGGGAGTCCAGCGACATGGCCATTACGCTAACTGCTGGTCCCTTAAGATTTCTTGTTAAGTTCAAAATAGGCATCAAGGCCTTTTTATATTTTTATAAAAGAGGTGATGAGATAAAATATAAAGTCTAAATTCAACTGCCCAATTTTAGATTCTGATTCTAACACTGACAAGGTGTGTGACCTTCAGCAAGTTACTTAACCTCTCTGTGTCTCAGATTTTGTGTCTGAGAAGTATATGATAATAAGAAAGACCTACATTATAATGTTATTTTGAGAATCAACTGAGCTAATCCATACATGTCATATGTGACAAGGGCTGGTATATAGGGAAGACTTAAGTTTATTATTAATATGATCATTATTATCCCCATATATGAGACTGAATTCAAAATAAATGAGACAAAATATGGATTAGTAGGAAAACATTTCACAATAGAGGGGCCACTTAAAGTAGACTTTGAGGTAGGCATAGAACATGGATACATGAAAAGTAAAGGGGAGAACATTTTTACAATGAGCTTATATACTATAGAAATTACAAGTGTGTTATAAAAATAACTAAATGCACAAATGCTCCCTGTACTTTGTATGAAAGTTATTACCCACCAGTTACTTATTCATGTTGTTATGTTGGAAATAACAGGCATGGTTTATCATGCATGTAGGGTCATTGCATGGAGTGATCACCTGAAATCTGTATCAAGGTGAACTGTGTTACTGGCACGTGACACTCTCTCCACCTGTGCACAACATGCAGACCTTTGCCATATTTACAAATGCATATATATATATATATATATATATATATATATATATGTACATATATATATATATATATATATATATATATATTTTCTATGCAAATTGCATCATGATTTTTCTGATGACTCAATAGATACATAGACAGATTTATATGTATATAATATATGTATTATATATTGTGTGTATATGTATATATATATGAAGAGAGAATATGCACAGTGTCTGAACTGCATTATATGATAATATGAATGTGTATATACATACGTACATATGTATATATGTGCATATATATATATATATATAGAGAGAGAGAGAGAGACAGAGAGAGAGAGACAGAGAGAGTAGCAAAGGGGGAGCACAATGGCATTTGAAGCAGCAAGCCATAAGAGCTAAGAAGAAAAATCTATTAGGCGGAGAAAGGGGTAAAAGTAAGCACAAAGGCCCTAGGGTAGGAACTCGCCATGAATAAGAAATTAATTTTTCATATTAGGTTTAAGCAAGAAGGAGGATGGAGATACTTCACGAATATTACACATGAGCACTGATCCATCAGATCAGCATCACCAGGACTTCATAAAAAAAAGGTCTACTGTAAACAACACACAGCTTTATTGTTGCAAATTAGCAGACTGTGTTAATGCTGGGCACAACCAGTTCTCTAGGCTGTGTAAGAAATCATAATTGCCTATTATAATCAGTCATTTTCCCGTAAGATTGTACATTTTCTGCCTAAAAGAAGAACTTAGAAGGCATGATCTCAAAGGTCAATGCACCATGAAAGATGTGTGAAATTATGCAGCTGCAGATCCCAGACACTGGGAACTACACAGCATATTAAGATTGGGGACACTGAGATACAGGTGACATCAGATAATTTGATCAATATCCTGGCAATAGCACAAGGAGAAAATTGTCCCAAGGTGGTTGGAAGCTATTCAGAAGGAAGGCCATCCTCTCTGTGAGGCCATCTAGGGTGAAGAAAATCCAGGTGTGCTTCACGACAATCCTCTGTGCCTTTCTTATACCTTCCTCAAGAGAATAAGAGCCACTTAAAGCCTGGGATTGGGTCTTTGACTGCTTAAGCAACTTTCATATTCCATTAAAATGTTCTGCCGAGTAAGGGGATGTCAGTAAATGTTGTCCTAATACAATATAAAGAGTTCATCTTCTTGATGACTTTGTCCCTAAATATTCCACATGCGTTTAGGTTTCCAAAGCTTCTGAGGAGATCTGCAATCTTCTAGGATTTAGAGACTGAGCTTCTTTTTGATGCAAGACTGAATGCACCCCTTATGAAGAATCTTTAAAACTTTATATTGAGGGGCTGGCAAGTGGCATGGTGGTTAAGGCAATGGAATCCCACATGACTGACCACAGTTCAAGTCCTGGACCTGGAGACTTGCTTTCTCTCTCTCTCAAATTGAAGAACAATAATTTTTAAAAATAATAAAATAATTCTGTTTTTTAAAAACTTTAAACTGCATTAGCTCCAACTTCAGACTGATCACCAGTATTTTATACGCATATGTGGTGAGCATGCTGGTTAAGCAAAATGACTCAGAGCGTCAAAGGTGGCTTTTTTTAAAAGTGAGGTTGATAATGGGATTGGAAAAGTATATGTCTCCATAACAAGTTGAGAAATGACAAGAGAGGGACCAACCAATCTGAATAAAAACCTAAGAGTTACAGAACAGTGGAGGAGAAAACAAGTCATTTAATGGGAACCAGCAGTTAGCATAATGGCTATGTCGCTGGACTCCCACATAGTCGACCGCGGTTCGCGTCCCTGACCCAGTGGCTTAAAACTCATGCCGGGCGCGTGTGCGTGCGTGCCCAAGATCCCGAGAGGAGAATGGAAGAGAAGGGATTGTGGCATGACCATCCCCCCTGGGGGGTGATTTCTCGCTTTCTGTCTCTATGTCTCTCTCTGTCTGTCTGGCGAGCGCATGCACCCTACAGTGAAAATCTCTCCAAAAAAAAAAACAAGTCATTTAATGACTTGTCACTGAATGGCTCCATAGGGACAAGATGTAGTAACATAAAAACACTGAGTAATAAGAGTTGAAGGGTCAACTCAAACAACAGAATGATTTTGGAGATGAGAATATTGACACACAAAGGGTTCAATAGACTTTCTCAAGGTCAGTGAGTAACTGATCTCGCTCAGTATCCATTAGTCATGGTACTATATGCTGCTTATTGAAGGAAAAGGAAATAATGGCAAAGTCTCTTTCTCTTACACTTGCCAAAGACGAAAAATTGCATTAAAGAAGAAAAAATTTTAGGTCTCAACATTAAAATATTATAAATGGGGGGGGCAGGTGGCATGGTGGTTAAGGTGGCTGGACTCCTACATGGCTGACCACAGTTCGAGTCCTGGACCTGGCAGCTTGCTAGTTGTAGTCCTGGACCTGGCAGCTTGCTTTCTCAATTTGCTTCTCTTTCTCTGTCTCTCTCTGTTTAACTTCAAAATAAAATAAAATAAAATAATGACAATGAATACAATTAAATAAAAAAATTTTTTTAATATTATAAATGGGAAATTCCATTATATTGACCTTTATAGAAACATTGGACTATAATGATTAATTTCATATCTTTGTTTCTCAATAGATTGTAAGTTTCTTGGGAATAGACATCATGATTTGTGCTTTACAATGGGTGTCAAAAAATGTTAGCAAATATTTATTGAGTACCTACTATGCACCAGGCATTCTTGACATCTTAAACGTAGTAACGACAAAAATAATTAAAAATCCATTCCCTCACAGAACTTATTCTAGTGAGAGAAGACATATGATTGACAAATTGCTATAACCAATGTAGACAACTAAGAGGAATAAATGAATCGATAAAGAACAAGAACTCCATTTGTACTTAAGGAAAGCTAAATATATCTAAAAATTTGACTTATTCATAAAAGCAGTGCATGAATATTTTTCTTAAAAATGGTTTTATACTTACATAGCTTAGAAAACATGTCTTTAAAACTATTGAAAACGAAATTCTTAGTATAAAAACTGGATTCAACAGCAAGTTTCCTACAGATCATCACTTAGATGTAGTGGAAGATACCGGGTAAAGCAATAACTCTCAGTGTCGGCTATATAAAATCAAGTGAGTATTTAAAAAAAACTATGCATGGGTTCCACTCCAAAACAACTATGTCAATACCTTTGGAGGCTGGACTTGGTAAGTTTACAAGCTCCCAGGTAGAAATCTGATGGAAGCCAGGCCCGAGAACCACTGCCATAAAAGACCGAAGGAAGATCCCGAGAGGAGAATGGAAGAGAAGGGATTGCGGCATGACCATCCCCCCTGGGGGGTGATTTCTCGCTTTCTGTCTCTATGTCTCTCTCTGTCTGTCTGGCGAGCGCATGCACCCTACAGTGAAAATCTCTCCAAAAAAAAAAACAAGTCATTTAATGACTTGTCACTGAATGGCTCCATAGGGACAAGATGTAGTAACATAAAAACACTGAGTAATAAGAGTTGAAGGGTCAACTCAAACAACAGAATGATTTTGGAGATGAGAATATTGACACACAAAGGGTTCAATAGACTTTCTCAAGGTCAGTGAGTAACTGATCTCGCTCAGTATCCATTAGTCATGGTACTATATGCTGCTTATTGAAGGAAAAGAAAATAATGGCAAAGTCTCTTTCTCTTACACTTGCCAAAGACGAAAAATTGCATTAAAGAAGAAAAAATTTTAGGTCTCAACATTAAAATATTATAAATGGGGGGGGCAGGTGGCATGGTGGTTAAGGTGGCTGGACTCCTACATGGCTGACCACAGTTCGAGTCCTGGACCTGGCAGCTTGCTTTCTCAATTTGCTTCTCTTTCTCTGTCTCTCTCTGTTTAACTTCAAAATAAAATAAAATAAAATAATGACAATGAATACAATTAAATAAAAAAATTTTTTTAATATTATAAATTGAAAATTCCATTATATTGACCTTTATAGAAACATTGGACTATAATGATTAATTTCATATCTTTGTTTCTCAATAGATTGTAAGTTTCTTGGGAATAGACATCATGATTTGTGCTTTACAATGGGTGTCAAAAAATGTTAGCAAATATTTATTGAGTACCTACTATGCACCAGGCATTCTTGACATCTTAAACGTAGTAACGACAAAAATAATTAAAAATCCATTCCCTCACAGAACTTATTCTAGTGAGAGAAGACATATGATTGACAAATTGCTATAACCAATGTAGACAACTAAGAGGAATAAATGAATCGATAAAGAACAAGAACTCCATTTGTACTTAAGGAAAGCTAAATATATCTAAAAATTTGACTTATTCATAAAAGCAGTGCATGAATATTTTTCTTAAAAATGGTTTTATACTTACATAGCTTAGAAAACATGTCTTTAAAACTATTGAAAACGAAATTCTTAGTATAAAAACTGGATTCAACAGCAAGTTTCCTACAGATCATCACTTAGATGTAGTGGAAGATACCGGGTAAAGCAATAACTCTCAGTGTCGGCTATATAAAATCAAGTGAGTATTTAAAAAAAACTATGCATGGGTTCCACTCCAAAACAACTATGTCAATACCTTTGGAGGCTGGACTTGGTAAGTTTACAAGCTCCCAGGTAGAAATCTGATGGAAGCCAGGCCCGAGAACCACTGCCATAAAAGACCGAAGGTAGGGCCTTTGGGGAAAGGTGAAAATACTTGCTAGGATCTGTTTCATGGGCTGAAGCAGAGACATCCCTTAGTGAGGGCCAGTTGTCCTGCCCTGAGATGCCCCGAATCACTTGTGTATTCCATACATTGTGGATGCTTTATCTTCATGCAGTGTAGACCAGGCCTGGCCCCTTTACTGGTGGATTTTTATCTCTTGGGTTCCAGCACTTTCCTCAATTACCTACTCAGAATCTGAAGTTCATCTGATAAATGGTTTTGGAGTATAACGGGGACACTCAGCAGCTAAGAGCCTCATTACAGGGACTATTGCCATCAGACTCCCTTTAAAAAAGTTGCAGATCATATCAGAGATGCCTCCGACCCTCGGCCAGCCAGACTATGAGAGCTTCGTTTTAAAGGTAAAAATACAACCCAGGAAACCTATCCAGGGAACTGCTTTACATCCGTAAGAGTGATGATATAGGAATTTCTTTTAAAAAATCAAACATATTCCACATATACTGAGAAATCTGAAAGAATAAACACAAACATATCATAAGAAGGTGAGGTCTGAAATGACTTGAACCTAATTTGTCTTTTTCTCATCTTCCTGTATGGACACTTTTGTACTCATTAAAAAATACAAAGCTAAAAAGCCAAAGGATATGTTTGTTTTGTGCATGCAGAAAGAGGGAAGAGGAAAAGTGTGTATAATTAAATCATCAATCCAGGCCAGTCCCAGTCCATAAAACTTTGTAGTCTTGGTTTCAAATTAGCCTTCCTTGGGCCTTAACTTGCTCATCTGTAAAAAGGCAGCAGTGACATTTTTCATGGCTATCCTATAAATACTTGCTAAAGTTACTGGACATAAAAAGAGCATGAGTACTGCATACTTTAAGAAAGAGTTAAGAAGCATTAGATAGAAACGCAGTACAAAAGATGCAGGCACCTCAGATAAAACCATTGGAACGATGTACAATGGAATTTGTGCATACTTAAATAGACTATTTGACTGAAAAGTACTTCTTCCTCACAACAGCAAGTTGACTATTAACAACCTGTTAGAAACAAGGACAGAATTTGGCTGAAACTCTGCAGCAAAGCCCCAGAGTGGAAGAGAAACCAGGATGCCCTCACACTAACCCTTTTCCAGAGTCCTTGGACCAGCTGATATCCAAGACTGCAGACAAACTCTCCAGGTGTGTTCATGGGGATAATGTCAGCCAGCTGTAATCTGTTCAGGGGCGAAAGATCTGATGCTATCAGCTAGTGGTGGCTCTGGGTAGATCTGTTCACCTCCAGGCGCAATCTGAAAGCATTGGCTGGATAGCAAAACGGTTCAGTGCCATTAGGGTATCAGTTGCTGCTCAATTTGTGCTCAGAAGAACATTCAATGTTCCTGAAATATTAACCTGGGCTTCTCATTTTGCTGCTGTTCTTATCAATAGTATGTCCATTGTGAATATTTCCAAAGCAGTAGAGTCCAAATCTTATGGGATTTGACCTTAGAAGAATGGGTTTCAGGTTCTAATTCTATCACACATAGCCTTGTGTCCTTGGGGAAGGTGTTTGGACCCCGTGACCTTAGCATCAATTGTAAAAATACAGATAGCCACTTCACAAAAATGAGAATTAAATGAGATATTGGGGGGAAAGGGTACCATAAAACACCATATAAATATTTCCTAGTACTTCTCTAATGATGTTCCTTATTTAAAATCGTTTTTAACATTCTATAATAGTATCAATAAGAGAGAAAAACTTAAGAAACTCTAGGAAATCCTATACCATAGAACTTAATTACATAGATGAGCTATATCTTCCCCTCGGACCACACAACCTTCCTACTCACATAAGAAACTGAGTTTAGTATAGCTGGGAAAAGGCTTCAGAGATTGCCTTCAATTCAGAATGTCTGAAATAGGGAAACATACCATTAAAAAAAATCAAGAGCCACAGAGTTCATAGGAAATTTCAATAGAGATATATGTGAAAAAAGTAAAGTTTGTTGTGTTTGAAGACGATAAGGAGAACAATCATTTATGTGATTTTAAAAATGAGACTATAAAGAGACAGTTTGGGTCCCAGCCCTGGTAGCCTGAAAATCATGCTGGTCATTTGTGCATGCGTGTCCAAAATCCCAAGGGGAGAATAGAGGAGACAGGATTGAGGCATTGCCCCCACCCCTCCCCCGAGGGTGATTTCTCACTTTCTGTAGTCTGTCTGTCTTTGTTTCTCTCCAGCAAATGCACACATCCTATGGGGAAAACCTAAATAAATAAATAAGACTAGGAACACTAGAATAAAGTTGTGTTATTTATATTGGTTTATTTATTTATTTTATTTTGACTGGGAGGCAGGTGGGGGGATGGGAGAGAAAGCAAGCAAGCAAGCTACCAGGTCCTGGACTTGAACTGCAGTCAGCCATGTGGGAGTCCAGCACTTTTAACCACTATGCCACCTGCTGGCCCCACAAGTATTTTACTTAAATTCTTCATAACATAACAAAAGGGAAGAAAGAGGCCATAATACGTATTTGATGATAATAGCCAATTTATGCAACTTTACTCATTTATTTATTCATTGGTTGATTTAGGAAATTTGGGGAAGGATGGCAGGTGTCTCAGGCATGTGGGGACACAGCAATGGACCTAAAAAATCACTGTCCCTGTCCCCATGAGCTTTACAGCATCCCACTGCTTGCCAGAGCCATGGTCTAAAGAACCTATTCATTTTAAATGCCAAATGAGGACAAAAAGACTAAAACACCAGACATGGAGAAAAAGAAAGATGAAAATCAGAAAAGGGAGTTAGAAAGAGAATAAAATAATTTGCAATTTTATTATCACTTTTAGCTATAAATGAAATTTTTTCAATATTATATTGTTCATTTGGGTTGTGGACTTCAGAAAATAATCTTCACTTTTGAAATGTGAATTAAAAGTTTAGTCCTCAGTCACAACTCTTCAACCACTTTTCATTCTTAAACATTGCCAAGATCTTCTGTGGGAGCTACCGCTAAAATAAAGCATTATAGAAGCAAGACTTTTCTGAGTGTCTGATAGTGATCAGAATAATACTGACCAAAACAATAAAAAAAAAAAAAAAAACACAACCTACCAGGGAACTAAATAGTAACCTGTTTTCTGAAGCCAGCACGTGACATGGTGATTAAGGTGCTGGACTCCCACATGGTCAACTGCAGTTTGAGTCCCAGACCTGGCAGCTTGCTTTCTCACTTTTTCTCTCTCTCTCTTTCCCCACCTTTCTCTGTCTCTATGGTGAGCACATGTGCCCTATAGCAAATTAAATAGTAATAATAATAATAATATAAAATTAAATAAATCATTCTTTTTTTAAAAAAGTAAACTGTGTTGTGAGAAACTGTCCATTCCTATAAAGTACAATCATGACGGTAAGTTATAACTTTCAATAACACGATGGGCTACCTGCTTTATAATGACTGCCTCTTTAATCTTGAAAAAGTAAAATCAAACTTATTTCAAGGTAAAGACAACAGAAGAAAAAGAAAATACCGAGGTTGACAAATAAAAGCGTGACAAGATAGCCACTGACTAAATTCTTGCTACGTACCAGGGGTATAATCATTAAGCATTTTGGATGGCTATATCCTTTCACCTGCATAACAATCTTTTGAAATAACTATTATATCATCATTTTTTAGAGAAGAGTCTGAGGCTTAAAGAGGCTAACTCCCTGAAGATCACACCACGACTTAGTAGGGAGGGAATTCGAGCCAAGCTTCCCCTCTTTTCAAAGACCCTAGCTTTTCTAAAACATTTTCCAGTGACAGGATTAAAGAGCCCCTGTACCTTCACAAGCATAAATGTACATTTAATTTTATTTTCAAGATCTCTTGAGGGGGGAAAAAATAGCTCACTATATAGTCTTCTAGAAAAAAAAATGTAAAAGTCACGTGTTTCAGTGCATCTAATGAATTGTTGCAGTTCAGAAGTTTCCATTACACTCTGGCAATTAAGTTACTAATAATCTGAGGAACCACTAATTGACTTAGTGGTTAGCTATCTCACAGACTCAAGATCCAGCTAGCAATCTAGAACACCATTTCCCTCATTAGACCAAAAATCCCTCATTAGACCTCATTCGACCACATGGTGCAACATACTTAATGATTAGACTCGATTTGGGTAACCTGCATATCACTTTCATATTTGACATGAAGTTCTGACCAGGAACACACCATTCATGTACTCACACACATGTGAGTAACAACATTTGAGCTTCAGCTGTGTTCTCAGACAATGATAAGATATTGTTATGCTAGGGTCAATGCAATGGCTGTGGACCCAATATCAAAAATTTATGGTAATTGAAACCACAGAATCTTAGGAAATGCAGTCAATTTCATAGAGTACCAAAAGGTCACTCTATTCAATTTATACTTGAGGCTCAGCACTGCATTGAAAAAACACATGAAAGCAAATGATCTTATCAGTCGTCCAGGATTCAACAATTTACTGACTATGTGAGGTAATTTACTGATTACCAAATAAATGCATTACCTGTTTGGAGCCTTGTAGCTGGCTCACCAAGTTCTTACAAAGAACTTAGCACTGTGGAGACATTACTCAATATGTCAACATTACCATATTAGCTGCTCTGTTCAAGCTTTAGTAAGAGCAAAACTTTTTTTGTCCCACGTTCTACTACTAACACTAAAGGTTCTCTGAACTGCTGCTCTCTGCTCAGACTTCGGCTGTATGCTTTGTCTTATAGGGGTTATTTAAAAACAAGAGCATTGAATATCAAAGCCATACCTCTGAAACATTAATGAGCATGTGAGCCTCCTGAAGATGTTAAACACAGACTCCAATGAAAAAAGCTGAGAGTCTGAGTGTAACAACCCTCTAGAGGGTGGTTGAGTTACTGAGGCACCCACCACATTTAGAGCTGCGAGGCTCTGGTGTTCTGTATCAGATCAGCACGTTTTCTCCAGTACCTGCCCCATCACGCAGGATCTGGGGAGAATTGGTGGAGGACAGTGAGCACTCACTAGGGAGCCATGCCCCCATGTTGAGAATTAAGACTTGGATATTTACATCATTTCATTCATTCTAGCTCAGGATGTAAACTGGAGGTCTTGAGCCAGAACTAGCTCAGGCCATGTTTCACTTAGCTAACATAATTTTTGGCTACAAAAGGTTTTCAAACATAATGAGGTTTGTTCATAACATGTATAAAACTGCAAACTTCATCTGAAATGTCTGCTTTTTAAAAATAAATCAGAGGCTCTGGAAAGAATGGGATCTGAGGAGCAGCTGAGCACAGAACACAAGGGATATTACATGAGTCTCTACTTTCTCCTCTATTCCCACTGTTCTGACCCTGAGTTCCCATGGCCTTCCTCCTCACACCTGCCTCCCACCCTCACTCCCCAGTCATATCACTCATTCACTTTCCTGCCTACCTCCCATCAACACTGGAGTCAGTGAAATATAAAATACTTTTTCTTCTTCCCCACCCCCCATAGAAATTTCAAGATCTCATCTATGCACTCCTATTCCACACTTGCACATCCATATTTACTGCAGCATTCATCACCATCACCGAGACATGAAATCAATTTAAGTGTCCAAAAACTGATGACTGGGTTGAAAAACTATGGCACATATATACTATAGAATATTACTCAACCATAAGAAACAATGAGACCCTATCATTTGATTCAAAGGGGATGAATATAGAGGACTTGATGTTGCGGAAAGTGATCCAGACTTTGTAGGACACACACTGTATATCCCCACTCAATGAGTACTGAATGTCAGCACTCTATGGCAGAAATGGAAAGATCCAAAGATCTGATAGTAGAGAAGTATAGATAACAGAGACTGTAAGGGAGGACAGTAGATGGAAGAGAGTGGTTGGGAGGGGCAAAGGGAAGAAACATTTAACAGACAAAAGAATGTAAAGTTCTCTGTTGAAAAAAAAGTTCTGTAAGTTTTGCTTTATAAAAATAAAAATTTAAATTAAAAAATAAGAAACAAGAATAGGAGAACTAACTCTTTTTAAAATTGTTTTAGCACTTCATGCCATGTTTATGCCTATTGAATAAAGCCTACTTTTTATCCTTTTCATAAACACATTTTTAGACTTTATTTACATAGTAAAATAGATATATACTAGATACATTATTGAGACATGCACATGCATGCCTGAATGTGTGTGCATGACGAATATATATACCAGCTACCTCCACTTGCAACAAGATCATCACTGCCCTCAGAGAATTCATTGTCATGTTTGTAGGCTAATAGGATGATCTGCATGTAATAATTACAAGCAAAATTATTTGCTGATTTGACTATAGAGCTATGAGATCTCTCCTTTCACAGTTTTCTTTTTTGTATAAGAGATGGACAAAATATTTTAATTCAATTAAGCACTTAAGATACTGTTTTTCTATATTAAAAGGTTTTCATTATACACTCCAAAGGCATAGCCAAAACTTTTAAATACTTAAACTACATAACTTGACTGAAGGTAAAAGAAAGAAGAAATCATTAATAATGGAAGGCACTCATCTAGAACATTTCTAGAATAGAGAAAGTGAGAGACATGTAAGATAGATGATCCAGAAAATTGAGCATAAATGAAGTATTTACATTAAGATCATTTTACTTTATGTGCTCTAATTCAATGAACCAAAAATTTTTTTGTAAAGTGTATTTCTTTCATGAGAATGAGAGCCAGAAAGAAATAGAGAGAGAAAAAGAGAGACAAGTACTCAACAGGTTTTCATATTGCAATTCTTCTCCCCATCTCTACCTTCTCAGCCAGCGAGGACCAGCATATGTGAAGCTGCTGTACTCAGATCATCTGGGAAACCAAACCTGCCATCTTCAATATGGATCTAGTTTTGCTTAAGATTCTTATTACTGCTGTGCCACCAGCCAGCTCCCCTAAATTAATCCTTGTTAGTAACAGATTTAAAAAGAGATTTCTTCTTAGATCTACTATGTTGCCTCCCACAAAGGAACTATGATTTGAGGAGGGGATATGTACTACACGAATCTCAAATTTGGGGGTCATGCATGTTTCCACATCTACACCTCCTGAACACTTAGCCACTATGAACTTCCAGCAGTGACAAGAAGAAGGATCTTTGCAGAAAACCATTTGCTGTACCTGAAACAATCCCTACTCCTTATTTATACTCTCAACAAGAATATTAAAATAAAAGCTGCCTTCTTTCTCTTGCCCAGGATACACAGAAATGTGCTAAAATTATTTGATAAATCAATTATTTCATTCTTTTCGGAGCATCTTCCATGTACAAGTCACCAAGGGGAACAGCATGGGGAAAGCTAGAGAAGCCAATGAGGTAGCTGAGGGTTCAGGATTGAGTCTTAGACACAGTCTTCACTCTACCACTTACTATGATTGGAGACCAAGGGCAAGTTCCTAAACTGCTCTGGGATTCAATTCCCCATCTACAGTGAGGATAATGATAAAAGGATTGTCTCATCCATCGTGGTAAACATTGAATGAATAAAAACATTCAAAGTGCTTAGAATATTACCTGGAACAAAAAGGCATCCTTTACGGTCTTCAGAGAATTTATAATCTAGTCAAGGAAGTGAGAGATAAACAGTGAAAATACAACTCCACAAGGCCATGTGTATATGACAAGTGTCAGGTAAGTCATCCAGATACTGAGTATTAGTTCTGAGAAGGGAGAGTCATTTTTAGTTTCAAATAATGTTGCCAAGAATCTAGGCTAAGGATTTCTTATCAGGTCAGAGTTTTTAGCATAGTTCTGTTATTTTGGTCATGGAAATCCCTTGGATAACTATTTCAAAAAAAAGCACTCCTAATGTTTGAGGGTTTTAAGACATCTGGATTCTCTCTGACCTGGGGGTTTAAAGTACACTGTAAGCACATCTAGACTTTGCAGAAAACTTGGGTATGGACCTGTGTGATGCCAGAAATTCACGCACGCTTCTCAGAACCTCTCAGCTGTGTCTAGCCTGGCTGATGCCATAGAGCCAAGTAACTCCACAGTCCTAGCAAAGAAACGTAGCTTGAGAGAAGGAATAAAAACTTTATAGACACAGAGGCCCTTGTCCCTCAAAGGTAAACATGTTATACTGAAAAGGAGCATTGTGCTACAGTGTTTTATTCAAAGGCAGAGATCACGTCTAAAAAATGTTTAAGAATGTTTATTTCTGGGCCAGCTGGTGGCATGGTGGTTAAGGCAGCTGGATCCTACATGGCTGACTGTGTTTTGAGTTCTGGACCTGGGGGCCAGACATTTGTGCATGTGTGCCCAAAATTCCAGGTAAAGAATGGAGGAGAAGGAATTGCAGTGTGGCCATTACCTCAGGGGAGGCTTTCTCACTTTTTCTTTCTTTTTCTGTCTCTCTCCAGTGAGTGCATGGGCCCTATTGCACAAACTAAAAGAGAGAGAGAGAATGTTTATTTACTAGGGAGAGTATTTATTTATTTATTTATTTATTAAGAGGTTTTGTTTTGTTTTTGCCTTAGGGCACATGTGCTCTTGAAGAGAGACGCGACAAAGACATGAGAGGGTAAGTGAGAAATCAACACCGCCACCACCCCACCCCCACCCCCCGGGGTGGAGGGGATGGCCACACAGCAACCCCTTCTTCTTCACTGTCTTCCTGGGATGTTGGGTATGCCCACACATACGCCCAGTGTAATTTCAAGTCTCTGGGTCTGGAACTCTAACCATAGTCAGCCATGTGGGAGTGCTGCAACGTAGCCGCTATGCCACCTGCTGGCTCCTTGTTATTTATTTTTTTTATTTCAAGTATCTAATCTCTCTCCTAATAAGCAGATACTAGATAAATTCTAGATGAATGAGCGGAATGAGCAAATATGAAGGAAAATAGGGGAAGGAATAGAATGAAAGACTTTGACTTTTTCTTAATTTAAAATAGACTAAAATATCAACTTCTTTAAGTGCTCTTATCATTTGTGCCCCACTTCCTTCACACCCTCATTGTCTTATTTGAACCTGACATTTACCACTCAAGGCAATATATTTCTGAGAGTGAGAGACAGAGAGAGGGATATCTGACAGGGTCTGGCTGATTTGTGATCCTCTAGTCTCACCCCAAGGCACTTTGCTAGGACCAAAGGTGCTCTTGTCCATGCCCAGAAGTTAGGGACACCCAGGTGATGGAGACCTTGACCACCGGGAAGCAGTGCCCTTCTGCTTGTGCCACCACAGCTGAGTCTTAAGACAAACAACCTTTCATATTGGTTATATGTGAAAATACTTATCTTTTGGGCTAGCAAGTGGCAGAGTGGTTACAGTGTGGAACTCCACATGGCCGACCACAGTTCAAAGCCAGACCTGGAGGCTTGAACTCATGTGTGTGCCTGAAATCCCAGCAGGAGAATGGAAGAGAAGGGACTGCAGCATGGCCATCGCCCTTGGAGGATGATTTCTCACTTTCCCTCTCAGTCTCTCTTTGGTGAGTGTACACATTCTATGGCAAAAACTTCAAAAAAAACAAAGATTATTTGCAAGTACTTACCTAGACCATACTAGGCATTCAAAAAAGCACTTGCTAAATATATGAATAGGTTGAGAACAATTGTGTGCCCATTTTGCTCCATGCTGCTTCTTCCTTTTTTTTTTTTTTTTCTTTTTAAAATTTTTGCAGTAGGGTGTGTGCATTCTCCATAGAGACATGGAGAGAGGGAAAGTGAGAAATCACCTCCCAGAGGGAATGGTCACATCACAATCCTTTCTCTTCCACTCTCCTCTGGGGATTTTGGGCTTGCACACACACGTACCCAGCTTGTTTTTCAAGCCACCAGACACAGCATGATCAGCCATGTGGGGTCCAGCATCTTAACCTCTCACTGAGTTGGGGGGCAGCATGGCTTAGTGGGTAGGTATTATTTTTGAGCCAGAATTTAACAAATTTTTAAAATTTATTTATTTGAAATCTGTTTTGTTGTGTCTGTTTTTCATGTTGGAATGATCTGTTTGGATGTGCTTCTTCTTATAGCTTTTCACATCATGGCGGCCCCGCAACTCAACGCTTCCTAAAAATATCCAGTGCTGTGCTTTGCATAATGCACCCCAAAATGAACTTAAAATGTACTTAATTCTTTATTCTGCATTCATTCAACACACACTTCATAGACATTTACTATGTCTCAGACGCCAAATTAAATAATGGTACCACCTTAATAAAAATCATAGTCTAGCCCCTCCAATAGCTGCCTATTCAGG
>NW_006159931.1:1288878-1308711 GCF_000334495.1 Tupaia belangeri chinensis
AAAAATGGCTAGAAACAGATAGATTGAGAAGCCATGGGGAAAGTGCAGCTGCTACAGGGCACAGTGCTGAGACTCATAAGCTGCCTAAAAGTGTCACGGATTGGGCTTTGGGCGAAGTGATGTAGGAAGGGAAGTTGCGATGACCATAAGGAATTGGGTAAGCAAAGAGATATGGGGGTTGTTGGAAAAGTCACGATGCATTTTTGTGTAGAAAACCATAGAAAAAATACATCATGACTTCTCTGACAAACCCAGTACATACAGGAATGCTCTACATCAAAACAAGACAATGCAACATAAACATAGAAAAACCCAGAGTGTCACCAGACCTACCGCAGACTAGATATTCACTAGCCACCCAATCAACGGATGAATACACTTTTGCTGTGTTATAGGAACCATCGGACAATCCACCACCACCAGGTTCTCCCATCTTGAACCAAAATAAATATGGTATAAGGAAATGTGTTTCCATAGTTAGAACATAATATTCCTACTCTCACCTTCTAGAGTTCACACAATACATACTAGAGCTTACTGCCTTTCTAGAACATGCCACCACAACCATTAAAAACCAAAAAGTAAAAGTCCAACATCAGCTGTTGAAAATGCCAAACGCTGAACTTTTGCAGCTAGTATTCTGAGCAAGAATTCTCCATGGTGGTATTTTCTGAAGGGTCGACCACTGCTTCCTGGTTCTTGCTTACCAGGGACCCATTAGTCATAGCAAACACCATGGACTAAATGTGGTTCCCTTTAACATACAAAATGTCTTTGCTCTTGGCTCTCATCAGACACATCACAATGAGGCCCCGGCCATGCTCAAAGCTGCAGGGTGCTCTGAGAAGTCACACTGTGGTAGCTTGTCTTCCCTCCAAAGGTTACATTTCATGACAGAGATTAAACATCTTGCCCGTTCTAGACTGCTTCTGAAAACTATGCACTAACAATAGCCACTCAAGCAAGTAGCTTAGTCATTTCCCTTTGGCCTCTGTCTGGAGCTTCCCAATTTGATCATTTCCCCAGCAAATAATTCTTAGGTGCATACCATGTGTTAGGAATGGTATGGCATATAACAAGAGTGGCCTCTCCCTCATGGAGTTTACCTTTGATTAAAGGTACACACTGATACACACTAGGGAGCCATTAAGCGGAAGTGCCCCTGTCTTATCACCAAGGGACTGGCACAGAGCCCAGCGCAGGCTGTTGGATGCTCCCTCCCTGGAATTTGAATCTTGACCAGAATCCTTGTGCGGTTTTCTTCCCAAGGACACTTTCTGACTTTATAGAGCTATCCAGGAAGTTCGGGGGTAGTGGATGTTCCTATAGATTGTCTTTTATTGACTACCAATTAACTATAAGCATTGAACTATGTACTTCCCTTTTATCATTTTTCCATATGTTATTTTAAAAAATATGAAAAGGCTAATGTTTCTTGGCAGAACCACATAAATGATTTCTCGGGGATAGCAAATATCTGCAATTATAGAATATAATATAACATGCCTTCCCTGTTCCCAGAGCCAGCATACCACTGGGCTCACAAGATATGCTCATCACTGATAATCTGTACTTGTTTCCAGAATTGTCAGACTATAAAGACAATTAGTGCATAGTAACGAATGTCAATGGAAAATGTACCTTTGGCAAAAACTGTTAGGAATAAAGTCATAAAATATACTTAGTGTGTGTAGGAATATGAAGGACCTTCAGAATTCTCATGGAAAACTGTATCTAATGAAAAATTGATGACGGATTACAAAATTTTTTGTATCAAAGTAAACTTAATTTTAAATCCAGTTTCCATAAATTTTTGAAGTCCCTCTCATCTAAATATTATTTATTTAGATTATTTATATATTTTCCTCTGAGAAGCAAAACAAACAAACAAAAACACTAAATTGTAAGCACTGTTTTCAATTCAGGGAATTTCAGAGGATAGCCACTGGGTGGTAGAATTCCCACTGTTTCATTGGGACTAAGGAATCCCATTCCTTTCTTTAGTATCAAGTATTTTGTGCTGACAAGTTTCTCCCATCCAGCTTTAGGACCCCACTGCTGTCATGGACTCCCATGCTCAATAGTTTGTAACAGTGCCACCATTTTCTCTCACACGATTATCCCTTCTCCCCTGGACACACACCAGGGGGTGAGACACAAAAGCCTCAGTTTCTCTCTTCTCACCCCTCACGGGCTGACAACAATCCAGGGGACACCTACTGAAATGTAACTCAGACACCTCCTGCAATTTAGTTCCTAGGCTTCAGGATTTTAGTTACTAACCCTTGTTCAACAACCTCTCATCAATTCCATCAGTCACGGATATCCTTCTGCCTTTCTGCTTGCAGAAGATTGTGTTAAATCTTTATTATTATTATTATTATTATTAGTTTCTTTTTTCTAATCAAAGCACTCCAAATGATAAATCCTAACTACTATAGCTAGATTCTGAATGGTTTCCAACGGAATGAAATGGTTCCTAAAACAAGAAAGGCTTTATTGATGTTACATTTACTATTTTCACAGATGCACATATGGATGAGGAAAATGGCATCACCTCTAAGTATCTACAGACGTTGTACGTGTTTGCTGCAAGCATCTAAGGTACACCACTCTGTTGCAGGCACTGAGCAATACGTTTTTGACACAGCATCTCAGTTAACCCTAACAACGATCCATTAGGACACAAGACGCATAAAGGCAGGATTTTTTACTCCTTTGTCTACCATTGTATCCATAGAGAATTTGCACGCATACGAGGTAATCAGTAAATGTCTACTAAATAAATAACTCTGTGAGGCAGGCATTAATTTGTAAGAGGAGAAACGTATCAATAGTCCTACCGAAAGGAAGAGGTAGAACTAGAATTTGAGACACAGACCTGTCTGACTCCAGGACCCATCTCCTGACCATTTCACTACTCTGCCTTTAGGTTCTTATAACACAAAGAGAGGGTTGCTGAATTCAGGGAGGGTGGGCAAGCCTCTCTGAGGTCTGCTTTTCTCATGGTGAAGTAGCGATAATGGCCTATATTGGGCTTTTGAAGGCTTAAGACAGTCTATTTGCACATATGGAAAATGGCACGAAGAGCTACGTTAAAGTCGGGGGTCTGGTTAAGGTTCAGAAAATCAGGAGACTGAGAGCCAAATCTCACCTTTGCAATACTAGCATGAGGACTGGCAAGCCTCTGAACTCTGAAACTCTCTTCCAAACAACAAAACATTGGCCTTTTAGTACTTTGGGAATGAAAGGAAGAGTGATGAAAGTTGGAGCCAGTTGGGACACAACATAAAACAAAACCCTCTGCAAGTCTGCTCTTCATGGGAAGGTTCCAAGTTCATATCCAGAGACCAGGCACATGTGTATCCAGGGACCGGGTAAGACTGGACATGGATAGTGGTATCAAGACCCTTTTGAGAATGTGCTCTCTCTCTCTCTCTGTCTCTCTCTGTCTCTCTATCTCTCTGTATCTCTTGCTCATGGAAGAAACAAATGAGTAAACTTAAAAAAAAATGATGAAAGTTGTATGTACTGTGAGTTGAAATATAAATATAAGTTAAGGTATATACATATATATTTACTATAAATAATGTAAGTATAAAGCATAAATTTATATTTATATTTTAATAATATAAATTAAATATGAATTAAGATAATATATAAATCAAAGTTTATATAATAAAGGTATTAATAAATAATTAAAGTATTATTGCAATAACATTTCATACCAACCCACTCTGATACACTGCTCAAATGAATCAATAACTCTATAAAGTTCCCAGGGAATGAACTTATACATAAAGTATAAATTTATATTTATATTTTAATAATATAAATTAAATATGAATTAAGATAATATATAAATCAAAGTTTATATAATAAAGGTATTAATAAATAATTAAAGTATTATTGCAATAACATTTCATACCAACCCACTCTGATACACTGCTCAAATGAATCAATAACTCTATAAAGTTCCCAGGGAATGAACTTATACGAGGTGACTACTTAAGAAATCATTGTATAAACCATTCTTCCTTGGGTTGCCTCTGTTAGACAGGGATGGCAGTATTGCTTAAAATGCCAGTCCCAACTGGTGGAAAAGCAGGTGGCATGGTGGTTAAGGCACTGAATCCCCACGAGCTGAGGGTGCCCAAGTCCTGATGGGAGGGGGAAATGGAAGAAAGGGTTCATGACATGACCATTTCCATGGGGGAGGGTACTTTGTCTCCCTCCTCTCTCTCATATTCACCTTCTAACAAAAAAATAAAATGATACACATTTTTTTAAAAGGTCTCCAATTAATCAGAGGAATGATAGGCGGCTTACGAGCAATGATATTGTTTCCTCATAATCCTTCAAAAAGATGGACGAACAAAGAAACATGGGGAGGGGGCAACAGAGAAATCTGAAAAAGGCAAGGAAATAAAAATGTAGAGAAAAAAAAGATGGATGTAGGAAAAGCTGAAGGCCAGAGTCCAAGCAATGGTAAGTGGAGGGAACCGGGTAACACTGGCTCGCCCTCTGCCCAATAAGTCTCTTGATAATAGTCACCTACTGGCCATTCTTGCGAAGTCCCTGAGACAACCGAGCTCCCAGGAAAAGCGATCATGCCAAGTAATACTAGGTGCATTCTTGGATATTTATCTTCATCCAATCAGCGGTACAGCTGTTACCATAATACCCTGATCAATAATTTGCTACCCAAACCAGAACGCTATGACCTCTGAGTACAACATATTTCAAACTAAGGGCAGAGACACAGACAGCCCTTTCTCAGGGAGCTGCAGTGGGAGTGTTATGTTTAGACAGCAATAAAACACTGTTTTGTAAACGTAACCAGAAATGCTAAATGGGCACCACGTTCTCTTAAACATCAATGCACAAAAACCTGTATTATTCGAGACAAAGAAGGAATAAGCTGAAATGAAAGGGCGAACCTGTCTGAAGATTTCGATACCTTCACCAGACCCAGCCCAGCAGCTACTCAGCCGATTTTGTTACCCAAGTAGTTTGCCCAGTCCTCTAAAAATATTTCCAGGATGGTTGAAAAGATCACGAGTTAAATGCCATTCATTCATTGTCAGTTCCTGAGCACCTATTGGGTACATCATTTTGAACTAGAAGATGTGGCCTTGATAGGAGAATGCAAGAACCAAAAGAAATGAAAAGCTTCATCCTCGCTTATCACGCAGCTGAGGGAGTAACAGTCTCATGATACACGTTAACTGGGCTCCTAGTATGTGCAAAGCATTTTATATAAGAAAAAGGCAGTTTCTTTCCTTGATGTAGAAGTAAAGCTGTATATAAGAAAAAGATGGATAAGGCAGTTTCTTTCCTTGATGTAGAAGTAAAGAATATTAAGAAAAAAAAAATTAAGACAAAAAAGCATCACCACAACCTGATTTGGTGCCCACTAAAGGAAGGGGAATAATCACATTTAAGTGTAACTTGCAAGAAATGGTTTATTGGAAGAATATGCGTGCTTCAATGGCATTTTAAAAGAGTTACCTTCCCCACTAAACTTGTCTTTCAGGAGACTTATCTTGCGAGCACATTCCCCTGAATCTAGTTTACGAAGACAGGCCCAAGCGTTCAATAACGGATTTGGAAGCCAAGTTTAGGATGCATTATCAATACCATATAATTACCTTCTCTCTCCACCTAATGCCAACAAAAATCTTAGTCCATCAGTCAACAAGTATCCATACCATACACTCTGGGGATGAGGAGTATTACTAAGCATTCTCAGTCTGGCCGTTTTAATAAATGCTTTTAAGTCCAAGCCTCTGCAAATGAAGGTGTCTACAGAAGCCTAGGCAGCAGGGCGCCCACTCTGACCCGTTGACCAGTCTGGCAGGACAGATGTGGCAACCGCTTTTCTACCCATCCGGAAACCTACTCGGACAAGATCAGCCTGAGGTTCTGCTGGCTGTCTCGGTAGAGGTGGAATTAATCAGGGAACACTTCCTGAATTTGAGAGGTTCCTGTGATGTTAAAATTCAAGAGGACTGAAAGCAAGAAGACAGAAATAATTCCAGGCATTTGGAAAATCTGAAAGAGGCTAGGAGTAGGTGAGATGAGAGGCTCAGGGCCTGGCAATCGAGGTATTAATTAAAAGGCAGGGTCAGAGAGTGGTTGAGGACTAAGTTAGGCTATCTTAGCTCTTCTGGTTACTTGTTGTAATTTAGCCCTGGGCAAATTACTGATTTAAGCTTTGCTTTCTAAGCATCTCCAAAATGAAGTAAAATGAAGTAACATCGCTAACCCATCACAGTGATTATGAGAATTAGATGAGATTACTTTTGTTTAAAATGTATTAAACTTTATGGGGCTGGATGGTAGTGCAGAGATAAAACTCTCTACTTTGCGAGGCTGACCCAGAGACCTAGAGACCTGTCTGATCGGCTGGGGTGCATGTGCCTGTGGTCTGGAGCTGGCTGAGGCTTGAGGGGGTTCGGAGGTGTGATAGTATCAAGGCCTTATTGAGATGCTATCTCTCTCTGTGTCTCTCTCTCTATCTCTCTTTCACTCATGAAAAAGATATGAACTTTAAAAACATTAAACTTGGGGCCAGCAGGTGGTATGCTTGTTAGGGGCACTGGACTCCCACATGGCCAATCATGGTTCAAGTACTGAACTTGGGGGACCAGCAGTTAGCATAATGGCTATGTCGCTGTATTCCCATGTAGTCAACCGTGGTTCGCGTCCCAGACCCTGTGGCTTAAAACTCACGCTGGGCATGTGTGCATACATGCCCAAGATCCTGAGAGAAGAATGGAGAAGGGATTGCAGTGTGGCCATCCCCCCTGGGGGGGGTGTGATTTCTCACTTTCTGTCTCTCTGTCTCTCTCTGTCTGTCTGGCGAGTGCATATGCCTTATAGCAAAAAATAAAAAAAAGAAAACCTCTCCAAAAAAAAATTAAGTCCCAGACTTGGCAGCTTGCTTTCTCACTTTCTCTCTCGCTCTTCCCTTCTATCTCTCTCTGGTCAAACTTAAATAAATAAATAAATAGTTAAATGAAATCATTCTTAAAAAATAAATACATGGGAACCAGCAGTTAGCGTAATGGCTATGTCGCTGGACTCCCACGTAGTCAACCGCGGTTCATGTCCCGGACCCGGTGGCTTAGAACTCACGCCGGGCGCGTGTGCGTGCGTGCCCAAGATCCCGAGAGGAAAATGGAGGAGAAGGGATTGCGGCGTGACCATCCCCCCTAGGGGGTGATTTCTCGCTTTCTGTCTCTATGTCTCTCTCAGTCTGTCTGGCGAGCGCACGCGTCCTACAGTGAAAATTTCTCCAAAAAAAAAAAAATACATTAAATTTTACAAAACTCATTTGTTTAACATTAAAACTTTTTAAAAAAAGCATGGGAGCCCCATAACAGGCACAGAAATACCTGAAGCTACTATTATTATTGATAAGAAGAGGCCTAGAAGCCTAAATTATTAGCCTCATAGCCAAAATGAACAATTTTTCCATCTGGGGAGCAAAGAGAAGGCTCGATCTCTCCCCTCCAGTATAGTCAGCACATGCTCTCATGAAGCAGGGCTTGCCTCCCTGACATCCGCACACAGACTTCCTTCCAGCCAGTCAGCCCACGTGCCTGCCATGTTACACGTGGCGGCTCCCCCTTCGCTCCTCCCCGAGGCTCCTATTTTTGCTAACCAATCCCTAATTCTCCAAATCGCCCAAGCAGGAAACCACAGCCATGTCCCCTCTCTTTTCTCTCACTACAGCATCGAATCTATCTCTTCAGATGATGAAGATCTTTATCGATTCTCCCTTCCTAAAGTCTCCCACATCCATCCCTTCCTGTCCTTGTCACCACCACTTCCCTAACTCCGGCCCTATTACCTTGAGCTCGAAAACCACAAGTTTCCTCAGTGAACCCTGTCTGCTCTCTGTCCAGGATAACTCTCTTCCGTGGTGACTCCGGATCATTTCTAAGAGTTCCTGATCTCTAACAAGCCATGTACTATCCTCTCGCTGCTTGTGCTAACTCAACATTGATATTCCTTCGGCAAGTCACTTAACATGCCTGGACCTCAGGGTCCCTATTTAGGTGACCGAGCATGCCAGACCAAGCTCTCCTCGTGTTAAGTTACTACAGTTCTAAGACTCCATCAATTGTAGCTACTTTACCTGCCACTTAACTAGATTAATCTGATTTCCCAGCCACCTCTTAGGCTTCCCTTGCCACCGTGGCTCTGCTCATACCATTCACTGCCTCTCTCCTATTCAGCTTTTGAGTCTAGCATCCAACAGAAATCTTTTATATAGTAGTCAATAAGATGTGCTAAGACAATAATGACATGAGAGCTGATGACTGAAATACCCACCTTTTTTCTCTGTCAATGGGAACCTCTCCCCATCTTGAAGGTCTATTTCAGAAGCCACCTCTGCTAGTCCACCTGCTGTCTTCCCCTGTAAGATTTATGGGGCTCATCCCACCTTTAAAATCCCTAGGGTAGCATGCGAGTGTCCTGTTAGTGCTCACGCCCCACGTTTTCTTTTTCAAAAACTAGCTTTTTTAGGAAAAAAAATCTCTTTTTATTTGCCAGAGTGCATGTGTGCTCATGGGGGGAGGTAAGAAAATACCTTCCCCAAGAAGAACGGTGGCACCACAATCCCTTCTCCTCTGTCTCTCCTTCCTTCAGTTTGGGCACTTGGACACATGTGCCTGGCGTGTCTTTCAAGCTGCTGAGTCCAGTGCTCGAACTGCACTGTCAGCCAGGTGGGATCACCATGTCTGCTCACTTAACAACCATGCCCCAGGCAGACCCTACAGAAACCTTATTTTAAGTTTATTTTCTTTATTCATGATAAAGAGCCCACATGGTAGAGAAAGAGAGAGAGAAACGTCAACAGGTTCTGGTCGTATTAGGATCCCTTTCTTGCAGCCCTCCATCTCTTCAGGATCTTGGGCATGAGCACCCAGCCAGTGTGTTCCAGGTTCACCAGGGATCCAAATCCAAGGTTGGCCACGTGTTTTCAGCACTGCAGTGCAGTGTGCTACAGGCTGTGCTACAGATGCTGGGCACTCAGCAACTACTTCTTAAGAACACTGAAGGTAGGGGCTGGCAGGTGGTGTGGTGGTTAAGGGTGCTGGACTCTCACATGGCCGACTACGGTTTGAGTCCCGGACCTGGCGGCTTGCTTTCTCACTCCCCTCCCCTCCTACTCTGTCCCTCTCTGGTCAAATTTAAAATAAATAAAGTCAAATAAAATCATTCTTAAAAAATAAAAAAAGAACACTGAAGGCAGGAGCTACTTCATTGATTATTCTTCATCATTTACTATTATTATTTTAATTTTCTATAGAGCATGTGCACTCACGAGAAAGAGGGAAGGAGAGAGAGAGAGAGAGAGAACTAGGACAAGCTTCAAGGTCCAGGACTCGAACTGTGGTCAGCCATGTGGGAGTCCAGTGCCTTAACCACTACACCATCCGCTGGCCCCAGTTTGATTCTTAGTCTACAGCGTACCTGGAACAGGACTTTATAAAGTGACCGTCCACATTTCACCTATTATTTATGGTCAAATCTTTGCATATTCAAAAGAAGAGAATCCCTAAAGCCCGGATATTTCTTTGGTATGTACCGTGGCTTCTGGCAAAGTTCTAGGCTCGCAGCAGAAGCTAAGAAAAGTCATGGTTGGTTTCATAATGAAGGGAAGTACGTGTGGGATCTGGTATCTTAGGAACAGTGGGGAACAACTCTGCCACAGGAAGTCTACATCCCCCTAAGTACAAGCTGGTGAAGATTCAAAGGAAATGACGAAGGAAGACAGGGAATGTTCACCCAAAACAAGAAGGGAGTCCAACGATAGGCCGTACCTGAAGGAGAAAGAACAAAGAGATGGAGACATGACCCCAGGGCTTGTGGTTTTGAGGAAAAACAGTGAACTGGTTTCTGATCCCTGGGAGCACACAAACAAGGAGTTAGGCAACCTGGTGTGCACTGTACTGCAGAGTCAGCCTTGTGCTAAAGATTAACAGCCAGTCTTAAAGGGGACTAAAGATCAGGAGCGAGCTTGCAAAGCACCAAGCACCTCATTGGGAGCAGGACTGTAATCCTGGCGGCTTGCTTTCTCACTCCCCTCCCCTCCTACTCTGTCCCTCTCTGGTCAAATTTAAAATAAATAAAGTCAAATAAAATCATTCTTAAAAAATAAAAAAAGAACACTGAAGGCAGGAGCTACTTCATTGATTATTCTTCATCATTTACTATTATTATTTTAATTTTCTATAGAGCATGTGCACTCACGAGAGAGGGAGAGAGAGAGAGAGAACTAGGACAAGCTTTAAGGTCCAGGACTCGAACTGTGGTCAGCCATGTGGGAGTCCAGTGCCTTAACCACTACACCATCCGCTGGCCCCAGTTTGATTCTTAGTCTACAGCGTACCTGGAACAGGACTTTATAAAGTGACCGTCCACATTTCACCTATTATTTATGGTCAAATCTTTGCATATTCAAAAGAAGAGAATCCCTAAAGCCCGGATATTTCTTTGGTATGTACCGTGGCTTCTGGCAAAGTTCTAGGCTCGCAGCAGAAGCTAAGAAAAGTCATGGTTGGTTTCATAATGAAGGGAAGTACGTGTGGGATCTGGTATCTTAGGAACAGTGGGGAACAACTCTGCCACAGGAAGTCTACATCCCCCTAAGTACAAGCTGGTGAAGATTCAAAGGAAATGACGAAGGAAGACAGGGAATGTTCACCCAAAACAAGAAGGGAGTCCAACGATAGGCCGTACCTGAAGGAGAAAGAACAAAGAGATGGAGACATGACCCCAGGGCTTGTGGTTTTGAGGAAAAACACTGAACTGGTTTCTGATCCCTGGGAGCACACAAACAAGGAGTTAGGCAACCTGGTGTGCACTGTACTGCAGAGTCAGCCTTGTGCTAAAGATTAACAGCCAGTCTTAAAGGGGACTAAAGATCAGGAGCGAGCTTGCAAAGCACCAAGCACCTCATTGGGAGCAGGACTGTAATCACAGGATGACAAATGCTCATACCCCACCAGGTCCCTGCAGAATCAGGCACCTTGTGATCATCCAACAGTCAATGGGGCATCTCATTAAAGCACACGTGCCCTTGGAGGGCTGTGCAACTGGTCCTCATTTCTGAGACTTCCTGATAGGTAATGCCAATCTTGTCTTACCCACACTGAGGACAAACAGGGGAAACCAGGAAATTTGAGTTCTGGTTAAATATGAACTCCTAGTTGGTGTAATGGCTATGTCTCTGGACTTCCATGTAGTCCACTGTGGTTTGAGTTCCGGACCTGGTGGCTTAAACTCACGCTGGGTGTGTGTGCATGCATACCCAAGATCCCAAAAGGAGAATGAAGAGAAAGGATTGTGGCATGGCCATCTCCTGTGTGTGTGCATGTGTGTGTGGGGGGGGGTGGGTGATTTCTCACTTTCTGTTTCTCTGTCTCTGTCTTTCTGGCAAGTGCATGTGCCCTATAGCAAAAACCTCTCCAAAAAATAAATAAATAAACCCTAAATTCCTAATCTTTGGTAAGACAGAGATCATGCATAACTAAGGGTGGTGATTGGTGGCTAGCAAGGATCCAATGAAATGTTTATGAGAAGGCTAGTAATTCAGGTAGAATCAGACTCTGTAAGAGGGAAGACTTAGACATGGTGCCTGGACATAGCTGGATCTCTATCAGCAGCCTGACCTGCCACTCTGTGGGTACAGCTGTCTCCTTTCTGCAGTCTCTTGAGGACTGAGGCCCTCCAGGAGATACCCTTCTACCCCCCACAGCAATTTGGTATAACATCTCATACACAGATTGAGCTCAAGAACTCTCTGGTGACATGTGGCCTCACAGATAGCATCTATTGATAAAAATCAATGCCTTCTTAATTGACAAATGCAGGCTCCTGAATTTAGGGCTACTGGTCAACCTCAGACAACCAAGACTTTGATGATCAGCAGCACGGATTCCAGTGAACTGAGTGGAAGCCCGTGCATTAAGTGCTGCAATCCACACTTGTTACACGCTTTAACTTCGAGAGTCCACACCTGTACCTACACACACACACAGAGGTCCACGCACATGCACACATACATGCACGAAGAAGTAGTGAACAATAAAAAGCTGATAAAGTTTTTTGTGTGCACAATATAGACACAGACAGACAAGAATTGACAGAGCAATAGTCATGTAGTCCACTGTGGTTTGAGTTCCGGACCTGGTGGCTTAAACTCACGCTGGGTGTGTGTGCATGCATACCCAAGATCCCAAAAGGAGAATGAAGAGAAAGGATTGTGGCATGGCCATCTCCTGTGTGTGTGCATGTGTGTGTGGGGGGGGGTGGGTGATTTCTCACTTTCTGTTTCTCTGTCTCTGTCTTTCTGGCAAGTGCATGTGCCCTATAGCAAAAACCTCTCCAAAAAATAAATAAATAAACCCTAAATTCCTAATCTTTGGTAAGACAGAGATCATGCATAACTAAGGGTGGTGATTGGTGGCTAGCAAGGATCCAATGAAATGTTTATGAGAAGGCTAGTAATTCAGGTAGAATCAGACTCTGTAAGAGGGAAGACTTAGACATGGTGCCTGGACATAGCTGGATCTCTATCAGCAGCCTGACCTGCCACTCTGTGGGTACAGCTGTCTCCTTTCTGCAGTCTCTTGAGGACTGAGGCCCTCCAGGAGATACCCTTCTACCCCCCACAGCAATTTGGTATAACATCTCATACACAGATTGAGCTCAAGAACTCTCTGGTGACATGTGGCCTCACAGATAGCATCTATTGATAAAAATCAATGCCTTCTTAATTGACAAATGCAGGCTCCTGAATTTAGGGCTACTGGTCAACCTCAGACAACCAAGACTTTGATGATCAGCAGCACGGATTCCAGTGAACTGAGTGGAAGCCCGTGCATTAAGTGCTGCAATCCACACTTGTTACACGCTTTAACTTCGAGAGTCCACACCTGTACCTACACACACACACAGAGGTCCACGCACATGCACACATACATGCACGAAGAAGTAGTGAACAATAAAAAGCTGATAAAGTTTTTTGTGTGCACAATATAGACACAGACAGACAAGAATTGACAGAGCAATAGTCCCACAGAGTTGCTAACACACAAGCAAGAAAGATATCAGGAATAGCCAGCCTAGTGTTTTAAAACTGCATTTTCTTTGCTTTCTGCTTTTAAATTACACACTGCAAAGTCACTGAGGAGAGAGCTTTAAGAAAACTTTCATTTGCTATGGTACAACTCGCCAGTCTTTCTTTGCCTAAAAAAATAAATAAACTCTTGGAAATGTTTCTTTTTTCTCATAGACATTAATAACGATAGCTTGAACTGTAAAGATTTGGTTTTCCTGAAGGTAATGGAGTAATGTTTATTTCCATTAGACTAGGCCTATAAAATCCTCTTTTTATAACCACGAGCCTACAATTTCAAAACAGCAAAGCTTGACATTTTGGTCTCTGACAGGCAACACTTAATATTGGGATGTTTTAAAAATCTATATGAAAAAAAAAAGCTCTTAATACAAGATAGGCTGAACATTTTCCCCACAAATGGTTTGTTTTAGCTATCTCTCTTCCTCATGGACGGAGGAGGAAAATCAGACAGCTTATTGGCTTAGTTTGTTAGGCCAGGTTAAAGGGATGCCACTCGGAAAGACTCTTAGAGAAGCTTACCCTTGGGCTAAAAATAGCAGGCACTAGAGAATTATCTTAAATACAACCAAACTCGTTCTGTACTGTGAATGCAGATAACTGTAATATGTTTCCATTTTTGGTCATTTCAGGGATTTTTCTTTTTTTTCTTTTTAGTTTGGCTCACTGTAGCTGACTATTTAATTCACTTCTGATTCTATTTGTCACATTTGTTCTCAGAGATACCTCCCAGAGAGTGCTTGACTAAGGAATCCTGCTCATTTAGCTATGCTGCATTTGTGCAAATCCAACGAGTTGTTGGACCACTGAGCACAATATAGACAGGTCTTGAGGACTTGGAAGAGAGTAGACTGATTAAAAAATGTTATCAAGAACCTGCTATAGACAGCCTTTTCCTTGTCTCCCGTCTAAGTAGCAAGAAGTGCAGATTACTCCATTTTATAAATCAAAAGCAGTGTAACTTCTGATTTGCTGAAGTAAATAAAAACTTGTGATTTGCTGCATAAATCATCCATCAGAAATTAAGCAATTCTTCTCTCTTCTTTCTGAAAAGTTATCTATTAATTTTATGTTTTATTATTACCATAAGTTTTCTATAAGGCATGTGTGCTCACCAGAGAGCGATGGAAAGAGGGAGAGAGTAAGAAATTAGCAGATAAGCTCATTCATTTCTGTCTTCTTGGCCTTTCATTTCTAACCTTGCTATAGAACTCATCCCTTTATATTATAGTGAGTTGTTTACGTCTGCCCTTTTCACTAACTAACCAACTTCTGAAGGAAAAACCCTATCTTACGTCTAAAGCACGTCGAGCATCTTTGTATCAGGAGAACCTAAATTGGCACCTAGCACGTGGCGGTCATTCTTGACATAGTTCATAAATGGGTCAAATTAAGTATGAATGAGGTAAGTTTCTGGATGAGAGCCTCCAGCATGGAAATATACTGAATTATAATGTATACATTAAAGTCCTGGGCTGACTAAACGATGCCCGTCTAAGAAAGTCAGCTCAAGAAGGCTCTTGCTGAAATAGCAAAGGCGACCACCAATTCCATTGCACTATATAAACCAAAACACGCAGGAAATTAAAGCAAAAGGGATCTCTCCTTCCTATTTCTGCACCTTGGTTCCTATATGCCCACGTGCTCAATGAAAACAAGGCCCCAAACATTCACAAACTCTGAACGGCTCACATGCCATGAGAAACTAGTCATCCTTCACCAGACCTGGATTTCCTTCTAGCCCCTGCACTTGATTCTTCAAGAAATAAGGTAGAACTCCATGGTCATACTGTTCCTCAAACTTCCAGGTAACAACTGGTTCCTTGTACAAAGGTGGTCTTGCTCCGCCGCTCTGGAACCTCGAAAAGAAATCTATTCTTTAACTCTTTAGGAGTGTAAGAAATGTCCCTTCTCCCACAGGGGAGAGGAGTGAATGCCTTCTGCCTTCCCTATATGTGTCGCATGCCTTATAAGCCAATGCAGATTGACTTCACTCAACTACGTGTCTCCCAGCTGCCATTAAAATCACCCATGTATTTTAACCTGAACAGCGAGTCTTCTCTTTGAGTGGGACTGTAAGTTCACAGCTACTCTGGCAGGCTCACAACACACTGCTGTCACTCTTGGCTCTGCTTACAAACCCTTTCTGGGAGAACATGCTCTCAGATCTTTGATATGTCTTATTTTTAGCATGATTAGTCTGAATGGCTGGGGAGGTCATTTTATTCCCTCTCTCTCTCTCTCTCTCTCTCTTTTACTGAGTTTGGTAGAGCTGTTGTAAATTCATCTATCAACAGGCACTGCCGAGATTCCCAATGTGCGTGGCTTTGTGTAGGGACAGAGGAGGCGAGGAGGCACCAGCTCGCCCTTGTGGAGTGTATAATGTAGCTGGAGGGGTGCAGCCAAAGAGCTCTCACCCAGTCAGCTGTGCCACAATGCACAGGCCTTAACAAAACGAAGGGACATTCTTTTGTAGGAGTGACAACAAAAACTCACTCTGTGCCAAAGAGGGCCACAAATGCCTCCCTCAACTTAGGGACTTCACAGTTGATCCTGAACCTCGAAAAGAAATCTATTCTTTAACTCTTTAGGAGTGTAAGAAATGTCCCTTCTCCCACAGGGGAGAGGAGTGAATGCCTTCTGCCTTCCCTATATGTGTCGCATGCCTTATAAGCCAATGCAGATTGACTTCACTCAACTACGTGTCTCCCAGCTGCCATTAAAATCACCCATGTATTTTAACCTGAACAGCGAGTCTTCTCTTTGAGTGGGACTGTAAGTTCACAGCTACTCTGGCAGGCTCACAACACACTGCTGTCACTCTTGGCTCTGCTTACAAACCCTTTCTGGGAGAACATGCTCTCAGATCTTTGATATGTCTTATTTTTAGCATGATTAGTCTGAATGGCTGGGGAGGTCATTTTATTCCCTCTCTCTCTCTCTCTCTCTCTCTTTTACTGAGTTTGGTAGAGCTGTTGTAAATTCATCTATCAACAGGCACTGCCGAGATTCCCAATGTGCGTGGCTTTGTGTAGGGACAGAGGAGGCGAGGAGGCACCAGCTCGCCCTTGTGGAGTGTATAATGTAGCTGGAGGGGTGCAGCCAAAGAGCTCTCACCCAGTCAGCTGTGCCACAATGCACAGGCCTTAACAAAACGAAGGGACATTCTTTTGTAGGAGTGACAACAAAAACTCACTCTGTGCCAAAGAGGGCCACAAATGCCTCCCTCAACTTAGGGACTTCACAGTTGATCCTGTGCCTGGTCAAGGCTCCAACTAAACACAGATCAAAACAACCAGCCTTTAAAATAGCACATTGTTACACTACCATTTATGGAAATGGGGGTCTATGGAAAATCTCCTCTCGATTCCCATCCTTCAAGATTTATTTCCAATGGTGCCCACAGGAGGACAGATTTCATTTCTGATAACCCCCAACTGCGCACTGTCCTTCTATCCCTGCCTCTGCATTTCATTTGCATTGACACTCCCCGTTCCACTGCTGGGCTCCACAGAGGGCACAGAGATGGCAGGCTGGCCGGCTTTGCACACAGCTTGCAATCAGCTTTTATGCCACTGGACGAAAGGTCAGCGGAAAGGCCCACCACTGGCACCGTTAATCTGGTCACTCAGGGACCATCCACTGGTTCAAGAATAGCTCGCAGGTGAGTGATGGACAGGGTCATGGCTGTGCGGCTGTATCAGGGGCTATTATGACAGCCATAAAGAGAAAGAGAAAAACTGAACAAGGAGAAGAATTACTCCTGAAAGGGACATGAAGAGAGACACAAATGACTTCATACAAAGGAGGAGCGTGAGAAAGCACCTGGGGACCTGGCTGCTTACTGTGGTCGAGGAGGATGGCAGCCTTTGAAATGGCCAGAGTTTGAATATTAATGAGGGGGTCATAGCCTCACTGAGGCACAGGGTCCATATAGAGGAACCCTAGCCATCCCTTCTCAGTGAGAGAAGCAGGGCCAGTCAAGAAAGTTCAGATAAAGAAGATACACCCTGAGCAGTCCAGGGTTTCCGGACAGAAAGTAGATTTCTGGAACTCTGTCCTCTACATGATCTGAAATCCTTCATCCAAGCCAAGCAGCATATTTTAGGGATTGTTTCCAAGCCCGAAGGTTGAGGCATTAGTGACAAGGTTGCCTAAACAAAATGGTGGGAACAAAAGGGGCTCACTCCGGGCACTGATACTTCAATGCAGTGTGCTCCAAGTGCGTGCATACGAGAGGTGTGCATTGTCGGGGTGGCTGTTTATTTGGAGGAAAGGAACAATGAAGATGGAAACAATGGAGGAAGGCAGTGTCAGCCATTTCATTCCACAGTGATGGGGAGTCGCTTCATGGTAACTCTGCCATGCTAAATTTATCTTGACCAGTGCCCTTGTAGCCAAAGAGCTCTACTATTGACAAAGGGGAAAAAAGCAGTGATCTCTCACTGGAGGAAATTTTATCAGCTGTATTCTTTAAGGGAGAAAGAGCCCAGACCATGGCACAGTGGTAAAATGTGACTTCCTGCGAGGTAACCCCACATGAGAAAGCTCCCTGCTCAAGTCTGGAGACCTCCGTGAGTATGCTGGGCATGTGTGCACCCACGATCCAGGTGCTGGCTAAAGGCCAAGGGTGAACTGAGGTGTCAAGATGTGAAGGGGTGTCATTTCTCTCTCTCTCTCACTTGCCCACTTGTTTATAGAAAAAAAAGGGGGGGAGTAATCTAACAAATGATACAATGAAGTTCAACAGTTCATGAAACACTCGCTTATATAGTGCTGCTACAGGGGAAAAGAAAATACCAAGATTATACTTCTATAATTTTTAATTTTTAGCCAGAGAACAGATGTTTTGGCCAGAGAGAGACAAAGAGAAAGGGAGACGCCCAGTGGGGTGTGTTACACTACAATCCTTTTTCCTCCATTTCTCCACCCTGTCGGGATTTGGGGCATGCAAGCACAAGTGTTCACTATGGTTTCTGAGTCAGGGGCCAGGATTTGAACCATGCGGTTGGCCATGTAGGATCCAGCTCCCTTACCCACTAGGCCATAAGGTCAGCCCCATAAAAATCTTCCAGATCTAGCACTATGTTGTTTGTTTGTATTTATTTCTCACCTCTCTGTTATATCATCAGGCTTATTCCACACCGACACTCGTGCAGATGAATGAAAGAAGTTGCCGTGCTTAAACCTTCTAATCAAAGCACTGTAATGGAAAGATTTCCAAATCATGTACGTATTTTTCTCATCTTAAAAATTATTTGTGTAGTATTGCATGACTTTGCAAAATAATTGGAGGGAGCTATTTAGAAACATGGGGTTATTTGCCCTCAAACGGAATCATCCCCAGCAGTCATATATTGAGGGTCTGTCTGCTTTTTGTAATTTTCAGTCTCATCTCTTTAGGTCAGTTCCTGTTCTAAGATTTCCTTGTCTCTACCATCTCATTAACTTTCTAAATCATTTCTTCTGAGGTCCTATGTGCTTAGGAAAGAAACATAACTGAATTCATCGGAATCATAAGTAAGACCAAAGGAAGCAAGAGTTAGTGAGGGCTGGACAAGCTTATCTGGGGATAAATGCGTTAAATCTGGAGGAAGTTTTCTGAATCTGGTTTGGCTTCTCTGAGACACTTTCCCAAATGGTGTGCTTCTCAGCTACATTTCCAACGATTAATGCTACTAAGTTAATAATGGCCAGAGAAAGGAGGTCTTCTAGCATGAATGATAAAAATAATCACTATGATTAAGTAAAAATTAAAAAGAAAAGCATCCTGTCTATGGAACATACATCTTCTCTTTCAGCGACAACACACGCAGCTGGAAATAAAAATGAACCAGCAACTCAAGGCATGAAGAGGGAGCTGTGTTTTGTTTTTCTCTGCCGCAAAAGCGGCGGGGAGGTCACCCAGTCCTGTTGGAGGGTGTCATCCTTTTTGCTGACTCAGAGAAGAAACACATTTGCCATTCAAAGACAAATTAAACAGGGCATGGCTTGTGCTATGCGCATCCCCAGACTCAGTTATCTGCCAAGACCAGGCAACATTTCCTTACCTCCCGATGCATCAAAACATAGAAAATTCTTTGGCGCTGGGGGGACAGGATGTCTTTGTCAAAATTTTCAGTTTGAACAAATATTGCAAAGCAGTCTAGACTAGATCTGTCCCAGGAAAAACTGACACAAATTCCGTGTGGACAGGGGCAGCCACCTCAGCCGCATTGCTTGAACTGCCGGGTGATGGGATTAAAGGAGCTGCTAGAGGTGGCACTGTGACCTAATGTAACTCTCAGACCTGCCGCATGCAGAGCCCTGGAATTGGGGAGCCTCAGGAGAAAGGAGCCACTTCTCCTTCCTGGCATTGTTGCGTTCAAATTCCCAGGCATTTGCCCAGGCTCTCCTCCGGTGGGAATAGGTGAGCACCATTGGGCAGCACTGCCTAAGAGAAAACCCAGGCTGAGCCATGCAGCTCAGAGGCAAGCAGGGTGTCCCCACTAAGCATGGGCTGGCAAGACACAAGAGGATTCTGACATGAGGACATTTCTGGACAGAGTCTGCGTTGGCGAGGATCCCTGGACAGCCAGGAGAACTATGTCTGGAATAGAGAAGCACCAACTTCACGTCTGAGCAAGCGAGATGGCACCCAGGGCAGCTAATGTCCTTAGGCCAGGAGCCCATGG
>NW_006159931.1:1308973-1334757 GCF_000334495.1 Tupaia belangeri chinensis
CAGGAGCCCATGGAAACCCCAAGGCATTTCCTGCCACAGAGGCCCTTCTCCCCCTGTTCAAGAGCTGTTCAAAAGCACAAATAAACTTCTCAGAGAAGACTGGGGAAAAGAGGATTTAAGCTGCAGTATTATAGGAATCTGAAAGAGATCTAATTGAATAATGCTTGGTCAGAGTATAATGATTGGTACCTTCAGAGAGAAGAGAGGGACAGGGAAAACTCTCCCAGCACAGCCCTCTTCCAAGGGGCCAGAGGAGCTCCTGGATAGAACTGCCCTGGGAGGCAGAGAGATCTCACTTAGTGACAAGGGCTCCGACAGAGAAAAGCCACACTTAACGAGGTGTCTCATGCAGGCTAAAGGCATGCCAGCTCTCCCAGGTAGACTGAAATAACATTCTCAGAGAAAAAGATCAACAGGCCTAAAATGGTCCCAATCAGTCCTGACCCACAGAGGCTGGAGCCACAGAACTCCGGGCAGGCCGGGACTGCACTGGGGAAAGAATTTTCTCCTGACGGTCTTGCTTTCTTCCCTTAGGCTGGCCTCCTCTTGTTCTCCCTCAGCAATTGCAACAAGCCCCTGGCTGTTCTCCCCCAGACGCTGTGTGTGGGACACCACACGTCCCAGGTGTCCTGGTCTCAAATATTCGGTCCCTGCCTTTGCTGGCCCCTATGCCTGGGCTCACAATTAGGAACAGAAGGTCCCTATAGCTAGAAGAAATGTTCTCCAGCAAGATTCCAAGTCAAGCTGAGGGCACGTCTGAAGATAATGAGTGTAAGAAGGGTAGAATTTACCCGTCAGTGGAGACTAAGATAACCGCAGGTGGGGAGCGTCCCTGCCTTGCTTCTCCTATCCAAAAGCGCATCTCCCTCGATGTTAAGGGCCTGTCTCCCTCACTGACCAGGAACTTCATGGAGCCAGGGACCGTATCTACCCCTACCTACTGTATCCCCAGAAACTGACAAGAAGCTAAGCATGTCAATGGTTGAAAAAATTACTTTTTGATGAATAAGTAAATAAATCAGTGAGAGAATAGATGAACTTTAAAAACCCACGAACATAAAGACACGTGAACCTGTGCAAAACTGGGGCGCGAAGAGCGGCGATAGGCGACTTGCTTCTCATGTGACCTCCCCTACTTCAGTGATACAGGAGGAAGAGCAGGTGTCAGTAGTAACCCTGGGTAATATCTGCACAGTACCCAAGAATATCCAAAGCGTCGTCCTGAGGTTCTGAACTTAGCATCTTAACTGGGGAAGTCAAAATGATGGCAGACCCAGACCTGCAATGCCTTCTTGTCTTTGGGCCATTTGACGAAAGATGGGGAGAGTGGAACACATCCAAGAATGTCTCAAAAGGGCAAACGTACTTGCATCAGTTTCTATCCATGCCTCTGGACAGAAATATCACTGTGGAAAGTGGTCTCTGAGTTGCTCCCCACCTACCGACGGGTACAAGTCATTGGTCCTTTAGCCTTTCAGTAGGTTGCAAATTTCATTCAATATTTTCTTTTCTGCATCTCTATATTCTGTATCTCCGGATGCCTGAACAAAATGTTCAGTTTTCACTATGTCCTAATGCTCTGTTAATGAATGAAGAGTTAACCGGTGTACAAAGGCAATGAGAAAAGCTTGCCAGAGTATAGTTAGAGAATTTCATGACAATTAGCACTAATTTGAGCTACAAGAAAAGAAAAAAAAAAAAGCCACCAAAAAAAAAAAAACACAAAACTGTTTCAAAGAAGAAAAAGAAAAAAGAAAGAAAGAAAAGCCACTTGCATACACACAAAATCCAAAAAAAAAGTCTTTTAGCACTGGCTGGAAATGATACCATTGGATGACAGAAGAAACATACCAGATTAGCCAATTAGCATTCACCCCAAAAAAGCTAGCGCTTCAGAAGGAGGGACAGAGAGGGACTCATCACTGGTCCTATCAACTTCCCAATAGCCCAGACTGTTGATCTACCCAAAGGAAGTGCTGCCTCCCCACTTTTTCGTGACCCTCTCGACAATTCTGGGGGAAAAAAATGTTAGTTCAACATTATCGCAAGCCAGAATATGACTCTATTTATGTGACAAGTTGACAACATACAATTTCATGCTTGTTGAACTGATCGGTGTTATATATTCACTGTGAATATTATGAAGCCTCACCATTATAAATATGAAACAGTATACACTTATTCAAAATAACTCCAGCAGGGGCAATTTATAGCTCAGTTGTTTGTGTTCTTATGAAGTCCAAATGCCACCTTAAGAAGCTGCAGCTCACAGAAACAGATGTGCAGTGTGACTGCGACTAAAATGGATTGACGATGACCTATGTGAAAGCGGGCTATTACATTTTGGTCTGCATGGCAGCTGACACTGGTTTGTATTTAGATATGTGAGTGCTGGGAACACTGTGTCCTTAAAGCTCTGTTTAAACACGGGCCAAGACATTTGTCTACTGGACTAATTACTTTACCACCCTTATATGGTAAGGATCCCTTTTTCCTTCCTTAAAAAAAAAATAGAATGTGAGTGTGAGTGTACATACACACACACACACACACACACACACACACACACACACACATTTCTACTATGCTTGGTAAAGTTACAGCAAGGACTTTAAACCTTGGTCATGTCAGGTGAATGTTGGCAAGCTCTCTGGAATGCCTGCATAACAGGATTGAACCACTTTCTGGATCAGGTGCCTGGGAACGGGACAAGGCCACACACCATCAAATCATAAGCTGTCACAGCAACTGTTTTTGGTTAGGTTCTTTCCTCCTCTTCCCTCCCCCTCCCTTTCTTTCTCTTAGCGAGCTTCAACCAATTTGCAAGTGTTCGCTTCCACAAGGACAAATTTGGAATAGTGAAGAACAACACAATTTATCCAAATGTGGAAGGAAATGAAGGAACCAGGCACCTTGCTAAAGCTAGATATCAAAAATTTGCATAAGTAGTTTCCCAACAACAGAGGTGCTATTTGGAACAAAATAAATTGCTTGTATTGTATGCAAGGGCACAAACCTTGACCAACTTTGTGGGTTCATTCCTGCCTGAACATTTCTTATGTACACCCGATATTCCTGCTAAGAAGCTCAAGCTGCAGCCCTCAGTAGGGAGACCCAGGTAAGAGACTGTTTATGGACGTAGTAGTCTGCAACATCTTTAGTGGACAATTAAGAAGAATAAATTCCAAGTATTTGAAACATGACTGAAGTGTTCTCAAGCCTTCTCTGACCATCCCTTTGCTTTGTTTGGGTTTTCTTTGTGGTTTTCTCAGTACTGGGCACTACCCCTCGCTGTTGTCTTGAGACCCAGCAAAGGATTCTACGGAATCCGGGATCTCTCTGGAAACAATTCAATTACAGCTATCATGGAACTTCCCCATTCCAACCAAGTTTGCTATCCAAAATCTGCATCTCTTTCTGCTTTTTCAGTGGAGCTAAAGGGAAGGTGCTGTCGGTCTGTCTAGTAAATCCAACCCACAAGATAACATAATCACATACATTCATTTCTCAGGAACTTGGCGGCTCTTATCTCCTTGCTTTTATGATCTCTTATGAACAGCCAGGAATAGCAATTTGCAGCCCGTTTGAAAAGCCATCTTAGTCGGAACCTAGCCTTCCCCTCTTTCATCACACAGCAATATTCTGCAGCTACATCGCATTCCCCACAGCCACATTTGCTCTGAGCTCCACTTTAGAATACCGCCGGTATTCTCCGTGTGTACGGAACGCATCAAACGTGTAATGGAGGGCAATTATCCTTTCAATGAACTGTTTATTAATAGAAGATGTTTTATGTGCCTTGCTTAGATTGATTGATATGCTGGCCACTGCGCACTGTAGCCTAGAGCCGTGTGGTTCATCAGCATCTCAGGCCAGCAGCTCTGCTGTTGCTTGACTTCCGGTTCTTCTGTGTGCTTCTTGCTGAACTTTATTTTAGCATTCTATCACCTAGAACATTAAACACCATGCTCGAGTTCCGTGTGTTAAATCACAATTGTTTCCTATTAAGTGTTCCAAGCTCCCCATTTTTATTAACAGTTACTTTATTAAATCCTTAATAACACAGATAGAATAGTTAGTTAATTTGTGTGTTGAGCCATGGATGTTAATTTGTAAACATAATAACATACTGCAATCATTTGCATAATAGCATTTTAATCTTTTTAGTAAAAGCTGTAATTCCCTACAAAGCACACTGCAGTAGAAACCAAGCGACTATTGGTAATAATACAAAAGGCCTTAAAATTCTGATCCTATTACAGTGTTGGAACATACCCAAACTGCTTCCATAATCTCTGAAATGTTACTGTTCTCTGATTTAGGTGTCTGTGTCAAGAATAAAAATGAAGTATAACTGGTAGCAGTAGACTATTTCCTAAATGTAATTTAGTATTCACTAAGCACCAGCACTTTGCAAATAGCTCTGAGGTTTTCCTTCAAAGTTCAGAGCTCCAGCTACGCGTATTGTGTGAGGAGCACCGTGGATCTCGCTCTAAACTCGGCTCTACTGAAGAGAGGGCTCTGATCAATCATGCTGATCTGGCACGGGGAAAGGCATCGGCCACCGTGGCTTGGGCTACTAAACTCCTCCCTCCTCCCTGCCCTGCCAACCCGATGGCACCGCCTTAAACTAACTGACTGTCTCTGAACAGGAGTTTGGGAGGGAGGAAAAAAAAGTAGGGAGACTATCTAAAGAAGCTATTTCTGGAAAAACAAAAATATACTATAGAACACATTAATACCAATCACAAGACTGACCAAAAAAAAAAGAAAAAAGAAAAGTATAGAGAAAAGAAAAGGTAGCTGTTTCAAAGTCAGGCCAAATCATTTTACGCAAGCTCTGTAATTCATTAATCCATTCAGCCGCAAACTTTGAATGAGTAACTTGCAGTAGTAATGAAGATGGTAACTCTACAAAATATTAGTGTTTGGAATCTGAAACTGCAAATTACTCTATCATTCTGGGAAAGAAAAGGTGCAAAATGATCTCCTATCATTGCTTTGGGACCAATGGTTTAAATATGAAGTCATTTATTGCCACATTTTTTGCCTTGCCAAGAAGAAGAGAGGGTATTTCAATGTGGATTCCTCTCTCCTTTTCTCTTGCTTTCGTTCTAGCTACTTGTAAGTCCACATCTCTGGCAGCCTACTGTGAAACTCAGGACCCTGCTTTGCTTTCAAATTGTACCTCAGAGCATGCAGCCTTAAAAGTATCCTGAGAGGTGAAAAAAGAAAAAAGAAAAAAAAAAAAAAGGCCCTTTCAAAATTGTTTTACATCACAGGCAATTCATTTTATAAAACCCACAATAAAAGTTTTCATTGCTACAAGACTAGGCACATAATTATAGGGACAAATTAACTTTGCTAAAAATGTGAAATCTGGGGTGGAGAACAGTTGGAAGAACAATCGGGCTCTCTGCTTTACAATGCAGTCTTTAATGTTCATCTTTTTTTATCTGCACTGTGTGTTGATCTCGTTCAGAGGTGAGCCATCTGCTGGGCTGCACTTCCACGACATTGCAGATAGACAGGGGTACGTGGACAAATAAACACAGCATATGTGTAAGGCTACTACTCGGCACACAGAGTTACTGTACAAACAGACAGTCTGTCCAGTGCAGCATCCTGAACCTTGATTACTTGACTCTAGACGAACATCTTTGAAGGACACCTAAGAGGCAATGAGCTACTTTCAGCTGGCTCTACTCCAAGATTTCCAACTTGTGAATTTGGGTCTCCACCTTTTGGCCACCAAAACATCCCAGCAGGTAATTCTCATTTAAATGACCCACACGAGAGTCCAGGTCTTTGAAGAAGGCTAAGACAAGCCCATCTACTTCTTGAAGTGCCTAGAGTATCTGGCATGAAATTGTTGGTCTGTACCCCTCGAAATATAAAGGAGTCTTTCCTAAAATCAATTCAACCTATAGATCCTCACTGTCCAAGTTGCAAATGGCTAAGAACTGGATCAGCTTCCATTAATACCAGCAGCCAACATCATCTCCTGCCACCATCAATACAACTGTCATTAACAAAAACCACCACTGGGAAGGTTCATGGTGGTGAAAGACGGTCATGGAACCTGCCTCCTGTGCCTTGCTATTTATTAGCAGGGGTTGCTGCCAATAGACATAACCCATGGGTCACAGCCGAGCCATGTTTTTCCCAGTGGTCAGCATAATGGCAGGGAGGAAATAGGGCGGTAGACCAGATGTTCTCAAGATAAGCCAGATGTTATCGAGCCAAGAAGTCTAAAACAGTGTTCAACTGAAGTGTGCAGATAAGTGCACAGACACACGCACGCACACACACATACACCACGCTATTTAGTCTCCCTGCATGAGAAGCTGACAGTAGGCACTGAAAATAAAGCAGCATACAGGCTGGGTCAGATTGTTGCCTCCTGATTTGCAACTCTCCAAGATGAACATTGAACTGATTTATACCCAGAATTTGGAATTTTGTGGTAGACTACAAATGCAAAGATAAGTACAACATAAATTTTTAAAATACTCCATAAGTCTCGATGAGTTTCAACATTCTTCAATGTTCTTATGTTATAGCCAATTATCTCCCCACTTAAATGGCTATTATTTTCTTACTCGAAGTCTATGTTCTCCGTAAGTGTCATTACCAAGTGTGGTAAAAAATCTGGTGGTGGGCTGTAAATTTAATTTAAATGACAAACATTTATTGATTGCAAATTGGAAATTCCAGAAATCTTTAAAAAGTGATTATTGTAAATGAATTCCATCGCTCCACATAACAACAGAGAATTTATCCTCCCGGTGATTAAATTAAGGTGAGTTTGTTTTTACACACATTTTGGGTGTCTGTTTGTTTTGTTAAAATTCCAAGAGGTTGGCCATTCATAGAAAAGTGTCTGACCACAGGCACAGTCAGAAGCAGAAATTCATTACCATGGAAGGCTGCAGAATTTCCTCCTCCATGAGACAAGTGAGGAAAAGCAGACACCATGTAAATTTGCAGATTGGTTAAACGTATTCTGCCCCAGAGGCAGCTGGGAGATGGAGAACCCCTTTGTGAAATGACTCACGAATTTAAGCAAGTACTTGAGCTACTCAGGTGGGCAGAGACCTAGCCAGGAAAGCTACCCATGCACTTCTGCTTTCCTCTGGTGCAGCTTGAGTTCAGCATTTCTTGCAACCTCCCTCTAGAACCTAACTCATATCTGTCAGGGCTGATGGATTTTCCTTGGAGGGGCTCGAGTCTGTTCCCTGGACACCATATCCTCGATCACCTCGTCCCTTCCCTGTACCTGTGTCACACTGGGTTTGGAATGAAGCAGGGCCTGCTGTCTCTTCCCCCGCTTCCAACTGGCCCATGCCTCCTGTTATTATCAGTCCGATCACTCTCAAATACCTCATCCATTCCCTGCTCTCCTGCCGAAAATCTTCACTGATACCTGCTTCCTACCAGTGAACTGTAAACACTTCTAGCTGGGTGCTCATGGGTCACCATGCCTTTGGACATACCCTACATCCAAACTTATTCCCCCCACCCCTGTGTTCCCCTTCATGTGTATTTTACTTTGAGTAAACCAAGGCCTTCACTTTCATATCCCTCTTCACTTCATTCTTATCCTCTTACCCATGTTGGGGAATGGATTCTTGCTGTTTCCCTGCTTACTTAGAAATATATACCTATATACACACACATATACACACTTATGCACACCCATATACACACTTATACACACGCATATGCACATGCATATACACACCCATACACACTCATATACACACGTATACACACGCATATACACACCCGTATACACACTTATACACACGCATATACACACCCATACACACACGCATATACGCACCCATATACACACGCATATACACCCATATACGCATGCATTAGACACACCCATATACACACGCATATACACACTTATACACATGTATATGCACACTCATATACACACCCATATACACACTTATACACACGCATACACACACTTACACACACCCATATACACATGCATATACCCACCCATATACACACGCATATACACCCATATACATATGCATATACACACCCATATACACATGCATATACACACCCATATACACGCATATACACACGCATATATACACATGCATATACCCACCCATATACACACGCATATACACCCATATACACATGCATATACACACCCATATACACATGCATATACACACCCATATACACATGCATATACACAATATACACACGCATATACACATGCGTATATATATTATCTATGCATATCCAACCTCACAATGCTTGCCAATTGCATATACATGAAATGTCACACAGAGTGTGACATTACCCTTATATCCATATTCATACATATTGACGTATAGTCTTACATCATTTCCAAATTGCTACCAAATGGAAGTGAGCACATGTATTTGTATACCTATGTGTGCATACAGTCTTGCATTATTTCACATTTCTTCATTTTGTCCACCAAAGTAGATTTAAAGTCCTTCGGGAAACAGGCTCTTCTTTCATACTGTGCACATTACCCAACATAGTTCGCTATCCATAAATATGCCATGGTCAAGGCCCTCATTATGCCACGAATATTTACTGAGTACTTCCTTTCTGCCATTTTCTAAGAAAACACCTAGGAAAACACCAGTGAACAAGACAAGCAGATTCCTGCTTCCAAAATGCTCACGGTCCACTGAATTTCCAAGATTTGTTATTTTAACTTTTTCCATTGGCACATGATAGATCATATGCCTATCTTTGAACATTTTAGAATATAACTGAAGGCCAAAAGAAGAAATGCAAAGCCATCTCTATTCCTCCTAGAACGAGAGCGTATTCTTGAAAGCTTCCACGATTCACTCCCTCGGTGGCACAGAACAGACACCTCGTACACAGATAACAGGAAACCACCACTCATCCTTCGCCTCCTGCGGAAGTTCACAGTCTCAGAGCTTCCCGAGAGTTGCAGTAATGACCAAACATGAATGCTGGCTACAGCTGTGAGTCCTTCTCTCCCCATTAGCAAAGGCAGGTCTAACGACCTAGAGACAACTGCATTCTGACTTACCACCGATCTAAAGAACCCCAAGTAGCTGCATTCAGAAGTAGCAGAAGAATGAATGAAAGGTGCCCATTCGCCTGTATCTCAGAGGCATTAAAGCAGGTGTTAAAATAAAACAGGGATAAGGTGGCCCACAGTGACCCCAAAAGGCCAACGCTATTTAAACTAACCCCATGCCACCCATCTTTACTCACTGCTGTGCTGTAAAAGTAGCCCTTTATTCTCCTCCTTCAAACAATGCACAAAGGCAGCAGAGGGAAGGAAGTCATGTTGCAATATTTTGGAACATAAATCTTGCTACCAGCCTGTCCAGGGACAACATCCTGTTTTCCTTACACATGGAGCAGATTCACTGGAGGCTGCACCCACAGGCTTCGTGTCCTGGTTTTCAGAGTGGCTTCTGAATCCTACCTGGCTACCTGCATTTACACATCCAAACACGGGTCTTGCGAGCAGAGTTCATCGTCTGCACGTCCACTTACTCGACAGTGTGTGTGACTGCACGCTGGCACTGCGACATTGCCACTCAGAATTCACTTTCCCAGACTGTGACATCCACCTTCGCTGTAGGTTATTCTTATGCGTGTGAAGTTATGCAGAAATTAAACTCAGTTTCAAACGTGTGGAAGAGGCAAAAGGAAGCGATTTCTGTTTAAGCCCAGCGTTTGAACATTTGGCTACACTGTTAGGTAGCCCTAAATCTCATTGTCTGCTCTGATTGGAATTCAGAAGTCCCTTGGTCCTTTCCCAGAGGTGTCACCAAGGTGTTCCTTGTGTCACAGAAAAGTGTTTAAAAACGCACTCCTTCATCTAAGTCGGGGGCTCTGAGGTGGTTCATTCTTGCTATTGGCAGATCAGGGACGGCAGAGTTTGTGACTGTGTGGGTGGCTCAAGCACAAGGCCACCCCAGAGGTGAGGAGGCAGGGCTCTGGGAACTGGCAGGTGGTGAGCACAGGTGAGAAGTCCACCTGAGGGAAGGACCTCGTGAACGCTGGCTGGGTAGTAGTCACTCGTGCACCTTCTTCGCAGGGCAAGGCTCAATTTTAGAATTGCACCCACACTAAACACACTCCCCATTATGGAAAAGAGAGCTGCGTTTAATACGGAGGGCAGAGAGTAGAGGTGTCCTCACACATGGGCACCCGTGAGCTGCTGCTGTTTGTCATGGTGCTGCTACTCAGGACCTTCTCCTGTGCCCACACCAAAAGAAGGGGTTTTGTGACATCAGAGAACACTGTTACAGGGACATATCTAAATGGCCACTTTTGCTCCTGTCTTAAGAGGATACCTGACCTATGGGTTCTTCATAATTGAATATGCTTCTTGTTCTTCACATCCAGTATCTGATTATGTTCTTCCAGAAATCGGATGGATTCATCTTTACCACTGTTTAAATGGGAAATCTCAGTGACGTTCCATTAAAACAGGGTTTTGCAGCCGCGGCCCTATTGCTGCACAGAGCCAAAGCGTTTTCCTGTGGGCAGCTGCCCTGCACCCCGCAGGATGGTCTCCACACTAAACGCCAGAGGCGTCGCCTCCCCACAGTCATAATCCAGCATCCCTCCAGACTTTGTCAAAGGTCCCCAGGCAGGCAACATTGCCATTAGTTGAGAATCATTCATTTAAAATTGGAACCATCTGGTGTAATGGTTATATCACTGGACTCCCAATGCAGTTGCCCACAGTTCGAATCCCAGACCTAGCACACCAGACACACATGCATGTGTGCCCAAAATCCTTAGAAGAGAATGGAGAGGGTGGGATTGCGGCATGGCCATCCATCTGGGGATGATTTCTCATTTTCTGTTTTCTGTCTCTCTCTGTCTCTTAGGCAAATGCATGCACCCTACAGCAAAAATCACCAGTGGCCCACAGTTCGAATCCCAGACCTAGCACACCAGACACACATGCATGTGTGCCCAAAATCCTTAGAAGAGAATGGAGAGGGTGGGATTGCGGCATGGCCATCCATCTGGGGATGATTTCTCATTTTCTGTTTTCTGTCTCTCTCTGTCTCTTAGGCAAATGCATGCACCCTACAGCAAAAATCACTCTCTTAAGAACAATTAAAATGACCTCATGAGAGATTGAATTAAATGAACCTTGTGTCATAGAGTGTTGAAAACAATTCTAGTCATGATGGAAAGTTATCTAGGGAAACGAAGAGTGTCTGGGCGTAGACTATGTCTATAGATAACTAGTGCTGAACCAAGTCTCCTCAAGCTGAAGATGGGAAACACCCCACGCACGTGCCACAACACAAAATCCGGGACATTCAAATGGTCGTGGAGAATGTTGTCTTCTGTGAAGCGAGCCCCTTAGGGAGGCATCCTAGCACGCCATTGCCCCCACCTTTGCGTTGGTTTCGAACCATGGTCTACGTAATGCATGGCAGCCACCCAACATGGAACAGCCGATTTTTAGATAAGAGGTCTGGAGAGATGGACTTTTTTTAAAGTACTGTTTATTTAATGCAGCATGACTTCGAATGGGCCTGTAACCTGACAAGTGTACGGAATGAGGAATGTTCAATTTACCAGTTCGAACCGGCCAAGTCCTCACATGAACTTCCTAAGACCTGGCTGAGCAGCCTGGGAAAGTTGAACAGACCACAAGCCTTCCGTGTTTCCTTCACCTGGTTCCATCCCCCTGGTCCTCATTCCACTACCTTACGCACTCTTCAAAGACCTGCTTAATGCTGCACACATACCATAAACTCTTAGACATCTGCAGAGCTTGCAGCTGCTCAGCTCCCAGGCTACCCTGGCCTCCATGTCAACCAGAACTGAAAGCAAAGATTCTGTCCTATTTTTAGACAGAGTGAGCAAAGAAACAGTTTGATACTTCTTTATAAAGGATGACTGTCACCCCAATTCCCTGTTTCCCCATTTGTGTCAATGATAGAGACTTTGAAGCCAGATCCATTTGGGATTCAAATCCCATGTAATTATTTGTCTACTGTATGATTTGGGGAAAAATCATTTAACCTCTCTGAGACTTAGTGTCTGCCTATGTAAAATGGGAGTGAAAATAATAGTACCTAAATGATAGTTTGTTTTGATAGATGAGCAAGAAGACATGCAAAAAGCACGGGCATGGGCCACGTCACTGCCCTTAGTGCTATTACTGTTGTCAACGTTCCTACGTCACCATTCATGTAATAAACTGTAATAAACTCAACAAACTGTGCTGGGAACAAGAAAAACTCAGTATTATAAAACTGGCATTCTTAAGGATTTCAGCTAGTAATAATAATAATGAAGTATAAGAAACACCTTCACTAGTGACTAGCAAAAGCTCTCAACAGAGTTCGGCACAGGTAGGTGCCCAGAAAAGTGCTGGATGATGATAACATTGTTGGTTGTGACATCAAAATCCAGAAGACTTGGGAATCCTTACTCACTTCACTTGCTTGAGTATTCATTAAATATCCCTATGAGATGGGACCAGTAGGTAGCGTCATAGTTATGTCGCTGGACTCCCACATAGTTGACCGGGGTTTGAGTCCTGGACCTGCTGGCTTAAATTCATGCCAGGCATGTGTGCGTGCATGCCCAAGATCCCAAGAGGAGAACAGAGAAGAGATTATAGGGTGGCCATCTCCCCTGGGGGGTGATTTCTCACTTTCTGTCTCTCTCTCTCTGATGAGCATATATGCCCTATAGCAAAAATCTCTCTAAAAAAGAAACTGTAAGAAATCAAATATTCTCAAGTAAATGAGTGCTGCTCTGATATATTCGTTCCTGAAAGTAACACTACAATAGAAGGAAACTAATATTCTTTATGATAAGGTGGGTTTATAGTAGAAGTTTAGAGTCTGCAAGGTACTCCTCACTAGTGAATGGTAAATAAGCTGTGACTACTTTATAAGGAAATATTAAATTCGAAAGAAATTAGGGGTATGAATGAAACTGACACTAATCAAAATTGCTCACCTCTTCTGTCACACAAAGAAAGGCAGACAGCTAGCCAACTGGCACACAGCAAATGCCTTATATGTTCATTTATGTTAGGGGCCATTTACTGCTGTCTTCTGTATGATATAGACAGGTATAAACAGGTTCAGACTTGTTCTTTATCACTAATTCTTTCACAACCCCTTAGAATTTCAACACAGGTTAATGCACTGTGTTGTTCATTCTTAGCCCCTCCAATCTAAAAAAAAAAAAAAAAAGAAAGAAAGAAAGAAAGAAAAAGAAATAAGTTTTCCAAATAGGAAGTGTCTGTGATGACAAATCATTTGATGACAGCGAAATAAGAATGCATGATGTTTTCAGGTCGATTATCCTGTAAGTCTGGCCAAGCCAAGGTCAATATAGAAATGATTTCATCCAAAGGATGGCCTTACCTCAAATATGTTTGAAGGCTCATTGTTGTACTGATTGGATATGATCTCTGATTGGTCACTGCACCACTTGAGTCCACCCAGAAAGCTGTCTGTATCCAAGTCGTTCACATCGAGTTCAGAAAGATCCAGTTCAGGAAGATCTGGGCAAAGAGGCTGGTCTTCACCAACCAGAGCAGCACACTGCAGGAGGTGGAGGGGGAAAAAAAGCTTTCATTAACTTCAGGAATTTATTAAACTGCAATAGCATGTGATAGGAATTAAGCCCGGTTAATTCAACGACACCACCAAGGCTGATCTCTGGGGCTTTAATCACCAGGAAAAACATCCTAAATTCTTTCCTCACTGGACTCCCAAAGATACCTTGCCTCATTTATTCCATCCAGAATTCTGTCTCCAAACCGGTGGTAAACATCACGTTTCCGCAGAGACTTCTTTGCTTCTTCTGGTTAGACATCAACAAGATATGTCCATACTTCCTTGATAATTAGCACTTACCAAGCTACAAATTGATACATGGTGAGGTATATATATATATATATATACACACACACCTATATGCTATCCTCAGAGTATAATCCCGTTGAGGGAGGGAGACAAGCTCCATTTCACCTTACATGCCATCACCCGCATTAGACTCGCAACAAACAAACAAGTGAAAACGAGACACAGGAACTATACTAAAAAATCTTTCTCCATCTCTGGTCCTTTTCAGCATTATAATCCATATAATTCATTTAGCGACTAATGATGCAAAGCTCTTCGACTCATCTATGTTCTCTTAAATTGTTATTTAAGTCATTTACTTGACTTTTTATGAGTTTCTGGACTTCATCCTTAACAGGTCAAAAGCGAGTTCCTTGCGATGAAGGGCAAAAATCCTATCTTTTTCTAATTGGCCTTTGTAGCCTTCGCTATGCATTCCTTGTAAGTCACGTGTGGTGGTGTGTTTGTGTGTGCCGGGACCACTTCTGGCTCCTAGGAAAGAAACGTCATGACAGCACACCACTTCTCCTTTTTATTATTTGTGTAGACCGGAACTATGCTCGCAGTGAATTCAAAATGACTATTATTTGTTAGAGTTGTAACACAATTTTGATATCTTGAAAAGTTTAAAACACCCTCTACTGTGTCCAGTCTTTAACCTCCTTGCAGAAAGTGGACAGTCTTCACTTTCTAAAGACAGGGAGCCCCCTTACCAATGAGGTGGTCTCTTAAACCGGAAATGGCTATGTCCCTGCCAATTCCAGTCTGCACACCATCCAGAACCTGCAGGAACATCTAGGGCAGAGGTCTAGCAATGCCAGAGCCACCATCTGCAGGCCTGGGTGCCCAGTCCAGAGGCACAGTCTCTGAGGCTACACTTCATGGCCCTACATCCCAAGGTCAGGAGAAACACTCAAATTGTTCTCTTCCAGGCAGCAGTTGGCCATGAAACTAAAGATCTTCTTGACATTTAGATTTTGAATAAAGTAAGTTTTCTACACAGATTTTTTTTCTTGAGCACCCCTGTCATCCCTGGCAGGCGACATGACACGGGTCACCTGCAGCGGTGCCATCATCAGCAACATACTGGGGAGGAGGTAGTGGTTAATGGAGTCAGCAGTGGTCGGGGAGGGCCGAGGAGCTCGTGGGTAACTGGCGCCCTCCCTCAGACCACCAGGCCCCTGCCAGACCCCTGCGGGCACAGACCAGGCAAGGGTCATGCTTGCCATCGGATCGCTTTCCTTATCATTTTATGGTCTCTCCTTTTTGTTATTGGCGTTAGCCCAGAGTTACAGATCTGTGTACTCGGCTAGGCTGATAAGTCCGTGAGGCTGGGCTGCCGACAAGCTTGTACCCTGGTCCAGTGTTTGTGCAGGTTGCGGGTGTACTTCCCACACTCCATTCGCCCTCCTGCAGCTCAGCCTGTGAGCACAAGCACACAACCTTCATGCCCCCGATGCCGTCAATGCAGCGATAAGGGGAGCACTTTTCAATGGTGCAAAAAACACTAGGGACTCGCAGGGGGCCAGAGTCCTCAAAAAATGCATCGACCATGAAAACAGCAACAAGCACAATGAAAAATAAGCCACCCAGCATTGGCTCCTGGCCTCCATTTCTGTTGTGGGCCTTTAGGAACCCACTCTGGAACATGAAAGTGGCCCACCGGGTGCACAACTGTTTGCCCTCTCTCTTAACTGTGTTCAAAACCTGTGACTCTTTCAGGACTAGGTATCTTTTAAGTAACTTTTGAAAACCACTGCATAGGTTGGATTGGCTTATTGTATTTGACTACCCTTAATTTGCATCTGTTCTGCAACTCCGCCCCCCACCCTGCCCCCAACCTGCTTCCTCTCTCTTTGCATTGATGTTATGGCTGAAAAAAGTGCATGAGCTTTGGCCAGTGTTGACATGCTAATAAAATCAGTGCTTTTCAATGCGGCAGTATCCTGCTAATCTAAAACACATTAGTGGGAGCAAGTGTTCCTGTTATTAATTTATATTTGGCCTTTGGATGATGCCAGACTTAACAGTCCGAGCCCTGTCACTGTCCTCATCTGACACGGTGATATTTACTGCTTCCCTATACATCTGTAACAGGTGTGCTCGAGTGCAATGACACACACACGTTCGACTGCCTCTTTGCAACTATGACAGCTATTTCACAACTGCAGCCTTCATTTTAGAGTAAGATTTAAGAGGATAAAGCAGTCACTAAACACAAAAGGCTAATTATTGCACGTTATTTCACCCCAACAGACTTTTCTGTTAGTTAAGGAACAGACAATAAATTAGCTTAACTGCACAGATGATAATGAATCATTATAATTAAGTATAATTCTCCATTAACCTTTTGGAGGTTTTTGTGCCATTGATGGTAAATTTTAAAGAGAGAGAGAAGAAGGAGTGGACTTGGCCACATTAATTACATTAATGAAAAAAGAATCTTCATAAAAAAATTACTCAAGACAAGGGAAAGGGGGTGGGGGGGGCAGAAGAGAATGACAGGTCATGGGAATGGTCTCGCTCGATCTCAGTAACCTGATTGTACATCACCTTCATTAAACTGGGAGGCACTGGGGGCTCTGAGAAGCTCGAGCCACGCAGGCCCGTATTAACGAATGTGCTGTCCTGTCATTACGTGCAAAAGAGCGTAATATGTTGTAGGATGACAGCAAACATTAATGATTCAAGGAATGAAAGCTGCCTACACTACCTGCTGCTCGGAATATTTTAGACTGGTGGAGCTGTGGCCACGCAGGCAGGGCTCCTAACAGCCTAGCTGCCCACAGGGCAACGGAGCGGTGACCAGCGCTCTCAGCAGACTGACGACTCAATCCATGGCTGGACGGTCAGCCTGAGACCTCTCCTCCTTAAAGAAACAAACAAACAAACAATACAACAAAAACTGAGAAGGCCACCGTCCTAACTGGTTCTGACACTTGTTTGGAAATGACTGCCGGCATAGGAGCTCGTTCTTCAATCAGCTCCGAGCAGCATCAGGAATCATACACGATGGAAAAATGAAACTACAGCAGCTGAGACCCACAGTGCCAGCCAGACAAGCACCCACAGGACACTCGGGCTACTCAGAGACAAGTAGGACTTTGAAGCCACTCACAACCCTGACTCATAACACCTCACAGCAGCAGGACATTTGAATTATCCATATCTATCCGTCCTTCCCAAGAAATCACAACAAGATAAAAAGCAATTACGACCCATAAACGCAGCCTGCCCAGCAAGGGAGGGCCCACGAGCCAACAGTTGCAAACCCACTGAAGGGGTTAAGAATCCAGGGCATGCCTCGCTAGATAGGAAAAATGCATTCACCGACGGCCTTGGCCAGATGATTTTCACTGGCGATGTGTATCGCGGCAGCGCATGGACAGCTTATTTAATCAAATCACGTGTGGCACTCGATCCTCCCCTTACCCTGCGTGCCCCCAGCTACCCAGAGGAAGCACTCGCAGTCCTTTGCCAGAGTCATTGTTAGCAGCTGGGACCCTCCATGCAATTCAATTCGGGTCCGTCTCAGCAGAGTCCAGAAAGTTCCGCTTGTTCCCCAAGTTGCCCAAACTTTCTGAGAACATTCCATTGTGCTGAACGCCAAGCCGCCAGAGTCCTGCGTCCCCCCACTAGGCTCCAGAGATTACGAGGAAACTGCTTGCGTTTTTTTCCCCGTATGAATTGTAGCCAGCAGAGACTGTGGAATTGATGTATTGGCGTCTATTTTTACACAAGCAGCGAGCAGCCCCACACACAGTCCTGCATAAACTCGATTCTCTCTCCGGCTTCAGGCAGCTCTGCGTGGTACAGGCAGATTTAACCATTGGCGTTCCTGCCAGCGGCGGGAACAGAAAACCTTGCATGGAAGGCTTTTTTTTTTAATTCACGGGCTAAATCCTTCAACCACATAGAGGAGTTTTAAAAGGCAGCAGCATGGTTGTTTCATGTTCCATGGGAAACGCAATCTAAAATAGCCCAGCAGGATTATTTAGGATTTTCTAAGTTCTCTGTCTGATGAACAGAGAGAGGAAAAAAAAAATCCGGACTAGAGTCAAAACGGACTATATTTGAACACATCCTTTTAATATTTTTATCTTTGTCTTATTAAAAATAGCAATGGCATTTTCCCAGCCGAGCCACCAAATACCACTGGGAAGACTTCAGCTTCTGATTCATATCAATATCTTTGAGCATAAATATTGCATATGAGGAGACACAGCCAAAGCCACATGGACAGAGTTCCTAACTGCAACAGATTCTGGGCACGGCAGCTAAGCTTTGATTTGCTCAAGGCATCTCAGAGCCACCTTAAAATAGCAAACTTATTGGAGTTAAGATAAGATTGAGATTCCCTTCCCAAAGCTCCGCCCGGGCTACTTTTCTGCCTCCTCTCCTCTCCCAAGCCCATCCCCCCTTACAGGAATCATTGCCTCTGAGGGAAGCTTCGGACCTGGCTGCAGAGCCTAGCACAGCCTCAGCTCACCTCGATGTCACTCCAAACACAGTCCTGGTTACACATGTCCCACGCCATCCAGCTCCTGAATGACGCCAGTCAAGCTTTTTCAACTCCAATCCACAGTGACACAGAGCACACACTCATGCAGGCAACCAGCCCCTTACTGAGAGTGAACTGAAGGCACCTGTCTTACTACGGTCCCAGTCACATGACAAAGCTATTAAAAAGTAGGCTGGGCTGTCACTCACCCAGCCTCCCTTCTCCTGTGCAGCAAGCTGCTCAAGCTCCTGACGTCACTCCAAGGCAGCCCTCTGCCTCAGTGAAGTAACGCTTGGAAAAAGAGAGAGAGAGAGAGAGAGAGAGAGAGAAGGAAAGAAGAAAGAAAGGAAACACTTGGACTTTCAGCAGATTCAAGCATCATGCTGTGATTAAAGCCAGCTTGGAATGCCACAGACTCTACACGGAGCCCTGGCCATATAATAACCCAAATCCCCTGCAATCTTTTTTTAATTTATTTTCCTTCCCAAACGAGCAAGTGGCAAAGCTCCCTGGTTCATGACAGAGTAACTAGATTCTTAGCAAAGATGTGTGTCCCCTGAGGACTCTAATTCCAAGAGCCCCAAGTGGATTCTAGCTCCGCTTGGGACTACAGCAAGGATTTATCACATGATGCCTTTTTATCAGACATTTTCGAACTGGGAGAGGCTGTGAGAGCAGCGAGGGGGCATGTGGAGCTGGCTGAATCAACAGTCGGCCTGTATTTGTGAAGGTATGGACAGGCGCCCCCACCCAGAGCCCAGCTGTCCCCGTGGCAGCAGGGAATGCCAGCGCGAAGCGCTCCCGCAGTCCGCGTGGCTCCTTGTAAGGAGAACAAGCCACAGAACCCCATCCTCGCAGGGTCCTTCTCATTATTTCTGCTTCTTTCCTAGGCTCCCAGAAAACAAGTGTTAGTAAATCCAGTGGCTGCTGCTGTGCCCAGAGCAGCTTAGACCCCCAGCTGCCTTTTCTCATACACTAGCATTTCCTCCCAACTGCCTTAGGGTGTCTTTTGGAATAAACATTGGATCCCAGCTCTAGTGCCTTTGAAATCAAGAATGTCGGTGGAGGGAGGGGAAAACACGACACACTATGCGCAGAGATGTTCATTTCTGGGGCTTTTCCTTTTTATTATCATTATTATTATTTTCCAGCGTGTACCTGGAGACGATGAGGGCTATTATTGCAGGTGCAACTGTTTTAGGATGACATACATTTTGAATACATAACAAACCCAAGGTACTAGATACAGCGGAAAAACACTTCCCAGAACATCACAGTGGTCCGACTTAACCCTTCCGAGTTCCGGGGAGCCTGTATTCATGCACATTTCTTTGTGAATAGAAATGTTTTTATAAAATTGAAAGCCCAAGATATTTGTAAAAAACCAATCCCATTCTCTTACTTCAGAATAATTCATCTGAAAAGAAAGTCCCCAGGTACCCAAACACAATTTCTAAAACACTAATACTTTGAACTCCTATCTAGTAAGGTTAATTTCACGTGTTCTTCACTGTGTATTTCCTTAGAAAGACATAATGACGACTCGTTCTAACACCTATTTTATATATGAAGATACTCGAATACTGAAGCGAAAGGAAGGCATACAAAACAAAACAGCAGACGACTTTTTCTTTCAGATCACGCGTACGATAAGAAGTCTGTCTACTCTGTTATCTGCAACAAGTTGCTAGTAAATTCCTGGAGAATGTGATGAAATCGACAGTGTGTCATGACTGAACATAAAGCGTGGCCCAAAGCTCTGACGTTTTAAGGTAGCTCAGTGCACTACACTGACCCATTTTCCCTCTTCACATAGAGCAGGAAATTACTGAAGTTTTGATTTTCCAAATCAAGAAGGAACAGGAAAACCCAACCTCGACAATGCTTTTATACATGCAATTAGTGGCATTACTCTGCACTCCCCACAAAGAGACACTCATTTTCTTCCCAATGATATTCTGACTTAATGCAAAACTTCTGTAAATTATTAAAATTCAGGACAAAGGCCACTGGTTCTAACCTTGGCACAGTCCACTGTGAAATAATATTGGTCACTTGGCTAAAAAGAGTCAATGTTTATTAATTATTATCAGGTCATTCTTGCATTGTGATACTTTCATTTGTGTTCTACTGTACGAGGGACCCATCACACATTTTGATAACTCCTAGTCACACTTTTGAGAGACACTTCTTACACTGGGACGTGCGATATTGTTTTTGAGATTTTCACCTGCTCAAGTTGTGTTGAGATTGCCTAGCTTTTTCGTTTTTTGTTTGTTGGTTTGTTTTGCTGCCTAATTCCACTTTTGCTTAAATCAACACAGAAAACCAAAGGTGATTTTGAAAATACATGCTTTTTCTAAAGTTCACCATCACAAAGAGGAAGATTTGGGAGTAAAAACATTGAAAGGACTTATAAGTTACAGCAAATTGCATTTTTCATCCTCAAATTTCTACTCCAGTACAAGTCAAAATTTAAATAGATTCTTGGGACAATAGTACCGTGTGTGTGTGTGTGTATGTGTGTGTGTGTGTTTTAAGTCTCAAAATTACAACTCTAATGAGAGGGATAATATATAGGTTTTATAATTTGGTCTCTTCGGATTAAAAGTTCTCTTCTGCCTAGTTTTTTGTCTTTGTGTGTGTGTGTGTGTTTTGTTCTGTTTTATCAGGGGACCTTCAATTGTTAGTTGCTCATCAACCTTGGTCTTTTCTGGCTCCCTGGGCTGTTTCTATCATATATTTAACTCTCCCTGCCTTGACTCTTTTTCTCTCCCCCCAGCCCTCCTCTCACCCCTTCAACAGGCGCGGCTCCAAGATTTCCAAATGTCTGGTTTCAATCAACAAGGATCTATTGAAACCTTCCTTGTGTAAGGACTGCCAACAGGGCATGTGACACGGACACAAGGGCGTGCACAGTCTTAGGGGGGTGACAGCCCTTAACGGCAGGGACTAATGTGACACGGAAAAGCAATGCCATTTTGCTCAAGACCCAGATTCCTCTTCTACTCCGTAAAACACACCCTGTTTAGGTACAAGGTCCTCCACTGACCATTATAGTTCACACCCAAATCAAACCCACTTTATCTCAACAATAGAAAGAGGTATTTATTAACGCCTGCTGTGTGCTCAGAATGTTCCATGCATACACAGAGCCTAGGTTCCACTCCCATGGAATTTTTCCCCCTTAGTAGGTCTGTTAACATTTTCCAAGGCCCCAACATATCTGGAAGCTGGAGAAGCTATCCTTCAAGTTGATACTCAAAGAAGAAAAAAGAAAAACAAAATGAAAACCCTCAAGAGAATAATTTAATTCTATAACAAAAATATTTGATGAAGTCTGTAACATTTGGGTTTCCTTCCCCACTCCTGCCTCAAAGTTCAGGCGTTTTTCACTCTCTGTGGTTCACACAAAACCCACTTCTAAAATATAAAAACATTCAAACTCAAACACCCAGACACAAATACTTTTATAAAAGCCAAAACAACCGGTCTTGATGCCAATATGCTCATAAGTGAGCACAGCAGTAAACTCAGAAGTAAAGGGCTGCTCGCATAAACTCCTTTGTCCGTGTGTTTTTCTAAGCTTACAAAAAAGTTTGCAAGAACAAATTTAAGGCTGAACATTTTCAAGGATGAAAGATGGAGAAGAACATAGACAGCAAAGATTGCATAAGCTTGACATTAAAGTCGGCATTTCTACACTGCATCTCAAGTAATTCAGTTCTCCACACTACCCAATATGAATGGTCTCTATACCCATTTTACAGCTGAGGAAGACAACACACAGCAAAGGTTCAGATAGAAGTTGAAAGAGCATGCATCTCTGAAAACCCTTCTAGGAAGAACTAAAGCTTCAAATACAAGAAAAATAACCATTCTCAAATCGGAGGCACAGAACAGACCCCTGAGGCAACTTTATATCTGCAAGAGTGACTAAAGAACTGGAAGGCAGAATTCCTGGGAGCATTCTTCCAGAAAGGAACAGGCCTGCCAGAACTGCTGATATTTTGAAAGGTAATCATTGCTAACAGGCTTTCAATTGCAGGCTTCTGTTTCCTACATGGACTAATTGATCCTGATACCCCACCTCAGCTTCTGAGCACAGGTTTGGGTTCTCTGGTTTGAAGCTGAGACTGTGCAGGGCAAAAAATGTTGGTCGCAGGATAAAGTGATAAGACCTCCGTTCTACCAATATTCTAAAATTAAATCTTACTCTACACAAAACTGCCGGGTTGATGTCCATGTGAAACAAGGTCCTTCGGGGAAACAATCCAGTGGGCAGCTCCAATGCCTAGCATTATTTTCCTGTTTCAAATAAACAAGATAGGATGGATAACCTCCGCGACATACCTCTCATCTACAATGGAGTATTCTGTAGACCAGCTCTGTGGAACCAAGTCAGTTAACTTGGACCTCAAAATGTACTTTTAGGGGACCAGCAGTGGGCATAATGGCTATGTGGCTGGACTCCCATGTATTCAACCACAGTTCGAGTCCCAGACCCAGTGGCTTAAACTCACACCAGGCGCATGTGCGTGCGTGCCCAAGATCCCGAGAGAATAGAGGAGAAGGGATTGCGGCGTGGCCATTCCCCCTGGAGGGTGATTTCTCACTTTCTGTCTCTCTGTCTCTCTCTGTATTTCCAGCAGGCACACGCTACCTATAGCAAAAACCTCTAAAAAAAAAAAAAGTACTTCTGGCAGTTTTCATATTAAAACAAAAAATAAAGCAAAAATTAGGCTGAGTGGCAATCAATTGAACTGCCCATAGAGCAAGAAGCATACTTATTAGCCACACAAATAAGACATAATAGAAGAATAAAGTTTAATTCTGTCTGGTGTTCACCTCTGTAAATGAATCTATAGACATTTTCATTTACCTTCATTATTCCAGGTTAATTCACCCACGGTGCCAAGCGTTATTGATTATTTCCATAAGATTTACCCAATAGGGTTATTTAGCAATGTATTTATTACTAGAACTAAAAAATAAGGCGTATCACATTTTATTAAATACAGCCCTATTTAAATGTTCAAAGCTATACTAACCCTACATAACATAATATTTCACTTAGTACAAAAGGTCGTTTATCCCACTAGCTGAAGTTAGTAAGTGCTGGACAAAACTGAGGTACACAAATTATTAAAATGAAAAATAAATGGTAGTCAAACTGTTCTTTTGATATTTATTTCTAAAGTTAGTTCTAATCTGCTTAACTTTTCTTAGTTTTGGAGGAGAAAACTGTACTTTGCAACTAGTCTCAAAAGAGAAGTGAAGTGTTAGGGTTTGTTTTTGTTTGTTTGCTTGCTTATTTTTTTCTCCACCTCTCTAGAAAGAACTTTGGAAGGGTTTTGGTTATTTTGCCTTTATTTCTCTTATAGGTATTTCCATTGCTTCGATATTTGAGTCTTACTCTAGCAGAGATAATATATAACCCCCAAAATGTGGGACAGGTAGAAAGGAAACACATTCTCATCTTAAGTAATTAGCTTTAAGGTCTAAACCAAATTTTGGGATGACATATATAAAATTTTACTTCATATTTCCTAACTCAGTTAGAGCCAGTATATTTTAGGAAACATCCTTATCATCCAAGAAGACCACGTCTAGGATCGACCTCCAAATTTAGCAGCTCAATCAAATAACAGATGTCAAACACTACTGGTAGGATTATAAATAGGTACAATTTTCTGAAGGGTGAGCAGGCAATACGAACCAAAAACTGTAAAAATGGGCAGCCCCATAGCCCCAGAAATTATAGTTCTAGAAATTCATCCTAAAGAAATTACAAGGGACATATGTAAAGATTTTTGGTGTAAAGACTGTCAATGCTACATCGTTTTTATTATTGAAAACTTGAATGCAATGTGAATGTCCAACATTAACGAGACTAAATTATAAAGTAGTAGATATACATATAAATTCAATGTTTATTATTAATATCTGTTGTAAAATACACTTAAGAGCATGGTGAGGAAAAGTTCAAAGATATTAATGTTTAAAATTAGGATTTATAGTATCACAGTCACAAAAAGGTTTACATGTAATTACATAAACTAAGAAAGGAAAATGAAGAGAATATATAAAGTCGTTCATAGTGGCTGATGACATTATAAGCACTTTTTAATGTTCTTTATATGTATGTGGAGCTTTTGTATTTTTAATTTTTTGTGATAAACATGTATAACTTTTATATTATAAAAAGAATAAGCATTCATTTTTTAAAAAATGGAGAAATTCAGAAGTAAAAAACAATACCTTCTTAACATATTGGAAATTAGCCAATAGAGCTAAGCCCCTGATATCGGATACTATCTCAAACATGAATCATACATTTAACATGGAGCCCATTCTACCATACCAAGGCCAACAGCTACTCCACTTGAGATTCAAGGCTTGTACGCAACACTGAGAAACATTTCCAGCTGGAATTCTTAGAAACCCCTGGAGCCCTAAGATGTAGGACAAGGGAAGTGAACATGTAATAACTTGCCTCAGAGGTGGGCTCAACCGTGGACCCGTGTAAGCCACTGTCACCTCCACTTTGTTTCTAAACTTCAAATGTCATCACTTAAGTTAAACTTCCCTTTGAAAATGAAAAGTTCTTTTAATCTATCCTGCTTCAAAACCCTACTACTATCCTTAGTAGGGTTAAAGGCATTTCAGTCATTCATGCAAAAGTATCTATTCATTAGTCATGTTTTTTTTTTCCTCCTCCTGGCATCTCATGGGGTTCAGAAACACATATCAAGAAAAAAGAAAAATAAATATTTTAAGAATGGCATGATTAATCTATTAAGAACATTTCTAAGAAGAGGGGGATGCAGCAATGATGCAAGTGATGCGAGAGTTACCTGGGAAGATCTCTGAAACCGTGTCCCTGGGCCTCCCCGCACCTGCTGGGTGTGCAAGTTCCCTAGAACTAAACTGGCTGAGGCTGGGGGTGGGGGCAATGGGTCACTGAATGAAGACTCTGTTAGTATCTGCTCTACTCCACTCAGAAAAATAAAGAAATAAGCTTTAAAAATATTTAATAAAACAATTCTTATGAAGAGAAAACAAAAGTCAAAGAAGGCTGAGGTGAAGAGCTGTGTGAGGCAGGACTTCCATTAGTGACCACTGAAATGGATTTGATGAGGAAACTTCAGTCCAAGTTTCAAACCAGTGATTTGAGAGCAAATGTCTAGAACACAAATCTTTCTCCACATGGGGAACCACTGGTATAAATGCTGCTAACTGGAGCTCACGCTGGGCCTTCAAATATCACATGAGTGACTGACCCACTCCTTTCCCCTGGAAACCAACTCTATACACAGGAACAGAAACTTGACAATAAGCCATTCCAGTTATTGCTCTCACAGGTTCCCAGGCCTTTTCTGCAA
>NW_006159931.1:1334998-1340395 GCF_000334495.1 Tupaia belangeri chinensis
ATGCCTGGCTTATATTATTTTGACCATTAACAGTTTTTGTAAGGAAGGGGGAAATGAGGTTGAAACTAAGGCCAGCCTCATGAGATGTAAGGTGGTTCCATGAGCCTCAAGTCTGCTTGATAAGCAGAGCAACTTTGTGGATTTCAATTCAGCCCAGAGAGAAAGGAAAGGGAAGGCAGGAAGAAGATGGGTCCCCATCCATGTAGGTCACTAGCAGCAATTTGGTTTGGGTGATTCACTTAATGATTCTGAGCCTCGGTTTCCTTATTTGTCAAAGGAAATGTCCAGATTCGATTATACCCACAGCCCTTGGCCAGCTCTGAAATACAGAGCCATGTGCCTGCCTTGATTGAGACCAACAACTCAAGAAGCCTTCTTCGCACAGGGCGAATCCAAATCTCCCCCTGCACAAAGGCACCGGAAATGAGGGATGATGCGTGGAAAAGGGAACTGTGCTGAGCTCGGCGGGAAGAGCACAGCTCCATCGCTCTCCTGGTTATACGGGTATTTAGTCACCTTACCCTGGACAGAGAATACCAAAGAATTTGTGAAATGTAGTCCTCCCAACCACATGTACTGGCTGTGAGAACACAAGCTCCTGGAGACCCGAGTTTCTCACAGAGGACAGGCAGCTGTCCCAAGAAACAGCGTGCCTCCATCGTGTTTATCGGGAATTTTGGGAAGTGGCAGAAATCACGTGTCAGACCAAGGCACTACTCACACAAGTGTGACAAACACACAACTGATGTGGCAGTTACTGTTCACTAGCATCTGCGTGTGCATGCAACATACCACGCTAACCTTGGTTTTGGTTTTATTACGGGTTATAAATGGTATCACCCAGGGAAAGCCCACTTAGAAAGGAGGTGCTCCTAAGTTGGGGGTTTTGTTCATAGGAATAATGTCTGTGATCTCTGGGGAAATAAGAGCTTAAAGTTAACTCCCCTGTCTTCTATCAGAGCACTGACCACCCCTAAGTAAAAATGCCATTCTATTTGGTTAAATTTAAGACTTTACTCTCTCTTTTTTTTTTTAATTTTGGGGTCATCAGCTGAGATATTACTGTAAGATGCGGAAGGAGGAAAGGTCATGTATCTATATTTTATCATAGCATTATTAGCAAATGTACAAAAACAAGGCCAGATCACGGGGTAGATCATTTAAGCATCCCTAGGGATTATCATTTTCCAGTTCAATTGCGTTTGTTTTTTTTTTCCTTTTTGTACATACAACCTCATTTAGCAGGAGGTTAAAGATCTGTGCTTCAATGCCATCCGATACCACCTGGTGGGCAGGTTTCCTTTAGGGGTGAATGAATAGCTACATAGGCAGAGTTGCCTAAAAGAAAATCTGCAGAGAACAGTGATAACCGAGGGTAAGCAAAGACCAGGTAAATGACAAACACAGTCAGGACAAAGCCTTGATTAACCTCCAACTGTTCTCTAAGGCTGCGTTCTCACTAGCGTAATCACTCGTGTGCTGTATCTTTTCCTGGAACCACAGAAAAGACACAATGAGAAAACTAACATAGGTGAGTTTGATTTCTGTGCCTGGGAGACCATCGACAAGAGGGAATTGATAGGAATGTCCCTTTCTTTTTTTTTTTATTAAATTTATTTATTTACATTCACTCACTATACATCATTACAGCATACAAAGTGAGATTTTTCCATCCAGAGTACACTGTATATTGGCTCAATCAAGCGCATCAACATACATGTTATTGCCAACAAATATTTTTCCATTTCTTGTTTCCTGTATGTTTTGCCTTTTTTCCCCCATCTTCGATTCCCTATCTCTTACCCTCGGCCGTCTCCCACTCTTCTCCCACACTGTCTCCAGTATCTATGTTTGCTTTCTATACTTTTTCCCCCCCACATTTTATTGAGTCACTGAAGATCTTAATTAATCTAAACCCCTTTCAACAAGCCCCAAACTCTATTTCCCCTTACAGAGCCCAGGTTGTACTTTGTCCCAAGGAGATGATCAGAATGGATTCTTTTCTTACCGCTTTGCAAAACAAAATTGTCTCATGGCTCCTGAGCTAGAATTCTACCATCCATCTTAGTTGATCCATTTCCAGGCAGGACACCTAAACAGAGGCCACACCCAGCCTTTTGCACAGCCACGCAAAGCCCCTAAGTGGGAACCCCAACCCGGTGCTCGTTTTCAGCTTGAGCTCTCGTTGTCTTCTGTATCGCGTTACCAAGTGTATATCACGGGACAGGGGAGGACTGCTGGGTTTTACCATGCATTGCAACCACTGAGGTACCATATTGCAACTTTGTCATTTTGTTTTATATTGAATTGAATAAAACTATGGTTAAAAATTTGCTGGACAAATTAAATTATGATTCATGTTAAGTAAACCCATTTTTTCCACATTCAGAATTACAGGTGTTGGGCCCCTTAGACCCCTAAAGTATATCCAAATCCATCAATGAGAATGGATGAACTTCTACACACGGAAATGTGGATAAATCCCACAACGCAATGTGAAGCAAACGAAGCTGGACACGCATGCCAAGGCAGGTCTCTTACGAGTCTACTTATATTAAGCACAGAGTCAGAAACACCTAATCTATGTGGATGCAAGTCAGGGGAGAAGTTGCCTTTGGTGGTGGTTGCAGGTAACGGGATGCAAGAATCGAGGGAAATACATGCGCCAAGAAGGTAATGATGGTTCCTTCTCGCTGTCCATGCTGGTTCCCAGGGTATGCTCAGTGACTCAGAATTCCCCGAGCTGAACTCTGCTGACATACGTATCATACTTCCCAGGACTCATATTAAACTTCAATAAAAAGTATAAAATGAATAGAGAAGAAAGAGAAAGGAATGCTTCTATACCATAATTTTTTTAAGTCTGTTACCTTTCTGTTACAAGAAAAAACAAACAAAAAAAAACCTCCAAATGTTCAGCATATCTTCTTGAGAGGCCACCGAACCACTTAGATCTCAGTGGAGCAGAAATCACGGGACCTGAGGTCTACGTTTGTTTGTTTGACCTTGGACAAAACCACTTCAACTTTCTAGGTCTATTTTCTCTTCTATCAAAAGAAAGATTGGCTAGGATTAAGTGATCGCTATTTGAGTTTTTGGAATGAATGAAATGAAAGAAGCTTCCGATTCTGAAACGTTAGTGTTCTGTTCTTGGTTTAAGTCATGGTGAAGGCACCCTGCCATTGACTGGGTTTGAGAGAGTAATCTCTCTCTCTCGGAGCATGGGATTTAGAGTCAGACCGTATACATCTGCCACTTACTATGGATTTGTGTGAACCTCAGATACGTCATCTACCAAGTAAGAGTACAGATGTGTATTTCACGTGGCTGGTGTGAGGTTCAAATGAGATGCAAATGAGTCCAGAGTTTCGTATAAAATAATTACTCGCTAATGGTAACTCAGTAATGGCATATGCAGATACTTAAAACTCAATTTGATAACCACCAACATCAGCGTAAATGCATGGCTTTTTTTCTTTGCCTAGCTTCTTCATATTAATAATAATAATAAATCCAGAAGCAGAGCCCAGCAGGCGTTCCCTCTGTGTCCTGTGTCAGGCTGATTTTCTATGAGTGACAGTCATCGCGAGTTGTAGAGAAGCCAAGTGCCGGCTGGTTTCTCTGCTTACCTGGAGGAAGGTAAAAACCAGCCTCGTACTAGTCCAGACCTGGCTCTACCCCTACAGAGACCAGAAGCAGCAAGTGTAGAAAACAGTTTTTGTTTCCATTAGGCAGGCCACAAAGTGATTTGAGCCAACAGTCTTTCAAGAATTTCTCTGTTAAGAAACAAAACATCCATATGGTACATAAACACTGACAAGACACCATGCATTGGCAAATGCGCGAAGAAACCATAAAGTATCAAACCACATTTTACATGACGATTTCTGGAATACACATAGGAGGAAGAGTGGGAAACCCAGCCAGAGGAACAAAACAATTCAATATGAAATCAGTTTTGCCATGTGATCAGTGAAATTGCCTAAGTGGTCAGACTTCGCACAGATGTGAGATCAAGCCTGTGATCACTTTGCAAATCCGTAAGACGACGTGGAGGTATATTTTGTCTTCAATATTTCAGGTTTTTTTTTTTTCTTGAAGGTAGCATTTCTTCCTAATGGAATGCTGAAAAGACTATATCTGTCGGAAACAGCGGGCCAGAACATTAACCGCTAGCTTCACACGGCTAAGACCATCTGAAAAGTGTGCATTCAGAAATGTTCTGTCCGTGGAAATATACTTGGGATTTCCAAGTCCTCGTGCATAAACAATAGCCTTAATCATTTATGCATTACAGGTTGGTACAGCAGTGTATAGCTAGTGTGTTAAATTTAAAAATATTACTAAAATTCAATTTGCCCTTTTAAAAAGTGTGGTTACTGGAAAATTTAGAAATGAAATGTGTGAGGTGCATACTATTCCTAGGCAACAGAGCCAAACCTTCAAAGTTCTGAATGTTGCCTACAAGTTAGTGATACCATGGACGCGAATAAAGGAACGGATGATGGGATGACGAAACCTCAGGATTTACAGGGGTAGTACGGGAGGAGCGCCGCAGGGGCCAACTCTAGGGGGCGCTATTCACATCCCAGTCTGTGAAGCGTGATCATTGGCTGTTTAATTCTCAGCTTTCAGGGCCCGGTGTTAAATGCTGTATAATCTACCCTCCCTATACAATCAGGAATCCCTTCTAGAACATCCCCGGGACACTCCCATAAATCTTTTCGGCACCATCCACACCTTTTCAAAACACATACATAGTAATCAGATGCAAATTGATAACGCGTGCTTGGCCTAGGACTCTTGAATTGGGAGGGTAGGAAGCGAACCTGATCATATTATAAAACCATAACGGGATGCAGAGGATGGCCAGAGTACTAGCAAGTATGCAAAACCAGAGAGATATGTAAACAGCAATGTTCCCAAGAAGACTGCTTTCCTCCCGGGGACTAGAGGCATTTTTCAGAGGGTAACATTCACTTTAATTACAAATGCGCCCGCCTCTCTCTTCCAAGGGAAAAAGCCTGTTGTTGCATCTATAATGTAGCTTTAGTTTTTGATGCCAAAAATGATTCAGTAAACACTGTTATGTTATGGTATGCTATTTCTTATTCAGGACTCAAATTAATCTCAAGGCAGTGCTGGCATTAATTCAGTTTGATGCCTGTACTTAGGATTTCACATAGGTGCCTTCATCCAATTCTTCTTCGCAACTAATAAAATCTTAATTCATGGTAATATATTTATTTCTAGTTCAGTTCATGTTAAGGAGTGCAGTACTTTACAGAAAACTAATTACTATCAATCATATATTATAACTCTTTTAATGGTTCAGAGGAAAATCCTACACTGGGGGGGGGGGGAAGGATAAGATGAACCAAAGTGTCTTAACCGACC
>NW_006159931.1:1340565-1354812 GCF_000334495.1 Tupaia belangeri chinensis
GAGAACGAAATCGCCGTGTGGGGGGGGGGGGGGAAGGATTAGATGAACCAAAGGGTCTTAACCGACCCTATTTACTCTATTTTTAGGATTTGAGAAAAAGATACCAAGCATCATTTAAAATATAAATTTAATCAAAGGTATGCCTCACTGGGAGCCTGGGATGAAGAACCCTGGTTCTGATCCATACTAGGACATTGATTTGATGTGGCCCAAGAGGGTCATTGAAACCCTCAGACTCTGTTTTCCGCCTATTTTGTGTACTAACTGTATCATTTGCAAATTAGTCCAGATATTCAAATTTAGATGCATGGAACTCTTCAGACAATGAACAACTTTCACTAATAGCAAGCATCCTGCAACTGTTCGTAACAATGTGATTCTTACGTAACTGCTTGAGTAATGTTGATGATATCAGATTTCCTGGGATAGTACATTGTCACCGGGTAGTTACAGTGTGAGTCTTTGACTATGACTTAAATGGCACCCCGTGGAGTCCAGCAATAATACATTGGCCCTGGCATTTCCTTAAGGGGCTACATTTAAAAGGCCTAATTCTCCTTCAGGCACAGAGAAGTGGAGCAGGGCAATACACAACTCTGAAAACCTTAAAAACCCAAACAGTAAGAAAAACGACAACAACAACAATGACAACGCACTAGCTCATGTGAAATGCAGGACCGTAGTATCCAGTCCTTCCGAAACATGCATTTCATTCATTCTACAACAATTTCTCTTGCTACTAGCTTAAAAAGAGAGAGAAGCATACTGTATACTAATCTTTTATTTTTCAGCCCCGTTAACCAACTACATTTAAAACATCCAAGTCTGATATCCATGCTTCAAAAGGTCTTCACTAGAAATGAAACCCCCAATACAGACAGCATAACGGCTCCTAGATGCAGGATAATGCCGCCTGATACTCACTTTTGAAACTGAAGCCATGGATGAGAACCCCGGGACGGGTGCTCTTCATTTCACTGCAGCGCAAACACTTGCACTGCAGGTTAAGGGAAGGCTCTGACAGGGGCTCAATCACGCTACATTTTAATTCACAAGGGCATGGTGACGTGGGAGGGCACCTCAGAGTCACTGCTCAATGAACTCCACAATAGGGCACAAATCTGAAACCCAATCTTAGCCAGATATGGACGTAAGAGCAAATATGTACAGTATCATGTGCTCTCCAGCAGCCCTGTGTCTCGAGGGAGCTGTCTGACATCAGCAGGCCAGACAGGTGGTTCCCTTTCCAACTGTGGAAAATAAAACCGTAGCAGAAGCGCTAAATAAATATAGCAGTACTGTAATTTTTCCTTGGTGCTCTCTCCCTGTGATTTCTGTCCTGTGATGATATTTTATCCAGTGAACTTATCCAGGACAGTCTTCCACTGACGAACTGTCAGACATCTGCGATGTGGTTGACAGAGGCAGGAAAGCTATGGTCGAGGACTCTGTTTTGCTTCTTCGGTCGATAAGATTGGAGTTCTCCTCCTCTCGGTTACTCCAATATGCTATCAGGTGGCTGCCCAGACCTGGGCCACACTGTGTCACCCTTTGTCTCCCGTGATAATACAATACAGCAGAATGACAGAAAGAGCCAGGCCATCCTAAAATCACATGCCTGGAACAGGTCACTACTACGCGCATCTGGTTTGAGTCTGAGAGCTGCGACCAGCTGGGAGGTACTGAGCCCTTTGCGGTCATAATTATTTGCTTTTGAATTTAAGAATGACGAGAGAAGGGCACCCCGCGACGTGTGTATAAAATTACTTAGGTCGGCTTCCATGTCTCTTTCTGAACGTAGATACTTTTGCTCTCTGACAGCCGCTGGCTCTGAGAGCATTCTCCTTTTTGTTGCATCTCCTTAGAAACACAAATCTGGTTCCCTGGCAGCGGCGGCGCTGAGTGCTACACCACAAGCCCCAACTAGTTCTCCCTCGCAGCTTTAATTCACAGTAAGTGGCAGGAAAGGAGGTCAGCCCTTCTCAGAAAACACTCGCAGTTCTCTTCGACTTCAGAATCTATTTCCAAACGCCGTGCTCCCTGGTACATGGGGAGCATTTTCCCATTGCAAAATTCTGCCGGTAACTATCGCCGGCATGATGGGATGGCCCACGATGGGACATGCACGAGGAGGTGATCACGCTTTCAACTCTCGATCATAACTCTCTGGAAATTCAGGGAACTTCTAAGCCCAGAAAGTACGAAACGGTCTCCTCTTCACTCTCCTGATAACTCTTTCATTTAAAAAATTCCTATGGCCTGCATACATGTGATGGCCTTTTTTTTTTTTCCTCTCTGAGGTGTTCATTGAATGCTTAACTCAATAATGCCACCTTAATCCTGCAAGTTTCCATGGCAACCGACAACTGTAATAAACAAGCCTAAAGAATGAGAAGTGAAGCGAAGTCCTCGCTTCTCCCTATTCTTCTTCAACTTCCCGAGCCAGGTCTCCTTGTCTAAGTCCATAGTTCGCAGATCTTTGGGGCAGAGTTGAAAATAGCAGTAATAGAAGTGACACCCCAAGTTGGCCAACGTGGGGCAAGTACCGGCACAGTGGCTAGGTGGGTTATCTCACCTAATCCTTACACTAACAGCAGCAGTCAATTCTATTATCATGCTCACTCTAGGGACAAGCTCCCCCAAGTGTAGAGAGAGCAACTTTGTTAAAGACAAAAAGCTTGTATGTAGGACACTAGGACTTGAGGTCAGGCCAGTCTGACTCCAAATGCTTTGCTATGAATGACCCAGCTATGCAGAGAAGTAGCATTTTCTTTCAGATCCAACAATTTGGACATCTAGAAGTGTCCCATAGATCAAGAAGGGAACCACAGCTTCCTATTCTCAAGGAAAACAAAAGCCCCAAATATACCTAGTGAAAACCACCAGGAAAATTAAGAAAAGGTAGAACTCAAACAAGAATACTGCTCTGATCAAAAGAAGCCTTCCTACAGGACCAGCAGGTGGTGTGGTGCTTCAGGCACTGGATTCCCACATGACTGACCACAGTTTGAGTCCCAGACCCAGAGACGGATGCATGTGTGTGCATGCCCAAAATCCCAAGAGGAGCCTAGAGAAAAGAGATGGTGTGACCATCCCCCTGAGTGGTGACTTCTCACTTCCCCTCCTTCTGTCTGTCTCCAGGGAGCATGCATGCTCTATGACAAAAAAATATAAAATAAATAAGAACCCTTACTGCAAATGTCTATGAATTTGATCTGACATATTATTTAAAAGAGTGTACCTTTCTTTGCAGAGTGACCTCTAGAGTTCTCTTTAGCAGTGTCTGTTTTAGGTCATTGAAAAACACCCCCGAATGAGAAGATACCCTTGTTAAAATGCTCCTCTTCTTAAATGAAATTGAAAAGCCTTTTGAAGATGGTGATTCCAAATAGAGACCAGAGTAAAATACATAGTAAAACCATTTGGTGGGACAGATGGTGTAATGGTTACCATCACTGGACTCCCACATAGTTGACCACAGTTCGAGTCTTGGGTTTGGCAGCTTAAAACTCACGCCAGGCATATGTGCAAGCGTGCCCACAATCCTGAGAGGAGAAGGGATTGCAGAGTGACCATCCACCCTGGGGTGGTGATTTCTCGCTCTCTGTCTCTCTGTCTCTCTGGCACACTCTATAACAAAAATCTCAAAGAAAGAAAGAAAAAGACTACATGGCAAACCATAGTACAGTATTATTTTCTAAACTACAACTGTGTTTGCATGTAAGTCAGTATCACAGAGCACATGCAATGAGTAGGTTCATTTAATTATTTTTTTAAAGAATTATTTTATTTAACTTTATTTATTATTATCATTATTATTTTCCAGTTGGATCAGAGAGACACAGAGAGAGAGAGAGGAAGTGAGAAAGCAAGCCACCAGGTCCGAGACTCGAACCGTGGTCGGCCATGTGGAGTCCAGTGCCTTTTACCACCATGCCACTTGCCGGCCCCTCATTTAATTCTTAACAGAACAAATAGACTGTATGTTGCCTCTTAGCCTCAATAATAGTGTCAGCTTCCCATAGATATTGTATAGCCCATGGTTGAAAATGTAGTCATATACATCAGGGTCACACGGGGGAGAATTATCCAGAACTCACTGTCAGGTCAGTCTTTGGAGAGGGGGCCTAAAATATGCAGCTTTTCTAATCTCCTCTGGCTTAGGGAGTATGGATAAAACAATGTCCACTGAATGTATTTCCAAAAAATAAAAATAAGGGAAAGTGGGCTTGGGGAAGTTTGTGGCTTTGGATTTGAAGCAGTTATAACTAAGACCCAAAGTACCTGGCTCACCTGGAAGACTGGCAGGCCAGCATTCGACGGAAAAGTGTCCAAAGCAAATGGCTCAGAGCACAAAGCCAGGCTAGACTGCTGCTTCTGACACCTCCGTGCCTTCGGGAGTCTACAAGGACAGAGGCAGCCGGGTGTGGCCCATGGCAAGTCGGCCTGTGAGTTATAATTCTGCAGTTCTCACTGCCACTGTTACTACCACACCTAAACAATACCCAAGCCATTTGTAGCTGAGTAGGAATGAAAGTTGCATGCTTTTGGTTGTTGTGTTGTTTTGTGTCTGTGTGTGTGGTTTTGGTTTTGGTTTTGATTTTTAATTACCAGAGAGCACATGCACTTGCCAGAGAGAGACAGCGAGAGGGACAGGGAGAGGGACAGGACTGGCGTGGTCCTGCCATAATCTGTTCTCCTCCACTGGGATGTGGGGCATGCATGCACATGTGCCCAGAGTGCTTTTCAAGTTGTCAGGGCCAAGATATAAACCATGGTGGGCTGAGTGGAATCCAGCTCTCATAACCACTAGACCATGGGGCCAACCCTGCTTATATAATATTTGGAGGTATGACCCACAAGTGGTGATTTATTCAAACAAAACAAAACTTACTTTGTAAGAGAGCATTAAGCCCTTGCCACATTGCATTCATGGTCCTTTTCCCGATGTGCAAATTGTGCTGCTAGGAGCAAACACTTCAAAGCAGAATCAGAACTCAGTCACTGAATACATTGTGTGTGAAGGCTCACATAGCTGGGAGGACCAGACACAAGTATGAGTGTGAAGCCCCTTCCGCACCTTCATTCTCAACACCAACCATTGAGCTATTAGCCTCTCCCAGTCTTAAACGGGGAGGGGAACCAGCAGTTAGCGTAATGGCTATGTCGCTAGACTCCCATGTTGTCAACTGTGGTTCGAGTCCTGGACCCGGTGGCTTAAACTCACGCCGGGCACGTGTGCGCGTGGGCCCAAGATTCCAGGAGGAGAGGGATTGTGGCGTGGCCATAACCCCTGGGGGGTGATTTCTTGCTTTCTGTCTCTGTCTCTCTCTGTCTCTCTGGCGAGCACCCTATAGCAAAAACTTCTCCAAAAAAAGAAAAAAGAAAAGAAAGAAAATGGGGAGGATACTTGCCTCAAGGGCTTATCGTGGGAATCAAACAAGATTAACTCAGGGAGGCAGAGAAGACACCCTTCAGAGAGCCTGGGCTACAGTGAATGTTCCACAAAAGCCCATGTCCGGTGGTGGTCAAGTTTCTCAGTCTTTTCTCTCCCTCCTCACATAGGGCATTGAAAAATAAATCACATGCAGTAAGATTTCTGTACTTTTTATCTCACGGAGCAGATGCTGAGATTCATGAATGCACAAACACGGATGGGAAATGGTGACCCATGCCTCCCTGGGAGGGTGCCATGCCCACATAGACGGGGCACAGGAAGGACAGCTCTGCTCGAACTGAATAATAAACTCAATAAATCGAGTCTCCAAAATGAACGTGTAAGAAAGGCATTTTTAGGATCAAAGATGCATGTGGAAAATGATCTTGAACACTGAAATGGAAAACCAAAATGATATTTGAGCCCACCAGCAAGGCTTAGTCATGGCCAAGTTTGGGCAAAGGTCTGAGAGGAGACGGAGTGCGAATTGTCACCAAATGTAACTTTCTGAGCAAAGCTAGTGGCAGTGCCTCCATTTTCCAATCTCAAACCACTCTTTAGGTATTTATAGAGAAAATCATCAAGGATTAAATATGAAAAAAATCACAATTTAAAAAATTCCCAAAATAGGTGAAATGCAGTTATTTCCCTCTCGAGAAGCAGAAAAAGAAAACCTGAAAGTTAAATTACTCATACGCCCCGAAAATTTCTTGGAAAATCTGCATCATGAAACCACTCTATAAATGCTGAGTTAGAGATGACAAAAATAAATTGGTGACATTGGCGAGGAGAGGTGTACGTATAGAATTCAAATGTCACTTTCCCTAATATTATCAATAACCACCACCACTTGAAAGGGACGGAGGGAACAGGAAATAAAAGACCATTCTCCCTGGAAAATTATCCACAAGGAATCTCTCTCTTCAATTCATGTCTGCAATTCATGTTATTTATAGCCTCAGACAGTAACTTGAGACATGTCAAAGGTGCGGTATGGACTTCCTTGTCCCCCACGTGGGCCCTGCTGAGGATCCCCTCACAGTTTGGAGTCTTCCACCCTTGCAAAGGTAAATAAGTTGACCCACCAAACATTAAAATGAAAAATTACTGCTCGAAGATTTCACCAGGGTCCAATAATCACTTCAAGTTCTATGGTGCTATACAAAGACAAACACAGTTTCTCTATGTGGAGTTCACATATGTGGGAATGTATACTGGGTTGTCAGAAAAGTCATGACATTGTTTTCTATGTTTTTCTATGCCTGACTTTTCTGACAACTATATATTTGTGTGTGTGTGTAAGCACTAGATAAACAATAAACAGAGAAACTGAAACTTCAATAAGAACTGAACACACTCAGGACCAGCAGATGGCATAATGCTTATGTCTCTAGACTCCCACATAGTTGACTGCAGTTCAAGTCTCAGACCAAGCAGTTTAAAACCCACACCAGGCACATGTGCATGTGTGTCCAAAATCCTGAAAGGAGAATGGAGGAGAACAGACTGTGGTGTGGCCATCTCCCCACCCCACACCCGGGGGTGATTTCTTGCTTTCTGTCTCTCTGTCTCTCCAGCAAGCATACATGCCCTATAGCAAAAATCTCTTTAAGAAAAAGAATTGAATACACTCTAAAAGATGATCTGGAAACATGCCAAATGCTTATCTTGTATAACATTTTCTAACCGTCTGCCCTAAAAGTGCTTCCAGTCTAAGAGTGAGAGGAAGATCAATCAGCAGAACCCTGTGTGAATACAGTAACACAGGAAAGGTGAGCGTGATGGGTTGGAGAGTAGATCTGATTAATCTTATAAATGCTGGAGAGGCCCTATGAAGACTTTTACAGGCCCCTGCCCCCTATGGAATCCAAGTAAAAATAGACTCATTGCTAAATTGCGTACGTATAGAGAAGCCTAGTACATCCTGATCTTTGTCACAGTTGCTGCTTTAATGAGTACTGGAGAGAGATCAGATGTAACAGTCTCCCGGAGGAAAAATGTTGGTATCCCAGTGTCCTGCTCTGTTGGGTGCCTGAATGGCTAGTTCAGTGCAGCCTTGGGTAATCCCATGTGCGTGCCCACAGGCACGTGAAGGAAACAGACATGGCTGCCCAGGACTTTGCCCGTCAATTCGTGAACCTCGGTGGCAAGGCGGAATACGTGGCTGTGAAAGAGCACATGGGTCCTGCTGGCTTCAGGGTGTCACAGGGGACCCTAGCCAAGAGATAGGTAGAGAGGGGAGGGATCGGAGGAAGAGGCAAACAGCATTCCCTTTGACATGAGTCTGATCTGGAAGCAGAACCAGTCTGCGACACCTACGAACTCTTCGAAATGGGGCACGACCCTCACTGTTCCTGGTCTGCTCTGAAGTACAGGTGATACCACGGACCTCCACAGGACATAAGGACAGACACCTAGCTTGGTACTTGGCAGACAGCTGGCAAACGTTGCCCTCCTCACCACTAAAGGCGTTTCTAGATAAAAGTCCTGGTGACGAATGAGAGCTCATGCGAGGCCGGTGTAGCTGCTGGGGAAATGCAGAGCTCTGAAGGTCGGTGGGAGCCGAGGTGCGCTCTCCACCAGCTGGTGGGACGCAGATGTGAATGTGATCCTACAACGTACATGGGTCTTTACCACCGATGCCAGGAAGTCGCTGGGACACCAGAGACATTCCAGCCAAAGCAGTTTGGAGTGAAATAGGTGTTTTTCTTTTTAAATCTAACTTACAATGTCCACCATGTGTTCGCAAATATTCTAAGTGTTTTAATATATATAAAGGGGCACTGAACACCTGAAGAAATATAGAATCAAAGTATCAGTTTGTTTTGCCACCAAAAAAATGTTTGGAAATCCATGCATAATTTTTTTTTAATAATGTGCATTTTCCAAGAACTTTCTGAAGTCCCCCTTGTATTACCTTATGAAATGAGGACTATTGGAATTCTCTTTTTTTTTTTTTTCAGAGTGGGAAACTGAGACACAGAGGTTAAATAACTTGCTCAAGGCTACGCATCTAATCAGTGAAAAGGCTGAACCCACAGAGCCTAGCTCCAAAGTATATGTCCTCTACCCCTCAACTGCCTGCCTCTAAGAGCTGAAGTTTGAAAAACACAAAGGCTACGCCGGTGGGCCAGACCTGGCTCCTGGCCTCATGGAGTCCACAGAATAAGTGGGAGAACAGCACCTACATGTCTGAAGCAAAAGAGGAACCAGAGAACACAGAGACACTAAAAACGGAGAAGCCCCGGCTGCCTAGAACAGAGGGAGGAGAGGCAATCTCTCTGCCTCCTCCTGACTTGAGAACTGTCCCATACGTGACCGGCCGTGCACTGCGCACACTCAGTAAGAATAAGTACCCTTGCCATGTTGGGATGATCACATTGTGCTATTTCCCACTAATCTTATTTACAAATAGAAATGAAATACAAGCTAGCCCCGAGGGGTGTGCGATCTTGTGGGGACAGATACACGGACACAGATAACGCTTAGATGAATTCCCACGGTTTGTAGCGATGACCCGAGATCTTGAGATGACAGACGTGACATGCAATTAGAGTCCCGACATAATCATACTGCTGGCTACCTGTTGATCATTCTACAGGGCCACAAGTGTGACAGTGCTTGTTAACTGAGATAAACCTGAGATTAAACGATCATGAATTCAATCAAGAAACACATGTTCAATTATAATTAGTCAATACTGGATAAAAAATTGGCAGTGTCTACCAACGACCACGGATATTTTGATAAACAATACGAATTTCATCAAGAAATACATAGTATAATGCATTCTTTTAAAGCACACACTTTTTTTCTTTAGGTTTCTGCCATAGGGCATATACACTCACTAGAGAGAGAGACAGAGATAAGAGCGAGACAGAGCAACAGAGAGGGAAAGTGAGAAATCATCCCCTAGGGAGTATGGTCATGCCACAATCCCTTCTCTTCTATTCTCTTCTTGAGATTTTGGACATGCGCACACATGCACCTGGCATGGTTTTCAAGCTATCGGGTCCAGGGTTCAAACCACAGTCAGCCATGTGGCAGTCCAGCACTATAACCACTATGCCACCTGCTGTCCTCTGCCAGAAAAAGCACTCATTTTAGACTGTGGTAGGGAACCTTACCGTGAGACTAACCTTAGCATGTCTTTTGTGTGTATAGGGCAATATTGTTCATTAAAGGCACAATGTTGAGTGACAGGTCTCTTGAACTTAATCACTTACACAACGGACACCGAAAGCACTCACTTTCAAAGGAATATGATTCTGGAAACACCCTGTCTCCAAATGAGCACAGTTGTCTCCCCATCTTCTTGAGGGGTGTGGTCCACTCTAAGATCCCAGTGGGTGGCTGAGACCACAGATATATACTATATTTTTTCCTATATGTCTGTACCTCTGACGTTCCTAAATTAGGCACAGCAGGTGATGAGCAACAATAGGTAATGACAGAAGGGAGCAACTATGAAATAGAGCGGAATTCGAGTGACGTGAATGCGGGTTTCGCTCGCTCTCTGTACTCACCTGTCCTTGGACCATGGTTGGCCCCAGGTCACTGACACTGGGCTTTCTGTGGGAGAAACCCAAGGTAAGGGGAGGTCAGGGCATGGCCACAGTCACAGAATGGGAAGGATGAACCACGAGAGCTCACAAAGATTAAAAGATGCCCCATGTGAGAAACTAACTCTAAGTAGGACAATGTCTTAGAGATGGTGAGAAAGAGAGAGAGAGAGTTCCTGGTGAGGAGCTGGTGTTTTCGAAAGCAGGCTCTTGACTGGGCTTGCAGGTCAGGCTGAGAGTCGGCATGGGGCAGAGCTGAGCCTCCCAGCCCGCCTCTGCTGTTGACCTCAGCGTATGGCCACGTGACTTGTGGTTCTGAGGCTCTCCATGTCTTCCTCCCTAACCTCTGAAGTAGGGCTCGCCATGCCCACTTCTTCGGGTCTAGCAAAGATTCTAGTAGGATTATACAAGATAAAACACCTGATGGGTGATTCGATGTGCCAATGTAGCTAGGCCATGAGGCCCGGAGGTTTGGCCAGACGCTGGTTTCGACGTTGCTGTAAGATATTTTGAAGACGTGATTCATTTTTGTCATCTGTTACGTCAGGTAAAGCAGACTGCCCTCCATAATGTAAGAGGGCTTCATCCAATCAGTTGAAGGCCTCTGGGGCAGGAATTGGAGTTTCCTTGAGGAGGAATTCTCTGGGAGATAGAGATCCCGCCAGAGTTTCCAGCCTGCTGACCGCGCTGTCCATGTTGAACTCAGGACCACGACCCCAACTCATCAGTCAACAGCCAGACTGCAGGCCTGCTGCCAACAAAGAGTGGCCTGTCCCCCACAGGCATGTCGATGTCGGCCAGTTCCTTAAATCTCCATCGTTCTCTCTCACTCACTCTCTAACTCTCTCTCTCTCTAGCTATACAGGCATCATGAGAGAAAGACTGGTTGACTTTGTTTCTCTGGAGAACCCTAACTGATATAACTTCCAACATTTCAAATTTTCTCTGTATGCCAACGGTGCTCTGGGTACTTTAAAAATTTTAACACCTAACTTCATTCATTCATTCGTTCTCACTCTCTCTCTTCCTCTCTCTCTCTCTCTCTCCCCTCACCCAAACTCCACATAATAAATGAACAGAGGGCACATAAACAATAGAATCAAAACCTTTTGTCATCAGTAGACCAACAGATGAAATGCCTAAAAGCCCGGGATTATAATTTTTAACGTGACTTCAAAAGCAAATCCAGAAACCTCTGAGAAGAAACATGAATACAATAAAGCTTAAAGACGTGTAAAACACAAATTCCATGAAGCCAATGGCATTGTCGTGTTCACAATTATGTCCTTAGTTCCTAAAACAGTGATTGGACGGCTCAGTAAGCAAGGGTGGGATGAATGAGTGATACACCTCTACAGCTATGCAGAGGGAGGTGAGAAAAGCCTTTCTGTTACTTGGTTTCAATCCAAAGAACTTTACTTCTGAGCTAACAACTGAGCACCGTTGAGGGGGCATTGCTCACTCAGCCGTCTCCACACCGTCCTCCCAACATGCATTCAGGACCTGCCGCGGGCTACAGGCTGCTCTGGCCTCAGGACTGTGACAAGGGGACAAACGCCTTGCTTCTGGAGCACTCCCAGGCTCCTAAGAGAGCAGATGAAGAAGCACAATGACAGTACTGCTAGGGACCAGGGGAAAGTCACACAGGAGGACCTGGGGAAGCCCAGAGAACAGACACCTAACCTCTCCTAGGAGGGACTCACTCATGCAATGACGCATTCATTTCTCTCTCTCTCTTTCTCTCTCTCTCTCTTTTTAAGAGGTTTTGTCTTAGGGAGTATATGCTCACTGGAGAGAGAGACAGTGAGAGGGGAAGTGAGAAATCACCTCCCCAGAGGTGATCGCCACACCACAATTCCTTCTTCTCCATTTTCCTGCTGGGATCTTGGTCACTCACACATACATACCTATTATGAGTTTCAAGCTACCGGGTCTGGGACTTGAACCATGGTCAGCCATGTGGCAGTCCAGCAATGTAACCATGGTCAGTCATGTGGAGTCCAGTTATGTAACCATATGCCATCTCCTGGCCCCAATGCATTCATTTCTTAAACCAATCTTTTTTAAAGGTAAACTCTGCGCTGAACACTATGCCATGCCCTGGGATATAATATATCAGATATTATGATAAATAATATTAGTGATAGACAATTTTTATTGAATGTTTATTCTGAGCCTTTTATATTTAGTTACTATTTTCTTCTTATCACTAGGGAATCTGGTATGCTCTTTTCATACCCTAACTGACAAGACAATCATACAGGCATAAATTTTTATATTTACTTTTAAACACTTACTATTATTTTAATATCACGTTTTTTAAGGTTTATGCCATAGGACGTGTGCACTTGCCAGGGAGAGAGAAAGTGAGAAATCACTCCCCAGCGAGGGATGGCCATACCACAATCCCTTCTTCCCCATTATCCCCTGGGTCTGGGACTCAGCCTGCAGGCAGCCATGTGGGAGTCTAGCACCTTAACCACCAGGCCACCTGCTTTTCATATCTTTTCAGTGTATTTCTTCCATGAGAGAAACAGAGTGAGAAAGCCAGAGAGGCACTGTCTCTAGAGTTTTCAGACGACAACCCACCGAGCCTCAGCTGGCCAGGAGTGCGGGAATGCATACAAGTGCCCGGCACACACAGAGAGGTCTTTGGGATGTGAACCCAGAACCCTCTGGTAAGGCCCAGAACTGTGGTTTGCTTCCTAATGGTGAATTTCGGAAAAATGCATCCTAAGTTCCCTTAAATGAATTTCACCAGGTTGTGGGGCTCTCCTGGGGTGGGGGATAACAGCCTGTCAATCTATAGCCAGCATAAAATAAAAGGCATGGGCACAGTGACAAGGGAGAGAGTGCTAAGCCAGAGACCTAAGTCCTGCTACCAAGGCCACCATGCCACCCCCTCTGGCTTCTACCAGGCCCTAGGATATAACTTGAGAGCATGCAGGCTTGGGAACCAATCCTACTTCTGCCACTTACCCTGTTACCAGCTGTGTGGCCTTTGACAATTCACTCAGCCTCTCTCTCTGTGCCTCAGTTTCGTCATCCGTAACGTGAGGATAGTGATAGCATCTACCTCGCAGGACTGTAGTGAGAATTAAATGAGTGTATCCACACATAAACACGGCCTGGCGTGTAATAAAACCGAGGTGATAGTTAGCTTGAACTGGGCCTTCATTTGTAAAACATGGGTAATACCCACCTTAGGGGAAGTGGAAAGGATCACATGATTATAACACGTGATAATGAGCTTATGATTGGGTGCCTTTACTGCCTTTTCATTCTCACGGAAGCAGAATGGATTCCTCACGCAGGAAGGAAAAAAGGAGACAGGAAAAGACCCCTATGTCCCAGCAAACAATTAAAAGCATTTTTACATGGTCTTGTATAAATTTCCAGACTTCTTTCTACCCCATAATATCACATGCATACATATGTATGTATTTATAAAATATCATTTTAAACAGTTAGACGCATATAATGTACTACCCTAAAACCCGCTTTTAAAAAAACTTACCATGGATGTTAACTCGTATCAGTAAATAAAGATCTACATCATCCTCTACATAAAAGCCACCTAGTATTCCATTGTATGAAAGTGCCTTGATTTATTTAGCCAATACTCCATCTACAGACGGTTAGGTTGCTTCCAATTTGTGAAAGTGCTTTGTAAACTACAAAGTAATATACAAATGTAAGTTATCATCACCATCGTTTTTAAAATAAATATCTAGACATTATCATTCAACTCTTGAAAGGTCTTCTTTCACTATTTCTTTAATCCCTGAAAGTGAGGCTTCAATCTAATTGAATTCATGCCATCATTTAAAAAGCATGACATTTAGAGATCCCACGTCTGAACGCGCACACACACACACACACACACACACACACACACACACACGATGAGATACTGAATCAGAACTAGGAGAAGGCGTTGGCGAATACTCCCGGGAGTCTATTTCTCAGGACGAGAACTGCGTACTTTTCCCTGGCCTCTCTTGCTCATGGGCTGACATCACTCACTGACTGCTGCCCTGTTCCCCAGAATCTACCCATGACCTCAGAATTTTTGACAGTGAACGCTAAGTAGCAACGATGAGGCAATTGAACAGGCAGGAGAGATGAAATGTTATTTGTTCACCCCATGCTGAGGCAATAAAGAGACAGATGGTATCTACAAGTACTTGTTGAGCAGCTACGATGGAAGGTACACATGTTCAAGTGGCAGGGTTTCCAGCCGTATTG
>NW_006159931.1:1355042-1364250 GCF_000334495.1 Tupaia belangeri chinensis
ATTTTTCAGGGGCCAGTTTTCCCAGCCGTATTGGCTTTCACCGCCGCACCTCCATAGTCCGAGCGCCTCAAAACCAGGAGCCGCATCAAACCCTTCTCGTTACCTCCCTCTGCCTAATACAATGTCACAAAGGAGCAGATCCTTAATAAACGCTGTTCATCTTGGAGGCGAAGAATTGAAATAATAAGTGAAACCCCTGATGGCCGTATTTTAGCCTCATCGATCAATAATTAAAATAAAAGTAGCAGTGTATTTTCTGGCCCTATTATTTCTGGCAAGGTAGTGTTTGGAAGGATATCCGAGTGCGTGGAAACAAATAGATTAGAATTACTACTCTTTTTTAACAATAAATTTGTTCTATTAATTAATGTTGTGACTTAGAGCAAATATGCATGGCAGGAAGCAGAGGGTCCTGCTGGTACTAATCTCACCGAAGAAGGTGGTTTGTGCATTGAGATAGATTGCAGATGCATGCTCCCTGGCTCCGGTCCCAGCGTGAGCTGGATGGATTCAGGTTATAAAACCCTGGCCTTTCACCTCTTCAAGGCTACAATTAACTCCTCTATGAGTTTCACTCATTCAACAAATATTTACTGATGCCCACGTGTACTGAGCAATGCGTTGAGGGTCAGATTGAGGGAGACTCAACCTGACCAAAAAACACTTTAAATTCAAAATAAATGCAATATAAATAGCTCAGGTCTCTGAATGACAGGTCATCATAACAAATATTATTTATGACTACCAAAAAATAGGGCTTAAATATATTTTAATGCTTCATACTGACCTATGAACCCATCACTTTGGCCAGGAAGATGTGTTGAACCCAATATGGAGGTTAGCAAAGAGATTTCTTTATCTCCTACCTGTTCTATTTCATACTGGCTACCAGAAACTGTAAAAACAAAAACAAAAACAAAAACAAACAAAAAAAAATTCAACCATGTCTGAACTTTGAATAAAAGGATTATAATCAATGAGTGACTTCTGCCATGAATACAGGGTGGGGTCCGCCACCCATGTGTGTCTAGTATCTGCTAATCTTCTCCCGAATATGCTTCCCACTGACCCTGCTTCTCTGCCCTCCATTCTGCATAACTGTTCTTTGAATTCCGATGACTTATTTTAGGACCACCCACGTATTTCATAAACAATCACCCAGCATGGTTACTTTGGGTAGTTGCCCCACCCACACTGTACCATCCCATCCTTGTCTACATATCAAGCCTCACTCTTCCCTAATTTCTCCAAGCGGATATGTCCTATTTTTGAAAAAGAAAGTCATGCAGCTCCTTGGGGGCAACAGCCTAATACTCTGATTGTTTGGGGTCGGTATGATGCCAAGCATACAGTCCGCTACACCCAAAGTTCTCAACCAACACATTCCATCCAATGGTATGGGATGGGATCAGTCTCAGAGTCTGGAAAATCTGGCTTCACATACTAGTTCTCTATTTAATGCATGTGCAACTTTGGGTAAGTCCATGGACCAGGGGGTAGTGTGGCAGTAACACAATGCCCTGAGAGGCTGGACCTGTGTAGGAAGACCATGGGTTCAAGTCCCCAAGAGCTTCCTGAATAGGCAAGGTATGTGCCACTGAGCTGAGGGGACTGAGGCTAGGGTGGATCTCGGCAGGAAGACCCTATTGTATCTCTCTCTCTCTCTCTTTCTCAGAAGAAATATTTTTGAAAATCTATGCAAATACTGGGTCTCAGTTTCCCCAAGTCTAAAATGGGAAGATAGATTCTAAGATCTCAAATCAACTGACAAGGGTATTCAGTGATTCTACGTGTCTTAAAGCACCCCTTCCTCCCCACCCGCCTCTTTTTCAAGGAGGACTTTCGCAGTTTGAAATATCTCCTTTCCTCTAATAAAACAAGGCTTTTTTTTTTCCTTTGAAAAAGGAGTGAATCGTGAATCCCCTGGAGAGACGGCTCAGATTGTACGCCCTCACTCTCCTAAATTCCCAATAAATGAACGGTGACTCTCTCCTCTTGCTGTAGCCCTTAGAACCAAGTCCGTCGCCTTACTAATAGAAAATAGGATTTGAGTGATGGCCCTTGCACTAATTGGTCAGGAGCTCTAGATAAAATATTGTTATTGACAGGATGCTCTCTCTTTTCCATGCACTGATAAAGCAGCTTCGCAGAGCACACAGACAGAACGTGCAAATGGCAGACAGCAAAAGCGCCTGGAAGCTGGAAGCCACTGGGAGCACCAAGTCAGCATTGTCAGATCCTCACTCGTCAAAGACCCTGCTAAGAGGAGGTGGCAGAAGCCAGCACGTTCAGAAGGCGGTGGTACCAGGGCAGCACACACTGCTGGTGGCGGTGGGTGAGAGGCTAAAAAGAGGGCCAAGATCGGGAAAGTCGGACTTGTTCTGTTTGCCCCTGGAGGTCCACGTGGGATCAGATGCAAATGGAATCATTTTAGAAACTATCATTTTTTTTAACTCAGCGAGAAGAGTGGTATGCATAAAGAAATCCCATCACAATCTGTCTGAAACGATCTATTGATTTAAAAAGATGAAACATCAACTGTTCAAGGAGCATTATACATGGAATGGTGTGGGTTAAGAGGGCGTGGAGAGAAGTTCCTGCCAGCAGGACTGTGTTCTGCCGTGGCAGGGAATGAACTAACTCAGGCCTCTGCCCGCTCTTCTCCTGGAAAGCAAGCTCTGGCTGTTATGACTTGATCCATCTCAATTTCAAGAAGACAAAAGTGGAACCAAGGTTAATGCCCATATTAGTCCTCAGAAGGTACTTTGTTTATACCGTGGTCAAGATTTCAATTTGCCTCCCATTACCACGACACTGACAGGCTGCAAAAAGCACTCCGTGGCCAGCGGTTTGGTAGCACCTAGAAAAATGGACTCCAAAGGGGCTAATGCCTCCTGCCCCTGGGCAGTGGGATATAGGCACAGTCCTCGGACAAACCAGTCCTGGGTCCTCTAGAGCCCTGAGCTTGTCTGTGAAGGGTGTTGTAATCCTGCCCTGACCTTCTTCCTCCCACCTCTCCAATCCCAAACTCAGCAATGAGAAAACTGGGGAAAGTTTTGCTAGAATTCTTTTCTGTGGCTTTCCGTCTCCTATAGGTCATTCTCCCCGCTAAAAGGTCATCCCCCCAGCTCCCAGAGTCCTCCTCCCAGCTCCCCCTGCCGTTGACGAGACAGGCCAGGCTGGACACAGGTTTCTGTTCAGAAGAAGCAGAGAGGCTCCTTCCAATCTCCAAGCCAGTTCTCAGTGCAAGGAGCCTGTCCCAACCAGAACTCAGTCTCTGTGGAGGACATACCAGTCACAGGACCCAGCCTGGGCTCGCCCACTAAGTAAACAGCAAAGAGCCAAGAGGACAAACCCAGAGAACTAGAGGTTCTTCTATAAAAAGGACAATGGATCCCCCCAGGCCCCCACCACCCTCCTACACCTTTCTCAAAGAGAAAGCAGTGGGCTACGCTGCTTTAAGCGCCACACAAGGGGAACAATTCCTTTCTCCCACGCTTGCCCCACTCTTCTGAGGAATGGGGCTGACTTTGATTCTTCAGATTACATTCACAATTAAACTCTTCAAGACTTTGTACCCTGGGAAAACAGTAAACAACCCAACTCTTGTCCTCAGATAACCACATGTGTGGGGGGAGGGGGCTGAGGGAGGGTAAAGAAATGAAATGAAATGAAATGAATGAGAAAGGGCTTTTCCACTGCCCAGAAAGTCTCCACGAGGAGAAATGCATGTGGGTGAGACACCTGGTGATTTAAAACTACATGTTTTTTCTGGGGTCTCCACTTCTCGTCCTGAGCCAGGTGTGGGATGTGACTGGACTGTCTGTCCTTGGCTTAAAACACGCTGCAGAGTGGACGCCGGGGTCCTGGTGGCTTCCTGTGTCAAGCCCTAGGCAGGCTGAACCATTCTGTGTGACAACAGAACTGTCTGATGATGTTCTTACCCCGTCAAGCACAGGCGATGGGAGGGGAGGGGTTAACGAGACCAGCACGCTTTGCGTGGGGCTCTCCTGGAATTTGCTGGAAAAGGCACACAGAACCTACTGAAAGCAAGTGCAGAATTGCTGGTGCATGCTCCCTGAGTAGTTGTGTGGGGGGATGATTATTTGGATTCAGCTTTCAAAAGGAAGGTCGATCCTGGAAGGAATAATAATTCCAAGGTTTAAGGGGAAATACAGCATTCACCTGAGTGGAACACCTCTGCTGGCCACCAGTCGTGTGAGGCCCGAAGTGTCTAGGAACATGCGACAGAAAATGACAGCATTCTTTCATGTCACAATATTTACTGAAGATGCACAATGTCCCCACCACGCTGGAAGGTGGGCAGAGCCGGGAAAGACACCCAGCCGACTGGAGAAGGATTTTAACCTAATGGCATTTGCAGTCCAACAGAAGAGAGGATACAGAGGGGCCAGCAGGTGGTGTGGTGCTTATGGTGCTGGAATCCCACATGGCCAACCACAGTTTGAGTCCCAGAACTGGTGGCTTGAAAATCATGCCGGGCACATGTTCATGCATGCCCCAAATCCCAGGAGAATGGACAAGAAGGGATTGTGGCATGGCTGTCCCCCTGGGGTGGGGGGTGAGTTCTTGTATTCCCTCTCACTGTTTCACTGTCTCTATCCCTCTCTTCTTCAGTGAGCACATGTACCTTATGGTAAAAAACTTAAAAAAAGGTTAGCGTAATGGCTATGTCGCTGGACTCCCACGTAGTCGACCACACTTCACGTCCCAGATCCAGTGGCTTAAAACTCACGCCGGGCGCATGTGTGTGTGTGCCCAAGATCCTGAGAGGAGAATGGAGGAGAAGGGACTGTGGCGTGACCACCCCCCTGGGGGGTGATTTCTTGCTTTCTGTCTCTCTGTCTCTCTCTGTCTGGCAAGCACACACGCCCTATAGCGAAAACCTCTCCAAAAAAAAAAAAAACTTAAAAAAAGGAGAGGAGAGGAGGAGGAGAGAAGAGAAAAGATAGAAGAGAAGAGGAAAGGAGGCGAGGAAGGAGAGGAGGAGAGGAGGAGGCGAGGCGAGGCGAGGCGAGGCGAGAGGATACAGAAACACCGAAGGCAGACATGTTTGGCAAGCTAGACACAGGCCTCTACACGACTGGGTGTCTGGCACTCACAGAGAAATTGACTCCAGCTGGGACAAAGCATCTTGCTTAGCGCTGGTACCCAACAGAAGTGAGGGAGCCCTCGGCATCCCATCACGTCGACAAATACACAGCTCTGAGACAGCTCCATTTTCTCAGCAAGATATGCAGGCGCACGGCCCGGTGTGGTCTGAATTTCTACAACTCTGGGGGGCTTCTCCTTCTTCCTTTTCCCCCAGGAAGAGCAGTGGAGTGGACATGTTCATGTAAAATTACTAGCTACCTTTCTCCCTTTCCTTGTTTTACTTTTTTTTTTTTTTTAATAAACAACCTCAGCCATGCTTTAAGGAGGTTAGTTTTATCAGTGCAGTCAGTTCACTTTTCTTTGACTTTAGCATTCAAAACAGAATGGGGGCAAGGCCAGGCGCTGGCTTCGGTAGCTCAGGAGAAGGCGCTGACTCTCTGGGTCTGAGGCGAAGGCCCCGTGAGCATCGGAGCTCTCCGTGTGTTTGGTTTACCCCTGACAGATACAATGGAATGCCTCAATGAAAACCGCCGAAGTCATTTTCCATCTGTGAATGAACAGAAGGCATCCCGTGGCTAAGGAGGGATAAATATTCCACCCCACTGGAGGCCCGCTGGCTGGCCAGGCTACACTGCTATTGCACCCACTCTGGCTTCCACACGCAATTTACTCAAGTCTGTGCTGTTTCATGGCAGGGTGATTTATCACTGACACCTCTTCGCCACTTCGACTGGGGGCCACTGCAATGGGGCAAGGTTCAAGAAAGTTGGCTGAAACGAAAGCGGACATTTTATCAGCTAAGTATTGCGTTTTCTAGTTCCTGACTTTTCCCCAGGAGCTTTTGTTTTTCATTTTGTTGGCTGCCTTTAACTCCTCTGGTGCTGTACAACCCCAGGTCATTTTTGTTGGAAAATAATAGAGCCTCCAGTGCACGGGTGTATTTGGGGGTTTTAAGGTTTGATGGAAGTATTTCAGGGCTCCTTACCTCCCACGGTGGAGTTCTGAGTCTCAGAGAAGTATTTAGAAGCCACTGGGCAGGTGAGTAGACTGAGGTACAGCAGGGTGTCAAGACCCTTCAACTGAACGCAAGTCAGCCAGGCCAGTCGGGACACAAGGTTAACCATGGGGATCGCCCACGTGAGAACAGTCCCACGCCATGCTCTGTCCTGGCCATCACTTCTTCACTTGTTCAACCCCTCCCTTCCTTCCTGACGTGTCATTCATTCAAGAAACAAGTGCCTGGTCTGAGAAATATGACTGGGCCATGACAGGAATAACGCGAGAAGGAGGACAAACATCGCGCTTCTCCTAAGGGATCCACAGCCCTGTGGTGAAAAATACTCAGTCAACACATACTTTTGATCCAAAAAAAAAGAAAAAGAAAAGGGATAAGGGCTAAAAAAAGAAGTAGCATCAAAGAGCTGTCAGAATAAGAAGGAAGGGGGAAAAAAAGAATAAGAAGGAAGAGAACGTACCCTGATCTGCATATATTTAGAAACAGATTCCCAAAATGCGACGACTGTCCTGAAGTAAATGTTTAACTTGACCTCCTGAGATGGAAAAGGCAGGCAGGCATCACAGTCGCCTCCCTGAGATATAATTTTCCACAGAAGGTTGTTCAAACCCTTCCCCGTCAGCCTACTCTCACCCTTAGCACTTTCTTCCCACTTCCCTTCTCTGGGCTCTTGATGCAGCCACATTATTTTCTTTGAGAAGACCGCACCCCAGAGTGTAAGGAAAAAGGCCCACGGAATCGACTTCCAGGGCTGGCCTACACTTTCATTCTTACTTAGCAGAGAGAACTTCTCTGAGTCCAGAAAGAGCAATTCAGTCCCAATGCTGGCTCAGTCCTGGCCTCTCCTGGGCACAGGTAGAAATGAGAGCAGACCATGCTTAATCACTTCCAGGGGCTTCATGATAAAGACAGGCAGTCAAAAGGGATTGACATGGCAGCAGATTCATTTTATAACACTACGAAACACGTCGGGCTCCCACTGAGCCAGTCTTTCTAAAAAATGCATTTATTTTATTCATGAGAGAGTGTAGCATGCACATGAGAGAGAGAGAGACAGAAGCAGCCCCGCAGGCTCCCGTCGTGCCGCAATCCCGTTGGCTCTGCCCTCCAGCTCCTCAGTGTCTCGGGCAGGTGCTCAGGCATTCTTCATGGGGATCTGAACCCGCAGTGGGCCGAGGGGTTTCCAGCACTGCAATTCAGTTTGCTACTGACTGTGCGAACAGGCTGGGCTGCCACATGGCCTCCTCTGCAACTTCTTGGCATCCCCGTCTATGCAGACAAACATCTTTCCCCACCCCTCCTACGAGGTTCTCTACTCCACTTTCAGGGACCGTTAGCGCTGTCTGGAGAGAGGGTAGCTCACTTAGCCCACGGTCGATAGCCAAGTGCCTAAGGTAAGAAGGTAAGAAAGAGGAGAACGGAGGAAAAGGGATTGTGGCATGGCCATCCTCTCGGGGGAGGGGCAGAGTGATTTCTCACTTTCTGTCTCTCTGTCTCTATCTGCTGAGTGCATGTGCCCATTAACAAAAATCTCTCTCTCCAAAAAAAGTCTTTATAAGTCTTGATTCTATTTCTTTTCTTAGGCCTCCAGTCAGAAGGCTGCAGGACAGTGCACCCTCTGCTCATACAAACTTCTACGGAGCACCACGTCCAGGTAGAAACCAGCTCCCTCACACAGCTGCTTGGTGAATCCCACCCTTCACCCAATCGTCACGCAAGGCAAGGGATGTGGCTGCCTGCCGTGACCCCTGGGTCACACGTGTGTCCCCTTTAACATTCTCCTGCTCCACACCCCTCCACCCACCGAAGTGAAGGAGGGCAATGACCCCCTCCATGTTTTATACAAGCCCGATGGGGTCACAGTGCATCTGAGCAGACTCTGTCAGTTCCAAGGAAAACACATTTTGGGGAAAGAATCAACTACATAAATCATTCAAGAATTTTACAAAGACAAACTGCCATGCGTCCTCAGACGTACGTAAGCACAATTTCCTCCTAGGATGCAAACGTCGGGCACTAAATCTGGGTCTGAAAATATTTTGTTGGAAATGAAATTGTTTGAAACCCTCTTGGTAGGAGAGATCATTCGCTGGCCCACTGTCCACTGGAGGAGACAATTATCTTGGTCACTGAAAGAGTCAATATTTTATTTTTTTTTAACCAACAAACTGTCAATCTAGGGTTCCCTGCACTAAATACAAAATGAACATGAGAATAAATGTAGAAGTGAATAAATCGTCTGCACACCAATCCCCACAGGCCATGTGTTTATAAGTCAACAGCTTAAAATGAAAACATCTGATGAAGGTAATACACCTGTTAAAGGGGCATAAAATTCCCAACCCAATGGTAAAATATAAAGATTATAAAGCCTCTTAAAGGAGCCATCAAAGCAAACTATTAAATGAATACATCTGCTCTGTGCTAGACTCCAGTTTATAAGTGCCACTCAAAATAAAAGAGATTTAGGACAAACATTTCATAAAAGGATGTGAAAAGCAGTGAAGGGAACATATTTTGAGGATGATGAGAGAAAATGGAATGGATTCAGTTAAAAAGAAGAATTGACCTAAACTCAGTCCAGGACTCAGACGAAAGGCTTTATGCGCCTAGTTTTCATCGGCAGGGGTGAGATGTGAGATGTAGCTGGATCATTTTTCATGTCCCACTTTATACTTCGGTTTTAGTCTACAGGCAAAAGGGGAGAAAATCAGTTTAGGCTAGATAGTTACCTGTAGTGAAACCTAATACTTCCGAAAAAAGAAGAAGAAAAAGAAAGAAAGAAAAATACTTTAAAAAAAAAAAAAAAGAAGTAAAGAAACTTCCAGCGCAGGTATAATTTTAAACCTACTATGTTCCCAAATAAGTGTGGTAAGGCAACAGTCTTAATCATACATAATTGTGTTTCTACCTGACCTTGAATTTGGTCTAAGTACTGCTGCATTTTCTGGTCTTCCTGTCTCTTCAAACACTGTTTCTCAGTGACCCGTCCCTGAAATGTTGGTATCCCCTATAATTCTTTTTTTTTTTAAGTTTTTTTTTTTTTTTTTTGGGGGGGGTTTTTTTACATGTGAGCTC
>NW_006159931.1:1364438-1371035 GCF_000334495.1 Tupaia belangeri chinensis
CCCCCAGAGGGGATGGCCACGCCGCAATCTCTTCTCCATTCTCCTCTCGGGATCTTGGGCACGCATGCACACGCGCCCGGCGGGAGTTTAAGCCACCAGGTCCAGGACTCGAACTGCGGTCGACTATGTGGGAGTCCAGCGACATAGCCACTACGTTAACTGCTGGTCCCCGTATCCCCTGCAATTCTGTTCTCAGCCCATTCTGCTTGTTTTTCTCACTCTGCCTTGTTAATTGCACAGCTTCTCCAGGTTTTAACTGCCATCACTCCATGATCTATGTCTCTACCCAAGATTGCCTCCTCTCAGCTTCTGGGCCAGCAGGCCACTGACCTCCACCGTCTCGCAGCTCTGGGGAAACTCAGGATCTGCAGGACGGGCCTTAACATCATCTTCTACCTCAGATGCTTCTCTGTCTTCTCTGCATCCACTGGAATTAGCACAATCCACCCAAACCAAAAATACAGCCATCACCTTTAGTTCCCTGTCACTCTCAAATCTATTCCTTTGCATTCCACCATAAATCCCTCATGTGGAGCCTTACCAACCACATCCAGAGATCTTTCTGAAACACCTCGCTGGCAGCATTCTGTCCTGGTGTGTATCCTCTCAGTGCCCAGGTGGCGTAGAGGGCGCTCTTGAGCATGGCAGAAGGCCTTAATGCTGGTCCCTGTTATGCCTCTAGCCTGACCCCTTACCATCCTCTGCTTCCTGCTTCCAAGAGGATGCCCTGCCTCTAGCTTCCGTTTTCCTGCTTCCAATCAGGCTTCATTTGAACTCCCTTTCTAGGCCCTCTTCCCTCATGTAACATTCTTCATTCTCTAAGAATCAGCTCAGATCAGATGGTAGTTCTTCCAGGAAGCTTCTCTGACCCCTTGAGGTCAAGGTGGGTTCTGCTCAGGGCTTCCCGAGTCCCTTGTATACCTGTCTACTCCCGTGGCACCTAGCACATTACCATCAGAGGTTTGTGCGTCTGTCTCTCCACAGACAACGAGCTGACTGACGGCAGGAACTCTCTGCTATTCATCTCTGATAAACGCACGATCTCTTTCACAGAAACACGTACACAATATAGCTGGCACATAAAGATCTATGTTACCATGCCAATAAAATAAGGACTTCACGTATATTGATGTCTTCACATTTATCCAAAAAAAGGTTATTGTTTCTTCCTTTCTTTGTTTTGCAGTTGGGAAAAAGGGTAATTGGATTTCTTTCACCTTTTCTTGAAACCAATCAAATACGAGCTTGAGTTCAACCAACTTTCTAATAATATAATAATAAATAAGTAACCCCTCCTGAGCACCCACCATGTTGAAACACTCTTCCGGGTGCTTTACATGTCTGAATTAATTAATTCTCCTGTTAGCCCCAGGCAAACTGGAGCCTGGGCATTGTTAATCTTCCCAACTACACAAACTAAGGCAATGAGAATAACTCATCCACGGCCACACAAAGCAGCAATGTGGGGATCTGGACTCAGCCCATGCGCTCCAACCACACTGCCCTCAGTGGAAATTCAGCTTATAATGACTGACTTTTACCATGGGACAGAATGGTGCTACGACCCCCAAAATGTTCTTAGGCGTGACAACCCATATGGAACTGGATGCCAACCAATCAGAACGCATCCTAGGGACCCCTCCTGAGGAAAGCGTTCATTCTTCAGTTCTACATCCTAAGGCAACCAAGGAGTTCTAAGAGCCAGAGCTCAGTTCACCAGGCAGATGCTCAGAGGACCTGGGCAGCAGTTCTGTACCCGTACATATTTCAATATTGTGACAACTCATATTGCCATCATGGTATACCCCAGCCGGAGAGCAACCCTAACCTGATTCATCAGAACACAGGGACAAAATCAGGATCAGGAAAAAGCGTCTGGTCGGTGTAAGGTTTGGTATTCACTCTTCCAAGTGCCATCAGCCTTGCATGCAGTTGCATGGGTATAATTGCCTTAGAAGGAACATCCACAACTTCTGATGGAAGAATGGAAGCAGCACACTGATTCTAGGCTTCTGGGCTCTTTTTCTCTTACATTTCCAGGCTCTAGAATTGTACCAGTCACAAAACAGGCACTCGACAATATTACTAAGTGAAGAGCTGGCTCACCAAAACTGGACCAAATGTTAGGGTGACCAGCGACGTAGAAAGTATAAATGGTGTCAAAGCAGGAAAAATGAAGCACAGTGAGCTCTGCGTGGTAGACAGAAATCTAGGAGTTGCTCAAGATGGAAAGAAGAGCCCAAGGTTGTGCTCACATCAGAATTGAGGTTCCTTCAGCATCATGGAAGGAGGCAGGCCCACAGGCCTTTCATGTGGTGGAGTGTGGGGCCAGAATTGCATTATTTGGAATAGTAGGTTTGAGATGGATGCTGTCTCCTGCTCTCTTCCTTATTCTTTGCTGGAAGGGGTTCTAGTACCACTGCAGCAGCAAAGCACTGCTGAATGTCAGTGGCGGAAGCAATGGCAGGTGCTTTACTAGAAGGAAGACGTGGGGACCCTTGGTGGAGTGTGGGGAAGAAGGTGAGCAGTCACCCTCGGTCTCTTTACTCTCAGTAGGAAAAGGATGAAGTTGGTACAAGGTGGAAATCATACTCAAAATGTCAGCATTGCACGTCTGTGTTCAAACTTTCCTGCCTTCTGCTATAGAGCATTTGTCTACAAATAACAAGAACAATATCTACCTCATTTTATTGAGCTCTCTTCGTGCCCCAGGCTAAGCCTTTATAAGGTTCTTCTCATTAAATCTTTTTAACAACCCATTGAGGGAGAGATTATTACGACTGCATTTTAGAGCTGGGCGTTAACAGAGCCTACACTCACCTCATGACGTCACAGGTGTCTGACATCTCCCGCAGATCTGCAGGTCCCTGTGGTTGTTGCTCCAGGGGTGCCATATTGCATGTATTTATATGTGAGCATCCTGGACTTCTTCAAATACTGTCATCTGAATTTTCATCCAGACACTATTTTACTTACTTCGAAGGCCCCAAATCAGATTTGGAATTCCTTTTCATTCACACTTGAAGACCAGGTTTATTGCTGCTCATGGCTTCAAGTAGGATAAAAGCGCTTTCCCCCACATAAGTTGTAACTTGATTTTTGGTGAGGCAGCTCTCATGCAGTTCCCAACAGTGGTGCCATCCCATGCACACTCAGGGCAGCACATAAATAATACATCATAGCTCTGTTCGTGCTTGCTTTGCACCATCCAGGATGCCAGTCACACCATGAGGAGGCAACGCCTTCCCACCACTGACATTTAGGTCCAACGCTCTCTAGTCAAGACGTCCACACGGTTCTCTAACATCATGAAGATCATCCTTGACAACCACCACCATGACCACAACAAACGCCTAGAATTTTATCAGTACACGGTGGATGAAAGAAAGGTTCTGAGACATGAACAACCCTCGCCATTGATTGCTTGCCCCTCACGCCCCCCAGCCAAAAGAGTGTATACCACTCCAGCTATGGGGACAAAAATAAATCTTGCTGAGAAGCCATCTGAATGGAAACCAACAGTACCTATTGAGTTCACTGGACTTTTTTTTGCTTCCTTTTTCTCTCCTCCTGACCCAGACTTAAGGGAATGAATTCAGGCAGAAAAGTGTGCCTGGAAAGAAGGGGTTAACCTAAGCTGCATGGTGTGCACTCTGGTGATGCCTTAAATAATCGTCACATGGCCCCTATAATCTGTCCCATGCTGTCAGCACTGGGTTAGTCATAATAATATCAGATAAGAGCTGTGCAAAGTGACACACTAACCAACATGAGAGCCACATGACTTTCTGGCTTTGCTACTGCCCTTCAGCTGAACTTTGGCTCAGAACGAAAGGCTCCCAGAGGCGGCCGGCACATGCCACGCCGGAGTGTCCGGTGGCATTTTCCGTTGCTAGGGCCTCTGTTGCTTCACAGTCCCCAGCAAGAGGCAGCTGGGGCTCGGTTACAGGGAGTCGCCTGCTCACCCCCACCTCAGGGACTGGGGAAAGGGAATTTGCTGCTGCTGCACCCAGCGCTGGGACTCCCTGTCCCTTCCACAGTTGATTAGTTTTGCAAACGTGTAGGTCTCACGTTATGCCAAGAGCCGCAGCGGGAAACTCGGACCCCCAAAGGGAGTTTGTGCTGGAGGAGGGAGAGAAGGAATGTGACTCCTGGCTAAGAGGACAGGCAAGGGCAGGACAGCAAGGAGGGGGGATGCAAGGCACGTGGGAACTCTGTGTGGAAGGTTATTAAGGGCCGGCTCTGCTTTATGGGGGATTTTCTGTACCTTCCCGCTATTGTTTGGTTTTGCTTTTTAACTTCCAACTTGTTTTGGATTTTTACTTGAAAAATAAACTTTTTATTTTTTTTTTTAAGAAGGAGAACAAAGGAAGCCAAGAGTGGAGATGAGGGAGAAAGGAAGGTGACCCATTCACTCACGATTCATTCACAAAGCAGAGAGCAGAGGAAGTAGGGAGGCCATCTGACATTGGACTTGAGGACACTTACTGGCCGTGTGCCTCTGGCGTGCATACCGAACCTCTCTAAGCTTTATTGTCCTTAGCCGTAAAATGGAAAAATAATACCCGATGCACACTGTGGGGAGGATGACAGAGGTGCTGCCTACAGAGTGGCTCACGAGTGGGAGGGGCTTGGTACACAGCAGCCATTGCGATGCCACAGAGGCGCTGGTAGACAGGCAGGCCCACGGCTTAGTGTGGAACATCGGGCCACTCATTCCATCTTGCGGAGCCTCAGTCTCTCTGTGCAAAAAATGGGATAATATGGGCCGGCTGACAGATGCCACAGGGACTACTGAGGTAGCATTTCCACGCAGCACAGAGTCAGAACATAGCAGGCAGATATGGTAGCAGTGTTTGCGGTGATGGCGGTGGGAGCAGTAGGAAGTTGGCTGTACTCAACGAATGGGGTTACAAGAAGTACAAGTGAAAGGAATAATTACACAAAGGGAAAGGGCATAGTTTATCTGTTGACCAAAGCCATTGGCCAATAGATTGAAAGGTTTTTGTTTGTTTTTAAGGTTTTTGCCATGGGGCATGTGTGCTTCCTGGAGAGAGACAGTGATAGAGAAAGTGAGAAATCACCTCCCAGGGGCGATGGCCACACTGCAATCCCTTCTCTTCCGTTCTGCTCCTGGGGTTTGGGGCAGGCATGCACATGCACCTGGCGGGATTTTCAAGTGCCAGGTCTGGGACTCAAACCATAATCAGACATGTGAGAGTACAATGCCTTAAACAGCACGCCACCTGCTGGCTCAAATCCATGAGACGACAGAGGACAACAGGGTGGGACCCATCTACCCCCTGTTATCTGTTCTCCTGCCTCCGGGGAGGCAATGCTCTTCTTCCCATTTTCCACATTGAAGCCTAGAGAGGCATCGTGACTTGTCTAGGATCACACAGGTAATAAGTGGCCCAATGGAGGCAACACCAGGGCAGGGGAGTGTGAAAAAGCATAACAAAAATTACGTGGAAGTAGTAAAATATTATCAGTCGAATAAAAGCAAATGAATGCCAACAGATTAAAAAAAAAAAATTCCCTTTCCATTGACAGAAATGGGGGAAGGGAGTTCTTTTGATAAAAAGAAACAATTTTTTTGACAAAATAATGTTTAAGAGAAGTATAAAAATTGTATTTAGTAGAAAGACATCTTATCAGTGATAAATCAAGGAAGCTAAATTTCATGGAGAACCTAAGAAGGAGAAATGTCCATGGGAAAGAGGAAAGCTAGACCTTCCTGCTCGTGGCGGCTCAGGATTTGCACGCTGTAGAGTCTCCCTGACAGAGGCCCACAGCAATCTGCTCTGCGGAGGAAAAGCCACCAACACAGGGAGGCCTGGCAGTCAGTCCTGCTTCACAAGATGGTGAGCATCACACAGGTGCTTCCAGGGCTTGCTCTGTCAGTTGGGCAGACTCCTCCCTACATGTTCCAACTCCACTGGGGTAAAAATTAGCAACCTTGGGTCAGCAGGTGGTGTAGTGGTTAGGGCAGCTGGATCCCATATGACTGTCTTGGTGGTTCGAGTCCTTCAAAAGACCTTGGCAGGTCTTCAAAAAGTTCATGGAGTATTTATAATATGAAAAGACTATGTGTGGATTTAGAAAACTTTTTGCACAAAAATAAACTCATACTGTAATTTCACTTTTCCACCAAGATTTTGAAGTTCCTGCTATTTTGACTTAGCTTCTCTGAGTGCGTCTGCAGTTGCCTCGTCCCTGTGCCACAAAGGGTCGGTTTACTAGATGATCACCCCTCCGTACTGGTTGAAGACTTGTGAAGCTTAAGCAAGAGAAATTAACGTGAAAATGGTAATGGAGGAAAACAGATTGGGAGGAAGAAAAGAAACCTGAGTTAATAGGAAGGAAAACAGCCCACTGGCCCAGCATCCTCCGAGAGGCTGGAAAGCACTTTATTTCGGACAGCTTCCTGGCGACCACATGAAGTTTATGAGAGCTAGCCTCGCCTGTGCCACGTGTATAAATCATCCCTGCCCATTTAATAATCACCATGATGGCTTCCTTTTTCTACAGAGCTCTTTGGTTTGGAAGACATTTTAACATACATTACTTAATCGTTCATGTGCCGCAGGGTATGAT
>NW_006159931.1:1371429-1387773 GCF_000334495.1 Tupaia belangeri chinensis
CCCACAGAGGCGCTGGTAGACAGGCAGGCCCACGGCTTAGTGTGGAACATCGGGCCACTCATTCCATCTTGCGGAGCCTCAGTCTCTCTGTGCAAAAAATGGGATAATATGGGCCGGCTGACAGATGCCACAGGGACTACTGAGGTAGCATTTCCACGCAGCACAGAGTCAGAACATAGCAGGCAGATATGGTAGCAGTGTTTGCGGTGATGGCGGTGGGAGCAGTAGGAAGTTGGCTGTACTCAACGAATGGGGTTACAAGAAGTACAAGTGAAAGGAATAATTACACAAAGGGAAAGGGCATAGTTTATCTGTTGACCAAAGCCATTGGCCAATAGATTGAAAGGTTTTTGTTTGTTTTTAAGGTTTTTGCCATGGGGCATGTGTGCTTCCTGGAGAGAGACAGTGATAGAGAAAGTGAGAAATCACCTCCCAGGGGCGATGGCCACACTGCAATCCCTTCTCTTCCGTTCTGCTCCTGGGGTTTGGGGCAGGCATGCACATGCACCTGGCGGGATTTTCAAGTGCCAGGTCTGGGACTCAAACCATAATCAGACATGTGAGAGTACAATGCCTTAAACAGCACGCCACCTGCTGGCTCAAATCCATGAGACGACAGAGGACAACAGGGTGGGACCCATCTACCCCCTGTTATCTGTTCTCCTGCCTCCGGGGAGGCAATGCTCTTCTTCCCATTTTCCACATTGAAGCCTAGAGAGGCATCGTGACTTGTCTAGGATCACACAGGTAATAAGTGGCCCAATGGAGGCAACACCAGGGCAGGGGAGTGTGAAAAAGCATAACAAAAATTACGTGGAAGTAGTAAAATATTATCAGTCGAATAAAAGCAAATGAATGCCAACAGATTAAAAAAAAAAAATTCCCTTTCCATTGACAGAAATGGGGGAAGGGAGTTCTTTTGATAAAAAGAAACAATTTTTTTGACAAAATAATGTTTAAGAGAAGTATAAAAATTGTATTTAGTAGAAAGACATCTTATCAGTGATAAATCAAGGAAGCTAAATTTCATGGAGAACCTAAGAAGGAGAAATGTCCATGGGAAAGAGGAAAGCTAGACCTTCCTGCTCGTGGCGGCTCAGGATTTGCACGCTGTAGAGTCTCCCTGACAGAGGCCCACAGCAATCTGCTCTGCGGAGGAAAAGCCACCAACACAGGGAGGCCTGGCAGTCAGTCCTGCTTCACAAGATGGTGAGCATCACACAGGTGCTTCCAGGGCTTGCTCTGTCAGTTGGGCAGACTCCTCCCTACATGTTCCAACTCCACTGGGGTAAAAATTAGCAACCTTGGGTCAGCAGGTGGTGTAGTGGTTAGGGCAGCTGGATCCCATATGACTGTCTTGGTGGTTCGAGTCCTTCAAAAGACCTTGGCAGGTCTTCAAAAAGTTCATGGAGTATTTATAATATGAAAAGACTATGTGTGGATTTAGAAAACTTTTTGCACAAAAATAAACTCATACTGTAATTTCACTTTTCCACCAAGATTTTGAAGTTCCTGCTATTTTGACTTAGCTTCTCTGAGTGCGTCTGCAGTTGCCTCGTCCCTGTGCCACAAAGGGTCGGTTTACTAGATGATCACCCCTCCGTACTGGTTGAAGACTTGTGAAGCTTAAGCAAGAGAAATTAACGTGAAAATGGTAATGGAGGAAAACAGATTGGGAGGAAGAAAAGAAACCTGAGTTAATAGGAAGGAAAACAGCCCACTGGCCCAGCATCCTCCGAGAGGCTGGAAAGCACTTTATTTCGGACAGCTTCCTGGCGACCACATGAAGTTTATGAGAGCTAGCCTCGCCTGTGCCACGTGTATAAATCATCCCTGCCCATTTAATAATCACCATGATGGCTTCCTTTTTCTACAGAGCTCTTTGGTTTGGAAGACATTTTAACATACATTACTTAATCGTTCATGTGCCGCAGGGTATGATACCTGCCAGCCTCTCATCTGCCAGCAGAGGAAGTGGGCGAAGCAAGTCGTCTTTAGTTACGTAAGCAGCAGGCCCAGAGGCACCAGTTCAGTCAGGGGAAGGTAGGCTCTCCCCGGTATGGCCTAACGAAGACAGTGTTTCTCAACAATCTTTGCAATGCAGACCCATCCACTGATGAGAAGTGAGTAAATTGCCAAAGGGGCTAAGGAGACTCCTGGAAAAAAAAAATTAAAAAAAAAACAAAAAAAAAAAACAAAACACGGAACGTTCAGTTCAGAATTCTTGTGCTTGAACGGGCCAGTCTCAGCTGAGGTCCCAAGATGGACCTAGACACAGGGTCAGGAGACTGCCAGGGTGACAATGGAAGGGTGGATGTGTGTGAGACCAGAACCCCTGTTCTGGTAGAATGCTATAAGGAGCATTAACTTAGCACATTCTGTTTTAAAAGAAAGTGGGAATGTGGAGCCTATTCCTGGGCCATCCCTGGATCTGGGCAGAGATCTGTAGCAACCAAGGTCCTCAGGAAGCAGAGGAGCAGCCTCCACTGTGCTTCGTGGGGCCAACATTCAGCAGTAGTGCTATGTGGCAGCAGTGGAAGTATCTGAGCTAGCTGAAAACTCGGTGTCCACATCTCTGGCCCTGCCTCATGCTGGTGTTAAAAACAAACACACACATACACACAAAGGAATCTTCTAGACTAAAAAAAAAAAAGGAAAAGAAATCTTCTGGACTAAATCAAGTTGTTTTCTGGAACAACTTGGGTTGTGGTTTAAGACGATGGAGAGACTTTCCAAAGATTTCGACTTCCTGCTCATGGTGGCATCTGAACTCTGTAGACTAATGAGAATAAACAGAGACATAACCAAACGTGTGGCCCATGCTGGGGAAACCGATCATAATGGTTGCTCTTTCAGCAAACATTGACCAAAAACTCTTGGCCAGATGCTGTAACACAAGCAGAACAGTTACGGGTCTCTGCAGATGAAGAAACGGAGTTTCGTCTGGGTTAAGTGGCTTGCCTAGAACCCCAGTTCTAGAAAGGGTCTAAGCTGTTCTTTTTCAATGGAAAATATTCTGAGTAAACAAAAAACTGAATTTCTTTTCCTTGGGAACAAAGGTGGGGGTGTCCACCAGACCTTGTGGCCCTGTCTCTGCATGTGAGCCGCATCATTTCACAAAGGTTCCCTGTCTTTTCCACTCCCTACATGTACTTGGGCAGCCACCAAGCGCGAGGCTCTGCTCACATGCTTGTGGTTTGGCTCCCAGCTGGGGATCACATTCTCTGCTCCACGGGCAAAGCCAAGGATCCTTCTTGCAAAATACTGCTGGTATCCTGGTGGTGCCTGCTGAAAAACCTGCCTACGAGACTCACGTGCCTGAAAGGTGAGTGGGGCTAGGACTGGGCCCTGGCAACCAGGGCATCCAGCAAGAAAGGACTATGCCCACTCTCTTCCTCATGAAGTTCCATGAAAGTTATAGACTCGATCATTGATCAATACAGCGCTAATTCGGGAGCCCTCTCAGAGAGAAATGAATGAAATGAAAGCGTGGCAACATCCGTTAGTAGCCAGCCCACAGATTTGGGTCATTTTGTTTCTACTTACACACTTGGCAGAGAAAGAGCAAATAACCTTATATTTCTGACTCCAGGTACTTTTCCTAGGTATGCCATTCATACTGGTAATGCCAATTTTATAGCAGAACCACTATTGCACAACTCCAAGGGAAGCTATTTACACAGGATTAATGTGAATAACACCACCACCACCCCTGAAGTATGCCATGTGGCTTTTTCTATAGCATACTTTCCTTATTCTAGACATCCGAGTGATTTACATGCAGTAGTTTATTTTATCATAATGACGAACCACCAGGCAGACAAGGCAGGCAGGCAGGCAAAGTTCTGTCTTATAGTAGAGGAAACCAACGGGGGTTGAGAGTTTAAGTGGTTTCCTATGGGCGTACAACTAGTAAGTTGCTGAATCAAATTCAAACTTGGGCCTATTCAAGTACAAAGCTCATGTTAACTATTCACTACCCTAACTAATTGCTAGTATAATGGGTAGACGCAAATTTCCATTAAAGAGCACAAAGTTGGTTAGTGTCTAAATGTTGATACGTGACATAAGCCTTTGCTTTATAAAGAAGGCAATAAGACAAATGACAGAGGTCCAAAATACTTAAAAGTCTAAAATGCTCCAAAATCCAACACTTTTTGAGGGCCAACATGATGCCACAAGTAGAAAACTCCACACCCTAACTTTAGAAGATAGGTCACATTCAAAATGTGAAAACCAAAAATATTACATAAAATGACTTTTAGGCTGTAAGGGTATAAGATATGCATGAAACACCAATGAATTTCACGTTTAGACTTGAGTCCCATCTCCATGATATATCATTAGGCACATACAAATATTCCAAAATCTAAAATACTTCTGATCCCAAGCATTTCAGATAAGGGATACTCAACACGTGTTGACATTACCGCATATTAATGCCCACATCCAGAAAAAAAGTTCAACCAATTCCATTTCATTTTAAATGAGCCAATATCACCGCATAACCTTTAGATACAACTGATCACCAAAATAATTCCAAGAGGTAATAACAACGACTATAATATCTTGCGTACCTACTCTGTACTGAATACTGTTCTAATCCTTTCTGCCAGTCTCGTGTATTAACATGTCTAATCCCTGAAACACCCACATAGTGTAAGCAGTATTATGGAGGCAGTTATTAGCCCTATTTTTCACATGTATGTGAATATGAATGAAGCGGTCTGATTTGCAATTCTACTCTTCCAACTGTAAGATCTGGAGGATGAGCATCAACAGGACACAGAAAGCAGCAGAGGGAATCACAAAGGCTACTCATGTCAAAATAAGAAAGAAAGAGGTTTCCAGAATAGGCTGAAGCATCAGCTCTTGCATGAACTCAATATCACAAGACATGGACTTCTAGGCATTGCCCGAGAATGAGAAGGTGCTCCTGCGCAAAGTCATCAGGAGGACCAAAGACTAGGAGTGGGGAAAGAGGGCAGCAGTGGCATAGTGGTTAAAGTGCTGGACTCCCCACATAGCCAAGTGTGGTTTCAGTCCTGGATCCTGTGGCTTGAGTGCATGTTGAGTGCATGTGTGTGTGTGTGCCCAAAATCCCAAGAGGAGAATGTAAGAGATGGGATGGTGGCATGGCCATCCCCTTGGGGGAGGTGATGACTCTCTGTCTCTCTGTCTCTCAAGCAAGTACATTTGCTCTGTTGCAAAAATCTCTCAAAATAAAAAAAAAAAAAAAAAAAAAAAAAAAAAAAAACCAAGAGGGATATTTTGAAGAGCAGTTGCTACAGCAGCAAATCAAAAACTTCGTGGCTAACAGAATGATGTAACTTTTTCAGCCACATCTCTTTTACATAGAACAGAGAAGAAGGAGAAAGGATAGGAAATACTGTAAGATTAAAATATCTTCAAGGTCTCTATGTAACTTCTCCTGATCTACGTCGATTTTGCTGCTTCCATGGTAGTTTTACAAGTAAAACCCATCTTTCATTTATTTCATGTCTTTCTCCAACATAGGGAGTTGATTAGTCTTCAAAATACCCTTATGCAGTGTGTGCAGATATATTCAAAAGTGCTGCTGATCCTGTCTGTACCAGGAAATTGGGGCAGAAAGTTCCACCACTTCTGTCCAAAGCAACACTTGGCACAAAGCCAGAGGTAGAACCATGGATTGCACCCAAGAGCCTCCAGTCCCAGACCACAACTTCCGTCTTCTTTTCACGGGAAATACAGATATTGTTATCAGGACATAAATCATATTGAGTCCTGTCAACATTTTTTTCTACTAAAATAAGTGAAATCTCTGCCTATTCTCAACAGTTCTATTTCTTTCTGGAAAAAAAAAAAAGAAAGAGAGAGAGAGATACTATCAATTTTCCAATCATTGAACAAAATAACTTCTCTTGTTGGGGTATTATCCCTGACGCTGTATCCTGCAAGTCTCAAAGAGTTAATAGATCTCTACCAGGGTCAAAAATGTCTCTCTGCCTCTCTCTCCTCTCAAGGAAGAGCAGAGCTGTCGTGTGGTAATATTTTCTGCCTCATCATCACAGTCCATTCAATTATACAACTTCTTGTTATTTAGGATCGGTCCCTTTTCGCAATGTCCCAAAGGAAAGTGCCTTGACAAACATCCCATTCATCTCAATAGGACTTTGCAAAGTCAGAATAATACACATAAGCACATTCGGATTTGGAATTAGGTCCAAAAGAAACGATCTAATGCTACCATGGCACATGGGAACCTTGGAATAGCCAAAATCAGTCTAATGAGGCCCAGCATTCAGGTTTCAGAGAGGTTAAAAAAATAAGTGCACTGAGAGACTGGGAGAGTTTCACCGAGACAGGAAAACCAATCAAAATTAACCTTCTGCTAAGGAGGTACCTCAGCTTCTGGTTCTTATCTTGAGTTTAATTTCAGAACCTTTGTACATCCTGATTAAAAACTGCTACAGAAACGGTCCTTCCTTGGAAGGTAGAGGCACTGAGTGGCACTTCTTCATTTTAAAGGAAAAACTGATGTCTTGTCTTGGTCCCACAACTCTCCAGGTCATTTATATATTTATTTCTTTATTAAATTATCGGACTCTTAGTGCATGTCCTACGTTGTGTAGGTAGTCCCTGGAGGATACAGTGATGAATAAGACGTGCCTTGAAGGAATTGCAGCAGAGACACAAGAGCAGACTCTAAAAGACGGATTAAGACATGCAGTGGGAACAGGAAGCAGAGAACGACTCGCTCTCAAGAGGACAAGGAAGGCTTTCTTAAAGGTGCGATATGTAAAGTGCTGTGGACAAGGGATTCAGGTGCAAGAGGTAAAGAAATAAAAGAAGGACACTTCAGGGAGTGGTAGTCTCATAATCTCTTTCATTAGATAGGGATCCTGTAGAGGAAATGTGGGGGGTTGAGCAAAGTTAGAAACACAGGTCAGAAAGACAAGGACAGGAACAAATCTTCCTTCTATCCATGCCATAGGGTCTCACTTTCACCCAGAAGAAAGGGCTATAAAGAGACACTGATCTTGCTGCCCAGTGAAGGCTAGCCTTTGGTGGCTGTAAGGGATCCAATGTCTGCCCCTCGGGTGCCCCCTTGGTGTCAGAGAGAAGCCTCCACAGCTGCCCCTGCTCCGATACTCAACAAGGCTATTTTGGGCTGGATGGGGTCCATGGTGATGATGGCCCAGCCTGGGCAGCTTACCCAGTGTTGCTTTTTAGCATTCTGTTTTCCTTGTCATTTAGCTCTCAACCACACAATTACTCAAATAAGGAAAAAGAGAAAGGGGAGAAAAAAAAAGGAAGAAGAACACGACTACATCTTATTTTTAGTTCTCAAATCAATGGTGGCAACCTCCTCTGCATTTCAATAGAAACTTTGCATATCAAAATCCCCCAAAATAAAGCATAGTAAACATTAAAATCCATAATGACATTTTTTCTGTGCTGTTTCAAAATATGTTTGTTTGTTTTGAAATACCAAAATGGCTCAGCCCAAATTAAAGACTAATTCATTGACAGATGGGCGAAAATCATATATAAATGCAATGATCATGCTTAGAAATGTGTATCTCACCTTATTGCCCCCGGGTCAAAGAACCTTTAGGAAAAATACAATTACCTTTTATTTTAATACACTGTACATTTAAAGAACTCAAAGTACATTTCAAAGACTATCATAGTCACAGGATTCTATGGTAGTAGAAAATCTCACAGGTTTGGTTGTCTTGGCCCTATTTTTGAACACTCTGAGAAATAAATTTTTATCTTGTTTGAAAATTAAAAACAGGGAATAGATTAGGGGCAGCTCAATAATAAATGTCACAAAGCTAGGAGTTAGAGAGATCCTCAACCCAACGTTGATAGTGGCTACCATTTAACCAATTGCACACAGACACTAGTGCTGGGAAATCCAGGTACAAGATCATAGTTCAATTCTAAATAGAACTCTAGAAGAAGTTGCTCTCATGGGAGATAGCAAAAAGTGAGAGATAGGGAATCAAGGATGGGAAAAAAAAGCAAAATATACAGGACACAAAAAGAAAATTATTTGTTGATGATATCATGTATGTTGATGTGCTTGATTGAACCAATATACAGTGTATTCTGGATGGAAAATCTCATTTTGTATGCTGCAATGATGTACAGAGAATGAATGTAAATAAATAAATTTAAATAAAATAAAAATAAAAATAAATTAAAAAAAAAAAAGAAGAAGGTGCTGTCACCCTATTTAACCTATGAGAACATTTAATGTTCAAGGACATAGAGCTAGTAAGAGAAGAAGAGAAAAAGAACTGTCAAAGTCTAGACTTTCTGGGACCAGCAGTTAGTGTAATGGCTGTGTCGCTGGACTCCCACGTAGTCGGCCGTGGTTCAAGTCCCGGAACCGGCGACTTGAACTCACGCCAGGCACGTGTGCATGCGTGCCCAAGATCCTGAGAGGAGAATGGAGGAGAAGGGATTGTGGCATGGCCATCCCCCATGGGGGGTGATTTCTTGCTTTCTGTTTCTCTGTCTCTCTCTGTCTGTCTGGCGAGCGCACGCGCCCTATACCAAAAACCTCTCAAAAAAACAAGAGAAAAAAAAATAAAAGCATGTTACCTCTAAACAACAAAAATAAAAGTCACACTCATTTAGTTTAAGCCATCTCCTCTTATCTTCCCTCACCTGGAAGTATTCAGAATCTACGTCTAATAGCTGCATCAATTTGAGAAAAAAATTGTACATCTATTTACTTCCTTTAAATCTTCCCTAGAACTCCAAGTTGTCAAGACTCCCTTTATATATCCAAATTTGTAAATGTAATCAGTGATTTACCAGAACCTGTCCTCACCCCATGATCCACCCCCAGCCTCAGCCAGCCCATGCACATATGCACCCAGAGTACATGGAGAAGTCTCAAGACACACGCCTGCATTTTCCCACCTGGGCCCGGCACTGTGTTTCATTTCTGCTGCGTCACCATCTGGCCTCCACAGGACATGTTTCTAATGTACCGGGTCCTTCCTAGTTACTCGCTACGTAAAAGCCCCTGTCTAACATTATTCTCCTCCTGACTCTACAGGATGCATCTATGTTAACTCAGGGTACCATAGATGAACTTGAAAGCTGTACGTATAAAGAAGTGTCCACAAACCACAGGATAAAACAAGATTCCTAGAATGTCTCATACCTTTTGTGTTTGTTAAACAGAGACTTGGGCAAAAATGGAACTCCATCTCAATTAAAAAAATAAAATAGGGAACCAGCAGTTAGCGTAATGGCTATGTCGCTGGACTCCCAAGCAGTTGACCGCAGTTCGTGTCCCGGACCCGGTGGCTTAGAACTCACGCCGGGCGCGTGTGCGTGCGTGCCCAAGATCCCGAGAGGAGAATGGAGGAGAAGGGATTGCAGCGTGACCATCCCCCCTGGGGGGGATTTCTCGCTTTCTGTCTCTAATGTCTCTCTCTGTCTGTCTGGCGAGCACACGCGCCCTATAGTGAAAATCTCTCAAAAAAAAATAGATTTTTTAAAATGTCTTACATATGCCTAAAATGAATTACCCTATCCACACAGCTTTGTAAAAGGGAAAGTAAAGTTCAATTTATAGGTTAGAAAGTGTGATGTCCATCAGACTGGATAAGAATGGGCCACTGATATAAACAACAAATTTCAGGATCACCTTCTACAATGGAAATAATAACCCACCTTTAACCTCATCTCTAAAGGGACTTATAAACTCTACAGATAGGATATATATTCCTTTTCACATATACTCATTCTAGCAAGGAGAATGGCTCTGGTGACAGATTCCCATGTCAGAGGGCATCTAGTGTTGCTTTTTGGAGCTGGAATTCTGATGCGAGAGCGCTCCAGTTTTATGGGGCCATGGACTGTCCCAGGGCATGGTGTTGCCTCTAAGTGGGCTTCATATTCATCGATCCTTTTTGCTGTTATTTCCCTGGATACATGTTGGGCATTATCACTAAAAAAAACTCCCTGCATGAACCCAAGCTCCAACACGACCACCACTACAATTATATTATGAAGAATGACTATAATACCTTTCTTTCTTCTGCTTACCTGTACTACTAAGGACGATTTTGATTGAATTTGGAGACTAAAAGGCGCCATCATTTCTAAGAATGGCCACAGTTTTTTGACCTCCCTACTCAAAGTTGGGAAGACTTAGGCTCTTATAACCAACAACCCAAGAACACCAGATGGTATGTGCCGATGGTCTTTCCTTCACAGAAGAGAGTGCATTTCTCAAAGCAAAGGGTGCAGAAGAAGAACCACAATCATGGGTTTTTTTAACCTTTTTTAACCTTGAATGATTTTCAAATATTCCCTTTCGCTACTTTAAGTGTTATAAAGCAGTACCATCAACAGCATAGTCCTCCCTGAGCGGAGCATGGAAGAACCAATGAGAAATGAAAGGAATAAGTCATTGGGTTCATGAAAGAACACCTGAAAATGCCCTTTTGAGAAAGGAATTAGTATCAGTATTTAGTATTTATTTGATTGTATTTAAATGAGCCCCAATTTCATGTCCCATCTACATAGTCAAGTTCAACAGAACCGATATCTTTCATTGTTTATGTTTTTGGAATTTTTTTTTCTGTTTTGTTCTGGTTAATCCAGAACAAAATACAGTATTAATATTATTATATACTGTGTATTAATACAATAAATTAAAATCATACCAGCTAAGTATAGCGTTTAGGATGAACTTCAATCTTTTGAAACACTCATATTACTGTTACTCATTTAAAATTCACTTCCACACTTTTTGAATCTGTGTGGCTCCATTTTCACCATATCCTTACTTAGCACTCATATACTTTAGAATTAGTAAATTGGTCCCTTTGGGAATCTAAATTTAGGCACACGTACCACTACAAGTTGGAATTCATAATTCTTTCCTAATCACCTCCCATTTGGCATCTGTGAACTCACAAAGGCAGGTTTCCTCAGTGAAGATCTGTTCGGAGTCCAATATTTACATAAACAATTTCTGTTTGGCGTGTAGGTTTCTTCATGCACTAATAACCTCTCCATCTATGTAGGACTCTAAATTTCATGTTAAATAAGTTTTAGCACTACAAAAATACATCAAGCAATCCTCACCATTTTTTTTAGCATGAAAAGTCATGTAGAGAGTCCAAGGAGGTGTTCTGTGAATTTTTAATGGAATAAATGTACATACAATTGGAATTCTAGGTATTATTTGAATTAGAGGAACAAGTTGAGCTTTTTAATGTTGCCTTCACCCACAGAGTAAAATATCTTTGAGAGCAGGTCTATTTACCTCCCTAACACGTGGCCCAGCAAATACCCATTGGATTAATTTGCTAGTCTACCTAAGTTTGTGCCATTGAAAAATAAGGAAGTGAGGGGCCAGTAGGTGGTGTGGTGGCTAAAGCGCTGGACTCCCACATGGCTGACAATGGTTCAAATTCTGGATCTGGTAACTTGCTTTGTCCCTCTCTCTCTCTCTCTTTCTCTCTCTCTGTCTCTTTCAGGTCAAATTTTAAAAATAACAATAATGATGAATAAAATTTTAAAAGTCTCTAAAATAAGAAAATAAGGTAGTACAAATTTTATTTCTCAGTCAAAATAGGACTTTTATTCTGTGATCTCCCTTCAACTGTATAAATTTGATACCCAATATCTGCCTAAATTCTCAAATCATCAGTGATGAAAAAGAATAATGCATAACTTGGCTATGGTTTGAGGAAGTTTTTGATTATAATTAGGTATTATCTTTTTAGAAAGAAATTTACCAATATAAATTCAAAATTGTATTGTTTAATGCTTATCCTTTGACCCAAATTTATAGAGAGCAATTTATTCTAAAACAAAGTAACAACAACAAAAAATTGAGACAAAGAATGTTTAGATGGCATTGCTTACAAGAGTTGATAAAATGGGAAAATCCCAATGTCTGCTAAAAGGAACTGGGTAAGTCCATTATAGATCACCCCACTAGGAATGTTACCACGTAATCATGCCCTCCCTCAAGGGAGCTGAACTTAGCCTGAACCCTTAGGTATAGGTTGTACTAAGTGACATTCTTCTAACAAGATACGGAAGAAAATAGGGCAGAGAGAGTGAGGTCAGAGTGGAGACCAGACTCACATGACCACTGCCTGGTGATGGAGGTCGGTATCACACAGTTCAGGTAGATGGCATGGATGCTTCGCATGATGTGTGGAGAATGGCACTTCACCTCTGTGGTCTTTCTCCCGGAAACCTCTATCCCCGTCTAATCATGAAAAGACATCATATTCCAACAGAGGGATATCCTAAAACAGTTTCTGAACAGTCCTCCTTAAAATTGACAAGATCATCAAAAACAAGGGCGGTCTGAGAAACGTCACCACCCAGAGAAGCCCGAGGAGATGATGACGACTCACCATGACGTGGTATTCTGGATGCGATCCAAGAACAGAAAAGGAGAAGACAGAGAAAATGGAGGGAATCTGATGAAGGCAGGGAGTTTAGTGAAAGCTGGGGACCAGCCATGGTTCTTAGCCAAGATGAAAAACAATGCTGTGTGCGCAGCCGCAAATCGGGGCAAGCATGTCTCAGGTGCATGGCAGTCCCCACACCTCCTTCCTAATGCTCCCATAAATCTCAAATGAGCCTAAAATCAAGTGTATTTGAAAGAATGCTGCCTTGAACCATGGTAGATAAAGTAAGTGTGTGGGTCCCCCCTAGAGTAGGGGAGGTGCTGCCTGGGCCCCCCCAAACCCTGTCATAGGACATAAATCAGATGCATTTGCATTTCTATCAATAATTATCTCCCTCTCACTTCCTGAGGGCAGAGACTAAATACTATTTTGTGAAAAAAATCTCCTAACACTATGTATGACACTTACCAGGTACTTAATAACACCTGTTAAATAAATAAATGACTTATCGTGTTGTCAAGTAAAAACAACAGGAGGCTACAAACATGGTGGTGATAGCTTGCCTAGTGCATAGGTGTCGGCCATATGACCTTGGGCAAACTAGTTCACAGCGCTGAGCCTTGGTTTCCTCCTCTTTAAAATACAGACAATCAGGCCAGCAGGTGCCATGGTCATTAAAGGCACTGGCCAACCACAATTCGAGTCCCAGACCCAGAAGCTTGAAAATCATGCTGAACGTGACTGCAAGCATGCCCAAAATCCCAGGAGGAAAATGGAGAATGGGATTGTGGTATGGCCATTCCCCTTGAGAGGTGATTTCTCACTTTCCCTCTCACTGTCCTTTCTGTCTCTCTCCAGCAAGTACATATGCTCTATAGCAAAAGAAAAAACAAAAAACAGATAATCGCTAAATGTATTCTAGGCATATTGTAATCTATTTTTCTCTATCATTCAAATGGAGTGATACATTAGAACTTATACATGTAACATGAATAATATTTGCCATTTTGAGATTTGTATTTGTAATTATTTTATATCTATTTTTGCTTAACTCTATCCATAGTACAGATTTATGACATGTATTAAAAATTAATAAAAGGGAACATAAATCAGTGTGGATAAACACACACCAATGAACCATAACCAAGCTGCATAGGGAATTGTTCTGTCCTCCAAGAAATATAACTCCAGCTTAAGAAACAAGAGACAAAACAACTACCGAAAAGTTGAAGAACAGCTTTGTAAAGCAGTATAAGAGATGTCTTAAAAATATCTGTAGTGATGGGCCAAGCCAGCAGGTGGCATGAAGGTGAAGGCAGCTGGATCCCACATGGCCCACTTAGTAGTTCAAGAGCCGGACATCAAAATTTAAAATCAGGCTGAGTGTGTGTGTGTCCGTGTCCAAAATCCCAAGAAGAGAACGGAAGAGAAGGGACTGGGGCATGGTCATCGCCCCTGGGAAGTGATTTCTCAATTTCTCCCTCTCTCTGTCTCTCACTGGTGAACACACGTGCCCTGTAATAAACTTAAAACAAACAAACGAAACTGTCTGTCGAGCAGGCATGAGAGCAGAAGAAGCTATCCCCAGGACAATCTGAAAGCAAGGACAGGCTGAGGCTATGAGCTAAGGGGGCCAGAGATGAAGGACAGAGCTGGCCAAGAAGAAGGTCCTAGCAGGGAGGCCGGCCCCAGCAGAGCAGGGCATCTTGGTGCAAAGGGCACACAGCCTACCTTCAGAAAGTTGTATCTCCATCAGGATCTTTGAACTGTCCCTGAGTTGATTTCTTTTGAAAAATCTGGATTCATAAAACCCTCCTCGAGCCTTCAGAATCTGTTCCTGTTGCACCAGAGGAGGAACAAAAGACCAAAAGAAGCCTAACTTGATTCCTGAGTTTACATTTCCTGCCCCATGATGGAGGTGTCCTGATGGCCAGTCTCGGGTGACCTGCAGTTGGGAGTCACAAATGGCTGGGGTTTCAGGATGGACACAACCCAGAAGAGATTGCACACAGGGATGAGAGGCTGGGCCTGCCGCCCTCGCCACTGCAGGAGCGGTCCCTCCACCTAACAGGGCCGGCATCTTCAGGACAGATGCCACTTCCCAGACAGACAGCAGGTGGAGCACAGGGACAGACAGTGGGCGGGGCACAGGGAACGCATCTCCCTGGTCCACGTATCAGAGTTTATATTCTCTCCTTTTCCCTCCAAAAAAGAGCACCCATTTTGTCTACTACATTATGGAACTTACGGCCTTTTAAAAATGAATTTTGCCAAACAAAGAGTGGGCAAATGCTGACTTGCAGGCTGAGAGCTATCTTTTCATCAGGCCCAGTGAGATTCAAGCAGGTTCTGTTTTCATCAGGAGACAGCCAGGAATGGAGGCACCAAGGGGAAGTTCCCTTTTGTCCACATCCAGTAAGCCCCTCATGAGCCAACATCTAGGTGACCGCCAAGATGCTGCCCATGGGCTTCAGCATGAAGAACGGCTTCCTGCTGCCCCATGGCAGGGCACGAGGATTTCCAGTGCCCAGCTGGAGCTGGAGCTCAAAGCACAGAACGTTTCTCCGGTCTAGAGTGCCAGGCACCTGACCGTACAATATTAGCAGAAGAGGGCCAAGGCACCGGACATGCACGGGCAGAAGAACATGGATAAACCCTGTAGAAAAGGGCCAAGGCACCAGACATGCACGGATGCACGGGCAGAAGAACATGGATAAACCCTGCCTGGAAGTACAGGGGCTGGTTCTTTCTTACATCTTTTCTGGTTTTCTCCCCAGGATGAAATTTAGCCCTCAAGCTTCACATCTCACAGTAGTTTTCTTCATGGGAAGGTTCTGTGTGTGTGTGTGTGTGTGTGTGTGTGTGTGTATTTACTTCAAAAAGTATGTGGAGAAATGGAATTAGAGTATGAGTTTATTTTGGTACAAAAAACTTGAAATTGTGGCCGAGGTTTTCATAACATAACACGTATTTTCTATGAACATTGTACACACTCACTCTATGGCACAGGGTCCGTAGGTTATTAACGGCTACAAAAAATAGTATTTCTGAATATTCGTGCGATAGCTCTAGTGCAAATACCCCCTCACAACAAGCAAGCTGAACCCACAGAGCCCAGCCAGGCATGATCTGCCTTGGACAGGTTAGTGTGGAATTTGATTGTACTGATCAGCCCTTGGTTACTGAAGCATGGGATACAATCCATGTGACAATTCCCCGTCTTACAATATCTCCTCTTCCCCCTGGAGGTGCCCTGCTGCCAGCTCACCGGGAGCGGTCGCCTCTGAGAGCCCTTGGTTTAGGGGAGGGTCGGGTCTGCGACAATGGCGGCGGTGAGCCCACCAACAGTAACTAGCTGCGGGCGCGTACTGTGTCCCTGTCACGTACCAAGCATCGTGGTAAGTGCTTCGTGCAGATGATCAAATCATACTTTCAAAATAATCCTGTAAGGGAAGATAGGATGATTATCACTGCTCAACAGATGGGAAATGAGCGTTCAAGAAGTTGATCGGTCTGCCCAAGGTCACCGTGCTAGTAAGTAGAGTAGCCAGGACTCAAACCTGGGCAGTTCCCCACAGCCCGCAGCCTCGTCCCCTGCCTGGATCATCGCCATATCCTCCTCACGAGGATCTGTCAGCCCTACCCCCAAATCTGATTTACGATGTTAGTACGGACAGGAAAGCAGCAGCCCCGTGGTCAAGGCCTGGCCCGTCAGATCCCACAGCCATCACGAGCTGAGCCCACACTCCTGCCAGGTCCGATGTAAGTGCTGACGCCATCAGGGCCTGGTCCTCTGTGCACACTGGGCGTGTCGCGGCCTGTTAGAGCAGCCTCCGGGAGAGGAGCTGCGTCACTGCCAGTGCGGGAGGATGAGGGTGGGCACGAGGGAGATTACAACGTCTCCTCCTCCCTGCTGTGCGGGGCCCCATGTCTGCTTCCCCTCCACTCAGGG
>NW_006159931.1:1387804-1395394 GCF_000334495.1 Tupaia belangeri chinensis
AACTGGGGAGTCAAGTGGGGACGGAAGGGCCAGCTCTTCCTTGGTTATAACAATCCTGCATGAAGAGCCTTATTTTGCTACTTGGCTTAAGTTTCCATCTGGGAAAGACTGCTGTGTTCTCGTGCTTCCTGAATTCTTATCAGCCGAGAATTCAGCCGTCGCCTCTCTGTGTGCGCACCTCTGCTCTGGAATGCCTGCATGTGCTGGGCGAGCACACACCTTTCCTGAGGGACGCCTTACATCCCGGCGTGCCCAGGGGGTCCGCTTCGTACCTGTGGCCCGTCAGGGGTTATTTTGGGTTCCTTTTTCTCTCCTCTCCTCTCCTCCCTCCTCCTCTCCCTTCCCCTCCTCTCCTCTTTCTTTCCTTGCTTGCTTACTACAGGTCTAATGTGCTTACTAGAGACAAAGAGAGAGAAGGAAAGTGAGAAAGCGCCCGCTCCAGGGCAGATGGCCACACCGCAATCCCTTCTCCTCATTCTCCTCTTGGGATTTTGGGAATGCACGCACATGTGCCCAGTGCACTCTACAAGCCACTGGGTCCAGCACCTGAGCTGCAAATTCGGCCATGTGGGATCCAGCCACCTTCCCCACCACACCACCAGCTGGCCCTCGACTCCTCCTCCTGCTCTCCAGCGTCTGTCCTGCTTTGACGGTAAAGTATAGGGTCAGCCTGTTTTTACTTTACTGTTACTCTTATTTGACTGGAAGAAGTCCGGCAGACACTGCTGAAGTCCAAGTCTGTTTCCCAAGCCAGCCTGTGTGAGAACCCAGCACCAGGAGGCTGGTGATGGACACGAGTGACCAGTCCCTCAGACTGTCAGTCTTCAGAGCCAGTGCGTGCCCCTCGTAGGACAGCTTCCTATAGGATCACAGCTGGATGCCGACGTAGGGTCGAACTCCCAGGCCGTGCTATTCTCTATTTGCCTGAACGAGTTTTCTCCGCCATTTTTCAAGGTGGAAGCAAACAGAAAGCTCAATGGCACAGCACTGATTCGATGACGATCACTGAGGAGTTGGCTGTCCATTATTAGGAAATCAGAATCCAGGTCAATTAATAGACCGCTCAGAAACTCGAAGAGCTCACAGACATGCACCGAGCAAGCACAGCTTCACTTCCCTGCAAGAAGTCAATGCACTTTCTAATTTGTCAACCACATTTGGAAGAACGTGCATACAAGAAACAAAGACAACATCATGATACCGGTAGCCGTGGGCTCTCTCTGTGCTGGGCTGTTCCATTATGGAAGTCCCAAAGCACGGAACAAAGCACTAAATTACGTACAGGTAGTGGCTGGGTCTAGGCTGCTAGCCGGTTTTCAGCAACATCCCCCATATGGCTAGGAACGCTTGTGCCAGTTAATTAGCACTGGCATTAATCGAGAGAAGGAACATTGACCAGGGCATCGAGGTTGTCCTTAGACTATTTAAATATGTCACGTGATCATTCGTTCCATCTGTTATCAACATACTTCACACTTAATCCAGTAAATAAACTCCCTACCATTTTAAGCAAATGGATTCCATTTTGCTGGGCCTCTTTAGACTTGGCAAATCTCAAGATGTTTGCTTTCCCTAGAATCGATATTGTCAAGTGTCGCGAGGTTCAGTAACACAGCCCAGTGTGAATTCAAGGGCAAGAGGCCTCTCCTCCACCCCAATCCAGAAAACTCTGGGGAAGTATCCACAAGAGGCAGGGAAATAAAAGCAACTAAATGCCATCACTCACTCAAACGCGTATTTTTCACTTTGCAGCTACCCTACAAATCTACCTCGTTTTCTTTTCTTGCTCACAATTCTGCTGAAAGCACATAGAAAATAAAGCCTATTATTCAAATGAATTTCACCATGCACTAAGAATGTGGCTGAATTTAGATGGAAACCCATTTTAAAAGTGCTCTCCTCTAAAACGGATGAGCCTGGCAAGGTATAAAACACTCAGGTACTTAGAAAGGCAGACAGAGAATAGTCCAATCCCAAAACACTTCATTGGCAAATTGAGTCATCATAGGTATAGACCCAAAGTTGATTTCGAATCTGCTTCCTAGAAAGGTATATATTCCGTCCATCTTTAGGGATACGGATATAAATCTTCCCTGAGAAACTCACTATCTTTGATAGACTCTGTTTCCTTGCCCTACAAAAACTTATATATTCACTATCTCCTCAATCTCTAGCATTTCTTTATCACCACTTCCATAAACTCTCTTCTTCCCCAACACTCTCCAAAACCAGCTCTCAGTAAATTGATGGAACTGTGCATCACTGGGCCAATACACCAGATGGCCTTCACAAAAAGACCGAAAACCTTGTTGCTGTGATAGCAAGTAACTAACACTGAACAACGACAGTAAAAGTGACAGCAGATTGTAACGGTGCCCTCAGTCGTGCTGAAAGGCATCTTAGAATGATAGATGTAGAGCACTGAACCTGACTCAGGAAGATGAAGGTTCAAATCCTACTTCCTCCAGAATGGTGGCCTTGAAAAAAATGATTCGAGCTCTCCTGGCCAAAAATGGACAGTTACGACGCCTATGCTCTGTCCATCAAGAATGTGTATGAGGGTCACCTGTGATAATGACACTGTACCCACTGCAGGTTGGGTGTGATAGTGACAATCCTGGCTAGTTCTCCTCCCTACGACTTCGCAGGAAAGATATTGCCTAATCTGCCCTTCGGTCTTAACGAAAAGTACAACTTACTCTTTCAGGTAGCTTAGCGTGATGAAGTAGACACTTGCAGTCTAATTTTACCTCAAGCACAGGGAAAATCCAAAAGTCATCTCAGGAGCCAATTAATCAGAGAGAGATAATTAAATTTTACACATTGGACTAAGTTTTAACTAGGACACTAGGGCTACCTTGAGGATTACACAGTGCTTTCTGCTTTGGGGAAAATGAAAATTTTGCAATTATACAATTGTTCAGTTCCACAAGTGCCTATTGATGGCTTGCTACAAGCCAGAGCCTGCACACCCTGGATGACGAAGAGAACCTTTGCCCAACCTGGAGAAGTGGGCAGTTCTCAGTAAATTGATGGAACTGTGCATCATTGGGCCAATGCACAATGCATCATCAACACGTTGCTCTAATGCATGATATGGCAATGACAAGAGTGAGGAACACAGAGAATGGGGGACGGTTTCCTATTTTTAAAAAAAAGTCAGGACTGAGTCAAGATGATTCAGAATTGGATGAGTGGCTAGAAGCAGGGACAGTGGGTCAGGCAGAGGGAACAGCACAAACGAAACCCTACAGGTGTTTACAGGGCACCACACATTGTTCGTTTTTATTAGAAAGTAGACGTTACAGAGCCAGCTGGTGGTGTGTTGGTTATGATGGCTGGATACCACAGGGTCTACTACACAGTTTGAGTCTCAGATCCAGCAGCTTGAAAAATACACAGGGTGCATGTGCGTGTCTGCCCAAAATCACGAGAGGAGAATAGGGACTGTGGCATGACCATCCTCCCTTGGGGATGATTCCTCACTTTCCCTCTCTCCCTTTCTTTCTCTGTCTCTCTCTAGTGACCGCAGGCACCCTCTAGCAAAAGTGATCAACAACAACAAGAAAAGCCACAAGCTAGACATCAAAGAGCAAGATCTGGAACATAAGGCTTCAGAGTGTGAGAAACAGACCATCAAAGAATAGGAGACATGATGCCATGCATTATCAAAGAGGTTTACTTCAACACATCAACACATCACAGACTTTTTCTTAAAAATAAAACTCAAGCCATCCAAGCAGAGCGCTCCAGTTTGTAAAACCCGGGCTTGCAATAGATTAGAAAGAAAACATTTATTACTCAAGGAAGAAACAGCAGGGCCCATACAATGATGAAGGCAACTCACAGAGAGAAGTCAAAGGCCTGACTGCTTTTGACTAAAACACAAAAGGCCTACCTCTGAGTTTAGAGGAGAAATTGAAGCCTGACTGAGCCACCTCCTAAACTCCCCAATTTATTGACTTGAGTAATTTGCAGTTTCTCCATCTAGAACCTCTTCACTAGAATGGGTTCTCTTCCTCTGCTGTACTGGAAGAGCCATAAACCTTCATCTGTAAGACAACGTCTCAGTGTATAGCGTTCAGATCCGTTCGTTGGTGCTACCTGCAAATATTGGAATGGCTGTTAAGGAAAGCTCAGGCCAAAAGGTCGTGGTTGGTCTGGAAAGTGCCTTTGATCAAGAGATTCTGTTTACAACTCACGGTCATTTCCTGCCACTTCCCTATCACAGTGTACTGCGTGGGACGCAATGGCCCATGATGGCCCTGCATGTTCCGTTACTGTTGTGACTGAAGCTAGACACCATATTGCATTTTATCCATCTCACAGCCTATGGAAGAAGCTCAGGCTCATAAGGACGTATTCGAGTGCGCAAGGTACTTCCCCCCAGCACTCCTTCTTGTTCCAGGACTGGAGGAAACTGTTTCTCGGTCTCACCTCCTACTGCTGACTCCTCCCACCCAACTCCTGTCTTCACAGGGTCAGATATCACTGTGTCCTCGCCTTGTCCTTAGACCAGAGGCTGATGACATATCCAGGTCCTAAAACCTTATACAATGAAATTTGCAAATGTTGTAAAATTTATTGGACCATGAGAACATTTGCTGGCCCCTCTCAGGACCCGGGAAGGTGTCTGTACAATGTAAGGAGCTCTGAAACTTCAAGTGCTTTAGCTTCTAAGTCCCTCTCTGCTAAAAACGTGGAGTTTTTGCTCATTTCTTGGTGCCCCAATATGCCAGTGTGTTCTCTTTACGTGGACACGCCTCTTGAAGGAGTCTCCTCATCAAGGTCCCTTTATTTAAACAATCACATAGATTCCATGTCCTACAGAAATCCTTGCCCGTGAGCCTATTGAAACATGTTACGTGTAGGTGTGATAGACAGCCTCCCTACCTCCCTATTGCTTCCAGACCTGGAAAACACCGAGTGTTCTGTAACTGATTACTGGCTTTTGAAACTCAACTTTCTTTCCAAAAGCAGTAAGATAGATGATAGATAGATAGATAGATAGATAGATAGATAGATAATGGATATATAGAAAGATAGATAGATAGATAGAAAGATAGATAGAACTAAGGCAGACCTAGAAGGAAATACTTCATTCTCTCAGGAACATTTCCAAGATGCTCACAAGGTAAATGTGTTGACTATATAATCATTAAATGAATAAAAGAAATATAATAGAATCATTTCAAAGACAAGTCTGGTCAACTATGGTTTCTGGTAGCTGTACCTGCAATGCGACTATGTAGCATTTCTAGAGCATTCCCTGCTGCTCCTTCTAAATACACCTTAGTAGCACCTAGTACGACGTATGACTTGGTTACAGAAATAGGGAAGGGCTTTATTACAGAGCAATGTCACTTTGCTTCCACTGCACAGAATCCACAGTCTGCAAGTATTTGCATGTTTCAGTGACCAGCTGCTTGGCGCTCCTGTGACATCTAGGGTTTGCATTCAAGATTAGGAAATCATTGGATGCGGTTATATCCCCAGTGAAGTAGCCAGGGCTCCCATGGCCTGGAAACTCCCAGCTCACTTAGGTGTAGCCTGCAGCCGGGTATCACATGACCTGTTGATTCTTTTCCATTTTCAGAACCCTGTCATGACTGGTACTCAGGACAGAATACTCGGAAACAAAACAAAGGCTAATCATTTTATAATTAATTTGAGTCAAACAACTTCACCTTCCAAAGCTAGAAAGTCAAAGAGAGGGTGCCAAGAAGAAAACACAAGGCCACATTGTCACATGTGGAAATACACAATGGAATTCCGGACACCTCACGTGACGAAAGTGCTTCAAATGACAACAGCTCATTCACTGTCACTAAGATTTTCATTATTTTATTTTATTTTTATTAAAATCTTTTTTTAAAAGAATTATTTTATTTAACTTTATTTACTTACTTTAATTTGACCAGAGAGGGACAGAGAGAAAGAGAGAGAGAGAGAAAAATGAGAAAGCAAGCCGTCAGGTCCGGGACTCGAACCATGGTTGGTCATGTGAAAGTCCAGCCCCTTTAACCACCATGCCACCTATCAGCCCCAAGATGTATTTTCATAAGACTATACTGCTCAATAAAAAATCTTCAATTAAATTTCCTTGAAATATGATAGTTTATTTTTTTCCATATTATCACTTACCTTCCATTGTTTACTCCTTAGAGTCACTAATTTTAAAAAAAATACACATACATGCACACACACGCACACACATACACACACACACACATCAGGGACCAGCAGGTGGTGTGGTGGTAGTGAAGGTGCTAGTCTCCCACATGACCAACTGTGGCTCAAGTCCCAGACCCAGTGGCTTGAAAATCATGCCAGCCTTGTGTGTGCACATGCCCAAAATCCCAGGAGGAGAAAGGGAGAGAAGGGATTACAGTGAGGCCAGTCCCCCGGGAGAGACTTCTCACTTTCCCTCTTTCTGTCTCTGTCTCACTCTGGAGAGTGCCTGCACCCTATAGCAAAAAGCTTGAGGAAAAAACAAAACAAAACTGTGCATCGTGATTGTCAACCAAAGTTTAATTCGCTTCTGGATGCTGGCTACCTTTCTCAGCCAAGCGGAGGTTCCTCTCTCGAATTTCTGATTTGTTAATATTTCTAGGGTGCACAGGGAAAGGACATGAGGATGAGCACTTCACAGCAAGTTCCCCAAACCAAATGTGGCCCAGAAAATAAGCACAGTGTCCACTGTAGGAAACCATGTGATACGGTTTTCGGACATTGTGCAGTCACGGAGAGGCCCAACCAAATACATGCTTGCTTTAACCAAGAGTCATTTTAAAGGCTAAAGACAATTTTGTGCTATACACACTTTTATGTGAAAGAGAACTCTAGAGAAACCTTTCAAACTGTGTGACAATTCAAGGTCTTCTAGAAAGAACTCAAGTTTACAAGTTTAATGTGAGGTTTAAATGAAATAGTCTCAGTAATTGTATAGTCATTTTAGCATTTTTTCCCCCTTTGGGGAGGTTTTATTTGTTTTGTTTCCATATAGGGCGCATGCGGGTCCCAGAAAGACAGAGAGAGACAAAGTGACAGAAAGCAAGAAATCAACCCCTAGAGGGGACGGCCACGCTGCCATCCTTCTCCTGCATTCTCCTCTCAGGATCTTGGGCACGCACATGCACCCGACATGAGGTTAAGCCACCGGATCCAGGATGGGTTTACGCCCGCGGACCCAGGAGTGGAGCCACAGTCGACTACATGGGAGTCCAGCGACATAGCCATTACGCCAACTGCTGGTCTCTAGCATATTTCTAATAGATACTAATATGAAATAGAAATGTTTGATCTCTATTTGCTTTGTAAAAAAATTAAGATGGAGAGCAAGGTTATAAACAGAAAGCTATGCAGGCATTTGTCTTTGTTATTAAGGGGTAATAATCTGTTATTTTAATTTTTAATCTTTATAACTTGCTAAAAATCTAAGTCAGCTTCTCTATTTCCTAACCATTAAAGGCTATACTCAGAGAAGATATTTACAGTAACTGAAAATCTGAGGAAGGTACCTGATACTTAACACCCCATCCCAAATACGGTATTCACATCCAGGACATAGCAGTGCCTAAATGCCCGGCA
>NW_006159931.1:1395408-1402046 GCF_000334495.1 Tupaia belangeri chinensis
TTTGTCTCGCTTTTTTCACTGAGCATCCCTGGGTGTCACTATTTGCTAGGAGAGATATCAGAGTGTAGCTAATAAGAAAAGGCGGAGGTAAAAAGGCAGTAACATTCAATTTTTCATGAAACAGTATCTTTCTTTTGAGGGAAAGTTATACTTCAATGGAAGAGATAACCAAAATGTTTATCTATATTCAATTTAAGTTCCCATCGAGGCCCACGCACTAAACACCAGCATGATGACTTGCGGCATTCTCTCAAAATGGAAAAATACGCATGGCGGTGATTTCTTCATTGCCACTTTGCGAATGTGTCCCAACCACGTAATGCTTGTGGTACTATTAAAAAATGTTAATTCTTTACCCTAGAAAACCTCTGGAAATCCACACAGCATCTGCCCAGAATATAAAGCAACATTGATTTATGCCTTGAAAGTAGAGTTACAATGAGTAACAAACAAATTCATTATGATGGCATAAAAATATCAAAATAAATTACTCCCTAGTATCTACACCACATTGGAGGTTATTAGTTATTAATATCATTATTCATGACAGGCCTAACTATTGATGTAAAGGAGCAAGTTTCTTTATTACTACATTATCCTGTAAAACTGGTGAGTTGGACGAGAGCAGGAATCAAGGTAGCTTGGAAGGAACTCAGGAAGTCAACAGTGTTGGACACGCATGGAAACAAGTCTGAGTCAATGGGAAACACACAGGATTAAAGCAAAAGACAGCATGCAACTCGGTCGCGGGTCGTCATTTTCATTGAGGAAGGAGAACGGCAACCTACACGTACTGAGCCTCATACATGTTAGACTACAACATTCAGGTGGCTCCTACTCAGCCTTTGGACTCCACGAGGTTGAAATCCCACCTTCAGTGTGAAAAAGCAAGACATAGAGAGTTTAAGTAAATAACTACCTGGTGTGACACGGCAGGGCTAGGACTAGACCCTCCCTAGGTGTTCCTGACTCCTCGATCCTTTCTCGAGGTCCAAAGTTAGGAAGCTTTCTGTAGAGAGCCAGAGAACAACACCTTCCACATAGTCTCACTCTGCCACTGTACTGCAGCATGCCAGCCAGGAATGGCCGTGTTCCAATAAAACTTTATTTGTGAACACTGAAATGTGAACATCATTTTTGCATGTCACAAATGATTACTCTTCCCGTGATTTTCTTCCCATCATTTAAAAATATAAAAAAAACACTCTTGGCTGGTAGGCTATATAGAAGCGGCCAGAGGGCTGGAGGTGAGGCAAGGGCTGTCGTTTGCTGAGACCTGCTCCGGACTGGTGCTTGTCTAACTGTTCCGCCATGCACATCACCTGCGGGTCTTCTTAGAGTGCACACCCTGAGGGGCCCACATGGGAAACATCCCGGGTTCGCATCCCGGGACCTTGCTAAGCATTCCCGTGATCCTGGAGGGTTGAGGTTGGGAGCGAATCGCACCATGAAGACCCTGTTGAGAGTGCTTGTCTCTCTCCCTCTCTGTCTTTGTTTCTTTCTTTCTCTGTATCTCTCATGGAAGACAGAAATAAATGAACATTAAAAAATGTAGACTTCGATTCAAGAGGTCTGGGGTAGGGCTTGGGAATCCTGAATGACTAAGTTTCCAGGTGATGTGGATGACAGTGGGCTGAACTCCAGGCTCCCCTTAGCCAACTTCTGTGCCATCATGCAGTCCAAATCAGTCCCTGAAGATACCAGTTTTCCCAAACCCAAGGTTGGGTTAATGGCTTCGGTTCACCACATACTTGTCTGTACTGGGGACCTTAGGGCCTCCTCCCTTTCTATTGTTTACCTCTGAGCTGTTTTCCCACAGGCTCTGCTCCCTGTTCACCCCAATGCCTCTGCCAAACCACATCCTCCACATGGCTTTATAATCCTCCTCTCCTTTCAATCTCTCCTTTGAAACCTTCCCTCCATTTTGCAATCTGAGCATTCCAAGCTCCAAATATTTCCCTCCCTGACTTACACCCATCTCAGCAGGGCCTCGACACATACAGAATAAAATTCAGATGCTAAGCATCCACAGTGTCATCTAAGAAACCTTGCCAATTTTACCCTGTACCGCGACCTAATGTAACAAATACAACACTGTTCACCTTGTACTGGGTAGAGAGAGCATGCGGTAAGTATCACACTTTCTACTGTATACATACGAAGGCTAAAACATAACAAGCTTAATGTGCCCAAAGGTTCAGTGCGCATAAATGAGAGAGCCAGGATTTGAACTCAGGCACTGCTAGCCAAAGCCCACAGTTTAGCCATTAAGGTTTATTTCCTCCCAAAGTCATTTCATAAATACATTACACTTAATTACTTAAGGATGCTTAACATGGGCCATGCCATATCTTGCCCTGAAACCTCTGTAGCGACTGCCCCTCTGCCTGCAAACCTCCTCACTGCCACCATCATGTCATCCTACTCTTTTCTCAACTGCTAACTCTCATGTCACCTCTTCTGAAACCCCATTTGAGACCACCCCTCCTTCTCCAAGGTATACCGTTATGCACAGAGTCTTTTTAAAAAGAGCGATTTATTTAGGGACTAGTACATGACATAATGATTGTGTTGCTGGACTCCCACATAGCCAACCATGGTTCAAGTCCCAGATCCGGTGGCTTAAAACTCATGCTGGACACATGTGCGTGCATGCCCAGGATCTCGAGAGGAGAATGGAAGAGAAGGGACTATAGTATGACCATCCCCCACCCCAGGGGGTGATTTCTCACTTTCTGTGTCTCTGTCTCTGTCTCTCTGTCTCTCTGGCAAGCGTGTGTGCCCCATAGCAAAAGTCCCTCTTAAAAAAAGATTTAATTTTACTACTACTACTTATTATTATTATTATTATTTTCGATTTGCTACAGGTCATGTACACTCGCCAAAAAAAGAGTCAGAGACAGCAAAGGAAAGTGAGAAAACAAGCTGCCAGGGCTCAGACTTGAACTGCTGTTGGCCAGGTAGGAGTCCAGTTCCTTAATCACCACACAGAGTCTTTATTTTCTTCTGTGTCTGTCCCCGCTGTCCTCCTTTAAAGCAGGGATCTCTGCCTTTTTTTTTTTTTTTTCCCCTCCTGGTACTGACACCAGTTAATTCTCTGCTTGCTAGGTAGTGAGTGTTCAATTAATATTTATTTGCTAGACGAATTAAAGGACCATCAGTTTAGCAAATCATCCTTAGCCTCTTCTCTACATTTATGTAAAGAAGTGATTGAATCAGATAAATTCTTTTTTCAAAATTAATTATTTATTTAATTTTATTTATTCATTTATTTTTATCTGAGCAGAGAGAGACAGACAGAGAGAGAGAGAGAGAGAAAATCAGAAAGCAAGCCACCAGGTCCGGGACTCAAACCATGGTCAGCCATATGAGGGTGTCCAGCACCTTAACCACTATACCACCTGCTGGTCCCCGAATCGGATAAATTCTAAAGATCTCATCTGATCCATCATCTCTTCATCCATTCACTCCAATATTTACGAAGTGCCTACAGATTCTGAGCCACCATTCTGGGCCCTGAGCAGGCAACAGGAAAGAAAACAGAGTCCCTGACTAAGTGCCAACAGATTCTGAGCGCCATCTTGGGCCCTGAGCACACAACAGGAAAGAAAACAGAGTCCCTGCCCTTGTGCCAGTCGTGGTCTCTCCTGGAGGGGAAGAGCAATGTGTGGCAGTGACAGATGCGTGGAGGGGCGCACGGACTCTTTCACGGAACCATTCACATGTACTAGAGAACTTCAGAAAGTCCCTAGGGAAATGGAATTAACGTGTAAGTTTATTTTGGAGCAAAGAAAATCTCAAATTCATACACATTTTTTCATAGTATGCATTTCATACAAGGAGTCAAACACCATGTATATAAGCATATAGCTGTTTAGAGGTGATAGTTATAATGATTTTGTTTTTAGAGAGATTTTTGGTATAGGACATGTGCACTTGCTGGAGAGACAAAGACAGAGACACAGAAAGTGAGGAATCCCCCCCAGGGCAGGAGTAATTACAGCCACGCCACACTTTCTCCTCCCCCACTGTCCTCTAGAGAATCTCGCACACACGCACGTGCACCCAGTGTGAGTGTTAAGTCACCGGGTCCGGGACTCGAACCGTCGTCAATTACATGGGAGCTCAGCGACGTAACCATTACACCATCTGCTGGTCCCAATATTTAGAATTTCATTAATCAACCCTTGCATGTGCAATTAAGAAACAATTTCCTCTGGACGTTAAAGAACATGAAATATTAATCTGGTAAGAACTAAGAATGTTAACAAAATCTTGAATTTAGATTGATTACACAGCCCATCTGGGGCCAAAAATTTGTAGTAGTTTTGCAATGGATATAATTAGTTGCTAACCTCCCTTCCTGGGTATGAATTTTAGAAAGATATTGCAGGGGTCAGCAGGTAGTATGGTGATTAAGGCTCTGGACTCCCAGATGGTCCACTACGGGTCAAGTCCCAGACCCAGGAGCCTAAAAATCATACTGAGCATGGTGGGAGCATGCCCAAGATCCTGAAAGGAGAATGGAGGAGGGACTGTGGCATGGCCACGCCCCTGGGGGATGATTTCTCACTTTCGCTCTGTCTCTCTCCAGTGAGCACATGTGCCCTTCGACAAAAACCTTAACAAAAAATAAATTTAAAAGATATTGCAAATAAGAAAAGTGAAAAGATATAAAACAAAAACTTCCCATAGTTTAGGAAATTGTTATTTTTGGAGAAATGAAAAGTTCAGTTATATCTGAAAATAGCAACTTAATTTTATTCAATTTTGAATTAAGTTCTAAGCACTGGAAATTTTTAGCTATAATCATGGCTTTAATTTTCATTTTACTCACTGGTCATTTTTACTGTATGTAGAATTAATGTTTTAATATAAATGTAAGTGTACTTAACTATATGGGGAAAAATGTGAAATGCTTATAAAATGTTCAGAAAACCCCAGTAAGACAAATTTGTAAATTGGTATACTGAGACTACAAATGGCTGAAAGCTTGACTTCGGACCTACCACAAATTCATAACAAAAATAAATTTAAACCTAGGGGCCTAAATAGTTTCCGAGTTTATAACTCAAGTTTATAATTTTCATTATTTAAAACTCTGCTTTACTTTAAGTAAATGTATCTGTATTAACTCTAAGCTACTCTAGCTATTCATTTAACCTTAATTGTACCCACTTTTCTTAAGTGCAAGGCAGTTTTCAAATAAATGGTCTTAGGCAGATATCAATATATGCCTATATTTGTGAACATAACTCATGGCATTTTCTTTAAAAAAGTAGCTAATGGGAAATAAAGTATTTGTACTTACAATGTTTAGGATAAAGCGAATCCTAGAAAGTGCCTAAACTTATCTGTGAAACCTAACTGTCTTTAGGCCAGACCTATTCATAGAATAAAAATAGATTGACATATCCTTCCTACTAAAGAAGGCTAGAAAATGTTAGTGGTGATATACACAAATAGAGTATTAGTTGCCTGAGTTCCTTAAAGAATATGTTTATCAGTATTGTTTGTTTTCCCCGAAGAGCCTATCCATATTGACAGATGGAAGATCATTTGGAACATGTCCTAGAACTTCAGTAAGCAAATAAATGACTCTAGCTGGTCCTCTTGATTTATTTACCCCAAATGTGAAGTCTCCATCACACGGAACTGGTAAATTCTGTGTTCTGCTCCGAGCACAGTCTCTCCATGCAGGAGAAGAATCTCCCCGTTACCATCTCATCAGAGCATGAATGGAAATGCGACTGCACGGATTGCAGGAGAGGCACTGCCCACCATATGGTCTTCCTCAATGGAGCCGACATGGGGAGGAGCCCTCTGCTGACAGAGAGCTAGGCAGGGAACAAAGTGAACACCTGGTCAGATAAAACTCCATCAGGATATATGAACTGGCTGCCCAGTCTCCGAATTATGCTCAGGCATCAAGTCCAAGGTAAAATGAAATGTGCCCCTCTTGCGTATTTCGGTAATGACTATGGTGTCAGAATGTGTCTGACATACTTCTAACAGAGAAGCCTTCTCAGCTGACCGGCAGGGTTGTTAACTCTGCCGTCGGTGATAATAAGACGGAAGGAACAGAGAAAGGGGAATTAGACGTTGAGAATCCTTCCTGTTTCTTCAGTGGGGATATACCAGCAGAGTGTGGCTTTGGGGAAAATCACTCATCCTTTCTTCATCTTGGCCACTCAGAAAGGTGCCAACAAGAGTGTCATGTCTCTTGCTGCCATTTTAAACCCTCAAGAAGCTGAACAGTTTTGAGTTCTCCTATGAAAGTGGAAGAAGGAGAGTACATATGACAGGCCAGTCAACCTCCTCCTTAGCTGTCCTAAGCAGCCATTCTTTGTCCTTCTCCTTAATAGAGCAGAACTTCAGTATCAGCTGGGAAGGCAATAGCAGCAGCAGATTGCAAATGGCTGGATGCACCAGCAAAGGCTGCTTATCAGTAAGTGCACCAGGCCATGGTAAGCTCAGGGAGCTCATACAATGAGAGCCCAAGAGCAGAGGGGAAACCTTGAGTCTGTTAAAAAGCAACTCAGCCTATAAACTTTGGCAGCCTGGGCAAGTGCTCAAAATGGCAATTTCAAGGCCAAACTAATGAGCTAATAAATTATAGTCACTTCATACTCAACATG
>NW_006159931.1:1402311-1441122 GCF_000334495.1 Tupaia belangeri chinensis
CTGAGTTGAATCAGGTAACAATCTAGGCTAACCTTTAAAAACTGATTTGAAATCTCCCAATAACACAGCCAGATAGATTCAGCCTGTGTTTTAGATATGTGAAGGCTTAAATCCTCATCCATTGCCTCAGAGATATCTCTAGAGCAGTAGCCATTTTGTCTCCCAGAGGACACTTGGCAAGGTCGGGGATAGTTTTGGTTGTGACATCTCGGGGGGGGGGGGGATGGGGTGGTAGTTTTCACATCCAGTGGGTAGAGAACAGGGACATTCCTGAACAACCTCCATTGCACAGGGCACCACCCATGGTAAGTAATTATCTGGTCAAGACATCAATAGCACTGAGTTATTATCAGGAATCCCTTATTCACAGCATACAAAAGTAGGCAAGTCATGATTAGTTTGGCCAACAAAAAGGAGCTGGCACTTTGGGGCTCCCAATCTGAGAGGTGGGAATGGGAGAAACACCAAGTCTACTTGCACTCTGCTGGCCACATCTTGATGCGGTTAATCCTCCACAGACCCCTGTCGGCCATAACACACTTATCCTGTGAAAACGACTAAAAGCAGAGGAGGAGTGAAGTGATCATTTCTGGCAGAGAGCCCTGCCATCCTGCATCATGTGACGTGTCCTGCTGATGGGCAGGATTTAACGAGCAGGCTCAATTAGCTCTATTACCTCCACCTAGGGTGAAAGCCATCCCACTGCTAGATTGCCTGAGGCCTCAGGCTCCCTTAATCTGCCCAGATTCATAACAAAATGAAGCATCACTAAAGTAAGTCTTTCCCCTTTCTTGGGGAAGGCGGTTATAAGCACATGGCAAGACAATGGTAGTTAGATTAATCCCTCTGATCAGTGAGTGCTCTCATTTAGTTAGAATTAGCAAGGAAATAATCATTACATTAATTATGCTTCTGTGTTTTAATTAACTAAGTCTACGTATTGGCGAAAAAACAAAAAGATGGCTGAGAAGGATGTGAGCATGTATAAATCTTTCCCGGTAGTGTTCTTAAGAAAGACACATCTGGGGAACTCACAAAAGTCTCTGGAAAGAGAAGAGTTATGCCATCCCAATATTTTCATCTCATAACAATACTACCTTTCCATAAAAGGTCTACCACCGAAGCAGAAATTGTGACAGCAGAGTAGCGATTTAGATGTCATTCCCCTCTGATCAAAATTTCATCAAACTTGAAAGAACAAGGTCAGAATCTCCTAACTTGGGACCTAAAACATGGGCAGGTCACTGGTTGAGGATGGCAGACATGCAGCTAAAGGATGAGACATGATTTCATCTTACTGTTTATTGAAACCATAGGACATTGGGAAGTTCCTGGCATGCTCAAATGCATCTTCAGAACCTTTGGTGAAGACTGGACATCTTCCCTGCTGACCCCCACACATTCCCCTTCCTATAAATGGCTGGGACACATGCAGATCATGTCAGCATGACTCCAATTCCCAGAGAAACATTTGAAAACCAACACACTTACTGACAGGACACCCCATTTCTCACCCTCCCATGCCACCTGTTACTGCATTATAACCATGTGGAGTAGTAAGGGGCCATTTTCCCTGTGGCAATCAGGACAGGTACTATGTGATCATCTCTCCCACCCATCGCAAGTCCCATGTGCAAGCTAGACTAGGACAGGAAGCTCCTCACAGACAACTCTGCTGAAACGATCCTTTTTCTCAGACTGTGACAGCAACCCACACAGTGACACCAGCCCTAAAGGTGTCAAAGTGAACACTTTAACTAATAAGCTATTTTGAAGGGTCTGGACAAAGAAATGGGTTCGTGGGTCATGACCAATAAAGATAATGAGCATTTTCTCTGTTGGGTGCCATTTTCAACTAAATCAAACCCTTTGGGCCAGTAAGAAAAGGGCTAGGGGAAAAAAAAAATCGAACAGCAAATTTGCTGAGAAGGTCAAATGGGCCCATCTTTTGTAATCCCTCCTCTCATATTTTAAAATAACACCAAGAAAGCAGAAATAGTAAGGGGGCAATTTTCTTCTAGGTAAAATATATTGGGATAAAAAACATCTAAATATTTAGGCAACACAATTATCATATTCTGTGGGACCAACTCTCGGTTAGTCACTCAAGCATATCACGTTAGGATTGACAAGATTATCTGGTCTAACACCCTCACTTCACAAATGAGAAAGCTGAAGCCTAGAGAGGGGAATGGCTTGCCCAAGGTCAAATACTTTTCTAGTAAAAGCAACAGGATGCAAAACTTCCAGCTCACCAGCTCCTCACCGCTCCACTAAGAAGATATCTCTAGAGTCTACTGTCCCTGAGTTCAAGGCTGCCCAAGTTCAAACCACCCAAGACCATTTGAAAGTCAAAAGCAACCAATGTTGCCTAATTCTCCATCCCAATCTAGTGATGGAACTTGGGGCTAAGTCTTCATAGCCGGAAAGATATTTGTCTGAGTCTGAGCAATCCCAAAAGTCAACGCAAGCGTGGCGTTTGCCAAGGGCTGACTGCACGCACTCTGGGTCTGCAGAGAGCATGGGGCCTGCTGCGAGCCAGCACGTGGAGATTATAACCTTGACGGAAGCCCAAGTGTTGACGGTGATAAACGCAACTGCCATTACTCTGTGCCTTTTCCCTCCTCCATTTCAGTCGTCTCCTGCTCTTACCTGAGCCTGCAGGAAAGCTGCACAGCAAGAAGCCCTGAAAGGAGAGGCCTCTTAAGCTCCAGGGACTTGAGCTCCTAGCTGCAAATTTTCTTTCATTCTAAAGAACACTCTCCACCTTTTTTCTCAGCACAACACTTAGCGTGCCCACGAGGAGGGGAGAGTGTTTCTCACCAGGAATGAGCTGTAAGGTATATTTGAAAATTGAGATTTTTGAATTGCAATTGGCATCTCTCAGTGCCTTTCCCCTGGGGCCATCTAACCATGAAGTGCCATGTCGTGATCCTGATGTGGTGGAGACCCTGCGAAAACCCACAAATCCATCAGTTTCTAAAACACAGGCTCAATGAACACGGACCAAGCCTTAAACCTAGAACATCTTTAATGATTGTTCGCCAAAGGAAAATAACAAGGGATAGTCATTTTTCAAATTATTTCTCCTCGCCAGCCTCTCTTACTGCTATTACCATGAGCAGTATCATTCTTTACCCACTGTGGGATCCTTTTGTGAGCAAAATACCACTGAAAATCTTTACTTTCGAATCCATTCACGGCTGGCAAGAAATAATCCTGGGTGAACTTTCAGAATGCCCAGCTGAGTCAATGCGTGACCTTTGGCTGATCTAATTTACTTGTCTCTCTTCATCCATATAGGATTTATATTACATGAGTATTTAAGTCACACCTTTGTGTTTTAGCACCTGCAAGCCCTCCACAATCATTAGTTAAGAATCGCAGTCCATTTGAAACAGAGATGTCTTCCTTCTGTAGAGGTGGAGAAACTGGAAGGGCTGAGAGTCCCCATGGATGCTCAAGCCCTTGAGAAAAGTCAGTATCATTTGCCAGCACCCTCCAGACAGCCTGACTGGCCATCCATGTGTGGCCATAATACCAAGTCCCTGCTAACGGCATGATTGCTTTTATGGGCCCCTTTCCTGGCAGTCCTGCACACACTGTCAGGTGCTTTCAAAAAGCTGGCACAGGGGATGGAAAATGAGGGTGCGATAGTGGGGTGAAGGGTGAGGAAGAGCCAGCCAGAGAGGATTTCTGGTATCCTACACTTCTTCACCGAGTGCTTTTTCTAATGTGATCAGAGAGTTGTCTGGAGGGGATATTAGAAGGAGGCAGAGTTGGAGGCCAACTTAGGAGGTCATGACAGGCTGAATGCAGAAAGTCGTAGTCATTAGGATGGCAGGTTAGAATGCAGCTTGTGTTACTCTCTACACACAAGGGCCATTTGTTCCCCTTCTCGAAGGCTCAGTTTTCCCACCTGTAAAGTGAAATGAATTCAACATTTCCATAGTGCTGTGGCACCTCCATGACATCAGTGTAAAGCACTCAGCCAGCATTCGGCGTGATAAAAATTGGATCACAATCACAAATACTTAAGTGGGGTTTACATATGCTAGGGCTGTTTTATTATTCTTGAAGTCTTCACATCCATTCTAAGAAGGAGATAGTAGATTTGGCCTCCATTTTTTTACAGATGACGGTACTATTAGTTTGTCAGGAAAGTCATGATGTATTTTTCTAGGTTCCTCTATGCAAAAATGGGTCATGGTTTTCCAGATGACCCAAGAAGATATACAAAGGGTTAGTAATTACATTAGTAATTAGTAGTTGAAGTTATAGAACCAGAATTTAAACTCATATATTCTGTCTCCAAGATCTTCACTCTTTATCTTTCTTCCAAAAATAGCAGCTAGTACTAATTATGATGGCCACTGGGTAGAAATGGACACAGATTTAAGATCTATGAAGGACTGAGTGATCTGTGGGACAAAGGGTGGAAAGAGATGAAATGACCCAGGCTGGTCCAGGGGTCTTTCCTTGGTCCATGATTTCTCTCTGTGGTGGAGAATGTAGGAAGAGACACATGCTTGGGGTCTATAGAGCATTAACTGTAATATCTATAAAATATTCAGGTAAAAAACGGCTAACAGGAAGCTTGATATGTGTATTCCGGAGCTCAGAAGAGAAGTTAGAGCTGATGGGTCATCACAGAAGATATGGGAGTTGGAGTTGCAGAGTGGATGAGATCACACAGGAAATGCATGTGCAGTGAGAAGGAAGAGAGCCAAGAGGAGCCCTCTGGGGCAGGGGCGGGGAGAGCAGGGCACCAACATTAAAGGGGTGAGCAAGGAATTCCTAAAGGAGAGCAAGTAGGAGTAGCTACAGGGATAGAAAGAGTGCTCAGTTGGAAGCCAAGGAGAGGAGGGCTTCAGTGGTCTTTCTCTGGATAAAACCATATATTTTAATTGGGGAAAATGGTTTATCTTCTTCCAGTTATCTGTTTAGGATACCACCTGCCAAACAAATATAAGGAATTTAAAAGGCAGTGTAGACGGATAGGTGCCATCCTAACTCTCTTCCTAGGAAAGTAAGAGAGCTCACAATACAAGCTAAGGGAAGTTGGCTGACCCATTCTTCTCCCCGTCACTGACCATTAAGAATTCAGGCCCCGGGGCCAGCAGGTGGCATGGCGGGTAGGGTGCTGGACTCCCACATGGTCAACTGCATGTTCGAGTACCAGACATGGTGGCTTGCTTTCTCACTTTCTCTATCACTCTCTCTCTGTCTCTCTCCCTCTCTCTATCTGTCTCTTTCTGGTGAGGATACGTGTCCTATAGAAAATTTTAAAATAATAATAACAACAATGAGATCAGCAGATGGCATAATGTTTATGTTCTTGGACTCCCATGTAGTCGACCATGGTTCAAATCCTGGACCCAATGGCTTAAACTCACTCCAGATATGTGTACACCCAAGATTCTGAGAGGAGAATGGAGGAGAAAGGATTGAGGTGTGGCCATCCCTCCCACGGGGTGATTTCGTGCTTTCTGTATCTCTCTCTGTCTTTCTGGTGAGTGCATGCACCCTACAGTAAAAATCTCTCCAAAAAAATAATAAATAAAATTGAATAAAGAATTCTTAAAACAAACGGACAAAAATAATCCAAGCCCAGACTCAGTAGCACATTTTGGTAGGTACTGCTAGGAGGCAAACTGAAGCTACATGGGAAGCCTGAATTCGAGTCCTGGACTATTCTAAATATTGCACTTGCCTATAGTCCCAGCTACTCCAGAGGCTGAGGCAAGAGGATTGAGCCATAGGAGACCCTACTATCTATCCATCCCCCATGCACCCATCCATCTAAGTAAATAAATAAGAAACCAACCATTCTTCATCTCAAAGACCATCTCCATCATGAAGCTAGCTATTTCCTGAACTCCATACATTCCAAACAAATATAAGGAATTTAAAAGGCAGTGTAGACGGATAGGTGCCATCCTAACTCTCTTCCTAGGAAAGTAAGAGAGCTCACAATACAAGCTAAGGGAAGTTGGCTGACCCATTCTTCTCCCCGTCACTGACCATTAAGAATTCAGGCCCCGGGGCCAGCAGGTGGCATGGCGGGTAGGGTGCTGGACTCCCACATGGTCAACTGCATGTTCGAGTACCAGACATGGTGGCTTGCTTTCTCACTTTCTCTATCACTCTCTCTCTGTCTCTCTCCCTCTCTCTATCTGTCTCTTTCTGGTGAGGATACGTGTCCTATAGAAAATTTTAAAATAATAATAACAACAATGAGATCAGCAGATGGCATAATGTTTATGTTCTTGGACTCCCATGTAGTCGACCATGGTTCAAATCCTGGACCCAATGGCTTAAACTCACTCCAGATATGTGTACACCCAAGATTCTGAGAGGAGAATGGAGGAGAAAGGATTGAGGTGTGGCCATCCCTCCCACGGGGTGATTTCGTGCTTTCTGTATCTCTCTCTGTCTTTCTGGTGAGTGCATGCACCCTACAGTAAAAATCTCTCCAAAAAAATAATAAATAAAATTGAATAAAGAATTCTTAAAACAAACGGACAAAAATAATCCAAGCCCAGACTCAGTAGCACATTTTGGTAGGTACTGCTAGGAGGCAAACTGAAGCTACATGGGAAGCCTGAATTCGAGTCCTGGACTATTCTAAATATTGCACTTGCCTATAGTCCCAGCTACTCCAGAGGCTGAGGCAAGAGGATTGAGCCATAGGAGACCCTACTATCTATCCATCCCCCATGCACCCATCCATCTAAGTAAATAAATAAGAAACCAACCATTCTTCATCTCAAAGACCATCTCCATCCCATTCATCCATCTAATTAAATAAATAAGAAACCAACCATTCTTCATCTCAAAGACCATCTCCATCATGAAGCTAGCTATTTCCTGAACTCCATACATTCCATCTACAGCTGGAACATAAGTGAAGCTTCCTGTAGTCTCAGAGAACCCCATCTAGCCCACATTACTTCTGTTGGTGCAACTGACCTCACAGTTGTTTGCATCCCTCCATCCAACCACCCGCTAGACCAAAAAGCCACTGTTAGCAAGACCCACGTGTCATCCCTGCTGTACCACTAGTGTTTGGTACTGTCTTGTATATGGGGTTGCTGAGTAAAACCCTGTGGACCACGAAAGAATGAAAGTCTTCAGCAAGAGCACAAGTCCCTTTAAGTCGGCATCTGCCTGTATCCTGTTGTTGCTTGTACTCACTGGACCTCGCAGTACAGAGGTACAGCAGAGAGTTTCCACATCAGCAACGTCATTCCAGAAGCAAGAGCTCATGGGAATCCAATGAGAGCATACATGGAAAGCGCTTCCAACACAGCCAGCACTCGATACGTCTTAGCTGTTCAATACCAGTGCCTCAGCCTGAAGGCCAGCCAAGCCCCTCTGTGAAGGGTCTTGGAAATGCCCCACCTCATCCAGCCTTTCCCCTGGGCCCTTCACAGACCCAGGGGTCCTGGGGCCCCACCCACTCCCTTAACTCCTGTCCTGCAGGATTTACAACCTGACTGTGACAACTAATTTTGGAACTGTAATGCCTCCTGTCATCTTCCATAAATTTGACATAAATAAATCACGAAATACCCTTTTTATATCGCTTTTTATCTTGCCACGCTTCTTGTTTCTTTTGGAAACAGTTTTTATGGCAAATGCAGAGTGTAAATCCACCCGACAATAAAGCATGCCAAACAAGCGTGTAGAACAGGCACCTGAGAGGAAATTACCCACCATTTACAGAGCTCCACACAATTATCAGCAGGATGTGCTGGAGTGGGCCTATTAAACGCACCGCGCTGGGCTCCTCACACGTCATTTGCATAGCCCAATGTAAACAATGTTGTTAAACAGAGGAAAATGGACACATGCAGGTCTCTGTCTTCATGTTGGCCTCCTCTTGTGGCAACATAGAGTCTAGACCTTGTGGGACATCTTCTCCACCTGCTAGAGGGGACGGCAAATTTCTCCAGAGGCAGTAGTGTCCAGTGACCCTCTCTGCAGTGACGGCAATGTTTGCTATCTGGGCTGCCTGGTTTGGAAGCCTCTAGACCCATGTGACTTTTGGACATGGGACAGTAGAGGAAATAGGGTTCCTCTTTCAACCTTGCAACAGGGCATGTGTGCTTGGCCCAGAGAGACAGAGGGAGAGAGAGTGAAAAAGAACTCCCAGGCCAAAGGAAAGGTCACACACAGTCCCTTCTCCATTCTTCTCTTGTGAGTTTGGCCACACACACACGTCTTTAAGCTGCTGGGCTCAGGACTTGAACCACACAGTTGACCATGTGAGATCCAGCCTCCCCAACCAGCTGGCCTGGAAATAGAGTTTTGATTGTAAGTTTAATCAATTTAAACGTGAATAGCCACATGGGGCTAGTGGCTCCGCTGTGGACACTAAGGACGGTTTGACATCAGTCTAGACGGTGTGCAGAGGTGAACATGGCCTCCGTGAGGCTGATGCACACGGAGAGGTTCTAGGTTCGTGTCCAGAGACCTCCCTGAGTACCTGGGCACATGCTGCCCACGATCTGGAGCTGGCTGGGGCTGGGCATGGGTGTGGATCCTGGCACTCAGACCTTGTCAGGGTGCTGTCTTTCTCATTCTCCATCTGTCTCCCACTCACAGAGTAAATAAACTTAAAGAAAAACAAATTGTTTAATATGCCTTGTCTCTCTCTTTTTTTGGGGGGGGGACAGGTTTTTGCTATAGGGCGCGTGTGCTCGCCAGAAAGACAGAGAGAGACAGAGACAGAAATCGAGAAATCACCCTTGAGGTGGGATGGCCACGCCGCAATCCCTTCTCCTCCATTCTCCTCTCCGGATCTTGGGCACGCACGCACACAAGCCCGGCGTGAGTTTAAGCCACCGGGTCCAGGACTCGAACCATGGTTGACTACGTGGTAGTCCAGTGACATAGCCATTACACTAACTGCTGGTCCCAATATGCTTTCTCTTTCAAGTACCTTGTTCCATGAGCTTTAATTTCAAATACCAGGAATTGCATTTAGTAACCACTGAGTACTTTCTCCTCCATCCTATTCACTGTCATCCTAATAGTGACCCTATGGCATAATTAATGTTACCATTGTCTAAGTCACCTGATGCTCAAAGAGCTTTAGTGACAAGCCAGGGATTCTCAACTAGTCTGTACAGAAGCAGAGCTTCGAATCCACATCTGTCTGTCCAAGTGCTACAGTAGACTCCAGACCAGACATCCTAGCTTGAGGTTACACGCCTGAATCTTCAAAGCACCTATTGTGTGTGTTTTAGGCCTGCAAGGTTCACCATGCAGGGGCAAGGAGTGGAGAGAGCCAGCATCTCATCACGCCTGCTGCCCACCTGCCATTGGTGTGAGGCCCTGCACATCCCAGTGCGTTTCCTCCTGGGCGAGTGCAGGAAGAAAGGCTTCTCCAGCCTACCTCTCGGACTTGCAGAAAGTGAATGTGAGACTCTCGGAGGCTGTGCTGAAGGGAGAGAGCTGCTGTGCAGGTGGAAGATCTTATTAAAGGAGCTCTGATGATTCCTACCGTACCCTATTTATTTCCTGCCTGAATTGCCACAAAATCCATGTGCGCTTTCATTACCCGCACGGATACTTACAGAACACCCCTAAAAGCCTACACTCTGTGCAGCAAAATTAAAGGAATGCATCCCGTGGCCTTTTTGTAATACCAAATTAAAGCAGTGACAATCCACAGCAGAAAGCCCACCCCACCGGGTACTGATTATTAACATGTTCATTTCTATGCCCAGCTTATGAAAATGATTCTGGGAACTACTTATTGAATTTTTAATTTGGAGATTATCGACCAAATTGGCTGCAATGGCTCTGAGCAGTGAGGCCCACAAGTCGGCTGAGCAGGTAAAGCAGATGGATGCAGACAACACGGGCTCGAGTTCTGATGGGACTGGTCCGCCTGCCTGGGAACTGGGCTCCTTCCAAACTCTTCCTCCTGAGAGTTTCGAGGCCAAAGGAAAGAGTAAAATTCTTCCCGTGTACGTGGATAAGGAGAGGGAGGAAAACAACTCTTCTTCCCTAAGGTAGGCTTCTAAATTTTCTTCCACAACCTGAACCTTCAGACCCACCAGCAGGCTTACCTTTGAGGACATAAACCCTCCCTCTTTCCTCCCTCTCTCTTCCCTTCTATGCATCTCCCTCCTTCCTCAAATACCACAAGGAGAGCCAGACCCTGGCTCTGCCCACAGGAAGCCCAGAGTCCTGAGACAGTCTCCAGACACAGAGACAGTGCGGGATGCAATGGAGTGGTGAGGGCCCTGTTGAGGAAAGTTCACAGGCATGCAGCCCAGAGATGGGAGAGAACTCCCAAGAAGCCTTCCCAGAGAAAGACAGGAGCAGTAGGAGAGAGTCAGATGGGTGAAGAGTTTCAGGCCTGGGGGATGACAGCAGAGAGGGACTGGAGTCGGTAAGAAAGCACTTGGCACCTTCATCCATATGGCCAGAGGTTCCCTCTGTGTGGAGACCATAGAGCCCTCATGGTTGAAATCCTAGATGTGACCTCAGCCAGAACAGAATCAACCCCCATAACTGCCCCTTGTTACCCATGTGGCCTCCAGCAAGGGACGGGCCTTCTAAGTCTCAGTCTCCCCATCTGTAAAACGGGAGTCATGGTGGCATTTCTGTGAGAACCAGAGAACACAGTGACCAGCACAGGCGGCATGGCACCCATCGAGGACTTCATCATCATGGGAGAGTTGCCACCTTGCTGTTACCACTAGCATTATCTCCTTCTCACAGCACTGGTCTCCAGTCTCTGTCTCCCTCAGCTGAGCAAATACCTTCCTGTCCTTCAGAGCATGGCCCTAATCCCACCACATCCACCAAGCCCTCTCGAATCCCTCTGGGGGGCCTCCCCACCTAATGCGTCTTTAGGATCCTTCTGGGCATTCATTCTGTACTCACATTACTTTATCAATATGGTCATCTTTTCTTCTAAATATCTTTCTTTTCTTTTTTTTTTTTTTGCACTGGATAACAGTAACTGATTCTTAAAATAAATGTCTTATTAAAATAAAAACTGGGTCTGGGTGGTAGTGCAGGAGTAAAGTCTAACGCTCTGCAAGGCTGATCCACATGATGGTTCTGAGTTTGTGTCCAGAGATATCCCTCAGATGCCAGGGCTGTTGGAGCCAAGCATGGATCATGGCATCAAGACCTGGGTGGGGTTGCTATCTCTCCATCTCTCTCACTCGCAGAAGAAACAATAAATAAACTTAAAAACAAACAAAATTAAACACCTTCTGAGGCTTAGCCTTTGTCCAGAACTTTGTAGCTTGCAAAGGGCTTTCATCAGAGATTGCCGTGGAGGTCCGTGGACCACGCCTCTCGTTGGCTGGCCAAACACTGGGCTCTCACTGAACTGACAAGAGCCCCTCTCCAGGGGAGCACAGAGACCAAGGAATTGGTGTGAAGCCACACAGCTATCTCATGGTTGAGCTGAGTCTCGGGCTCACTCCTTAGAGCCACCGTGCTTGATAAACATCTGTTCAGAGTTCTGGTAAAGTAGCGAACATTTATTGAGTGAGTACTGTGAATGTCCTAAAAGAGTTATGAGTATGAAGGTACTAGCTTACCATAATCCCATCAGGCAGGGACTGCCATTAAATGCTTTATGGCAGACAGGGAAACTGAGCCACAGAGCTGTCGAACGGCTTTTCCAGGTCACTGAACTGACAAGTGACACGGCTGTGACCTCGCTCCAGGTCAGCCCCATGCCACACTCATAACTACTACCCACACTGCCACTCTTGATGACAAAATGTCGTTTATACGTTCCGGGGCATGTCTCATGTCAGGATAAACACAGTGAATGGGGAGGCACTGATGGGGTATTTATTATTCATAGTTACAACAGTTTATCCTGGGAAGTATGAACTACTTCGGAAAGTGGGAAGGCTTTGATTGCTCATTTCCATCCCAAGTCCCCATGATGGTCTCAGCTGTCCACAAAGTGGCTTTCTCTAATGTCGTGTTCCATCCTGTCTCCCCGCCTTAGAACTCTGCGCATTTTGATCACTGGGTTGCCCACTAGGCCCGCCATGCTGGGACTCCCCCACACATGCCTGCCTCAAGGGCAGCCGCCAGCATAAATCACACTCCCGGTGGAGACAGCTTCAGACTGCTTGCTCAGAATGTCCTCAATGCCCCTTCATCTTTTCTCCCGGGGTAACCGAGGACCTTCCTCTGTCTCCTTTTCCTTTTTCCTACAGACGTGAGAAAACCATTGTCTGCAACATTCCAATAGCAAAGAGGAGACGGCCAGAGAAGGACCCAAGGTAGGAACCAGCCTCGTCGCCAGGAGTATTCCGTAGGGTGGGTTAACATGGGACAGCCCGCCCTCATTCACTAAAGGCAATGTGGACTTCCCCACACAGCCAGACATCATAGTTCACTAACTATCCTTTACCGCTGGTCTAAGGATTGGTGCATCAGTCTGCAGACAAGGGGAAATGCTGGGCAACACACAGACCATAGTGACGATTGGAGAAGACGGGAAGCCAAGTGACACAGGCCACCCTGTGTTGCTGCAGAGGGCTGAGGTGCTCGGTGCAGCCTCCTTGGGCCCTGCCCTGGCCACCGATGCTGAGTGAGTTCAAGGCAGGCAGATGAAGCTCGCAGCTCTGAGCACAGCCTTGCTATTTTACAACGTAGCTGAACACAAGCTGTTAGGCACAGGCCCCAGTAGAGCTCCTTCGATTTTTCAAAGCCTGATTCGTCGTGTGTGCTTAGACGCTCCTGTCTGCTATGGGCACTATAACCCATGGCTGAGTGGGTGGGCAGTCATGAGTGGGCGCTACCTGGGGGCTTCAGACAATTGACATGCTAGGATTTGACTCTTGGAGAATGGTGGGGTCAATTCCTGGAGTCACGTGCTGGGTTCTTGGCCTTGATCACTTTATTCTTGTGTGTGTTTGCCAGTCCTTACAAGATGGGTAACGTTACCTGCAGCTAAGGGACTTCAGGCCACCTTACCTCGTGTCCTTTCTTCCTTCATCCGAGGACAGAGTATGACGCTGTGATGTATTCTGAGTAATGTTATTGATGATGATTTGGTTAAAAGTCAAAAGGTCTTTCCTATTTTTGTTTGCGATTTTTCTAGAACGAGAAAAATGGCATCTGCTAATATCCTTCCAATGACACACAGGCCTAATACTCAGCCTAGCACAACTGCATTAGCTATTAAAACATTAAACGCTTACATGCTGGCTGCTTGGGAACTCCACTTCCCCCCTTGCTAGATACAACCACAGAAAGGGCAGTACTTAGCATACCTCAGCAGGGGGCTCCAAACTCTGATTCCTGGGCTGGCCAAGTGGTTATGCCCTCCCCTCGGGTGTGTAGATATTCTAGATATCATCCCTCAGTGGGTGGAATACTGAATGCAAGAACACTTCAAGATTTCTGGAAGTGAGTTTCCTTACAAATTTAAGGGAATGTGATAATAATAACTGAAGGCATTTGTATGACTGGGACACAGTATCTTTAGAATGACCTAATTTACCATGTACAGAAAGTTAATCTGCTTCTCCACTGAAACTACCTGAAGCAAAGGCCCAATCCCTCAAAAGCTAGAGATGGTGCCTTGGAGCTGTTTTTCAGGCTTCTAACTTTCTTGATCAAGTTTTCTCTAATTCATATTTTATAACAGAAAACAGCACTTTTTAAGCAAACATATCACTACCATCTGGACCCTCCTCCATACTCAGAATCTGCATGCTATGGCTACCATGTTCCTTATCGCCTGTGATGTTGGTTAAACAGGATGGAAAAGAGGAACTTCATCCTCCTCAAATGACACAGGAATAAAGGCACATACATTTAAGAAACAAAGTAAAATTTGAAATGTAAAGCAGCAGAGGTTGTGCTTAGGAATAATGAAACTGTAAGAAGTTAAACACAATCAGGTTTAAAGAGATAATGATAAAAATGAAAACCTGAAATCTCTTGCCAGTAGAATAAATCTAGGCTAGGAAGATGAATTCAATATGTCCTGCAAATAAACAGCAGTTTCTAAAAATAGAAAGCACGGATATGCAAGACAGAAAGTTTCAGAAGATTTTAGGTGGAGATGGCTAAAGTATGACCTGTTACTTCCTGGGATTACCGATGAGGGATGGCAAACCCGCAGGTGACAGATTTACTAAACAGATCATAATTTAACACATTCTTGATGTAATACACGTGTGTTCACTTTCACTTTTCAGACATCATCTGTATGAAAGTGCTTTGTAAAACTCTAAACCTGTCTATCTTCATGTATGTTCTAATGAATCAAAGATCTATGAGATACTTACAGAAAACTCAAACTACTTTCATACTATTTCATATTATGTGTCTCTCTTAAATATTTACAACATTCACAAATACATTAAGGGTCTAAAATGTCCTACAGTAAAATTAGTTTTTTATTCTTTTTTAAAAATCAGTATGTCCCAAATTTATCTGAGCACAAAAAACATTTTTATTTGTCGTGATTTGGGGAATGTTATGTTAGCTGACTGTAAGGTACTATCCTTATTCTATCTGGAGATTGATGAGACAAGTTTTCTGTGAATACCTTCAGGTGTCCCACCCTGTGGGTCTTCAGAATGAATCTCCCTACACTTTGACCTGAAACTTCCTATCTGTGCCAGTGATGTTGATGGGAGGACCCTTAATTCTGCTGGATAGGCAAAGGTTAACTGCACTGTTATTCAAAAGTAGGGACTCTAGGCACTTCCAGTCCTTGTAATATCAGGTAAGCCCTTCCACGGTGGTCTTTTGGAGCTCAGGATGGCAAACATCCCTACGGCTTCACCCTCCAGTTTTCTACCCTGCCCTTTTATCACCTCTAAGTGTTACAGGAAGGGCAATCCTGGGGATGAAGGAGGAAAGAAAATTCAGAGCAAGTACCTTTTAAGGAGAGCAGCCTTAGCAAAAATGTCACAAATTAGTTACAATATCAGGTTTTCAATTCTTTCCTGATTTCCTCAGGTGCCTGCACTTGGCTCTCTAAAAGCTTTCAAACTTTATTTTCCTTTCTTTGATTGTGCTGGTAGAAAGATGAAATTCTAAAGGAAATGCATCATAAAATTTATATTTGGGCAGTCTTATCAGCATCGGACATGCATAATCTTTCCTTGCAAAGTTTTTGCTATGAAATTGCACACAAATTTGTTCCTAAAAAAAGAGAGAGAGGAAACCCTCTATGTTTCTATGGTGTTTGATGTCTATTTATATGTTTCTTAAAGATAAAGCATTTATTCTATGCATGATTTGAATTTTATGCATCTCTTCTTTTTGCCTTAACGGAAGTGAATTCTTATTGCATAGCCAAATTTCACACTCAATTTATTCTGCAGAGTAACTCCTTTCCTCCAGATGGGACTATAAACCAGGAGAAAGAAGTTTTTTAAGTGTTCCTAATTGAATATATGGGATCTACTTCTGGAATAAAATCAAAACCTCAAGGGAAAACACAGAACATCATTGGTAGAGGACACTAATACCCATAAAACAAAACAAATTTGTCAGTGCCAGAATGGGTGGGTAACCTTTGAGGTGCTACTCCACTAAGTCACCCAAAGGGCCAGTGTATGTGGGGTGCAAAGGAAGGAAGAATGGCTCAAGAAGTGAGAAAAAAAAATTGTCACCAATGTTGAAAGCTATTAGAGATCAAAAAGAGAGACATCTGATGACCCAGGAAGACGAAAAGGAAAAAGAAAAACTACAAAGGCCATAGAGAACTGACCCATGAATTGGGTAGATCAAGAGTTAAGAACTGGTTGCATCATGTCCAACATTTGGTGAGGATCCAATAACTATAGCACCAAAAACCACCATTCTTTGCCTGGAAATGTATGTCACAGAGCATCTGTGACAATGCTACCTGCAAGCAGAAGATGAGTTCCAGCATGGAGCCTTAAATAATACTGATACCACCAGCAATAATAGTACTATCCCACAATGAGTACCGAGTGCTTGCTATGTCTGTGCCAGGATGCTTTGTAACCCTTGCACAGATTATTTAATTTAATTCTCATGGTGACCTCTGAGGCTTAAACCCTGTTCTCTCATGGTTGCTGTCTCACGAGGGGTGCCACGTACTTACTGGATTAATGTAGCACTGTCCGACGTGGTCACTGTTACCTGCTCTCTTACACATGGAAGGAAATGAGTCCCAGAGAGCCTTGAAGGAGTTGAGAAGCCCATATACTCAGCAGCTGCAGAGGCTGGTCTGCGTCTGTGTTTTACTTAGTCAGTATTGCCACAAGTGGTGCGTAAGGAAAGAGTCAGGGCCTCAAGATTGGGAGCCCTGCCTATGAGTGCAGTGCAAAGCCAGGGGGGAAGACGGCATGGCTGGAATGCTGAGAACTGCCTGGCTAGAGCTGTGGTTCTACCTATCTATGCCATTATTCAAGCTTTTTTTTTTTTGCCTCAGTTTCTTTACATGACAACTGGGGAAACAGAATCCTAGATCATTTAATTATGAAAATTTGAACCCATGTAGGCAAAGTGGTATTTGAAGTATCTGAAAATGGTCATTATTTTTTATTATATATCATAATAATAACCTGCTCGCCTGAGCTTATTCGGTGGCATTTCCTTGTACAACCATGTAAAAATAAGAGCCACTCGGGGAGCCGGATAGTGACACAGTGACAACCCCACAGGGGAGGGCTCAGGTCCAAGGCTGCAGATCTCTCAGAATGTACTAGGTACATTCTCGCCCAGGGTCCAGGGCAGGCTGGGGGCTAGGAGTGGATCAACTGCAGCATCAGCACCCTCACATTCCTCTTTTCCTCATGGAAGAAATAAATAAACTGGTGGCTAAGGCACTGACCTCCCACCTGACTGACCACAGTTTGAGCCCCAGACCGGTGACCTGAAAATCAAATCACACCGGATGCCTGTGCGTGCGTGCCCAAAATCCTGAGAGGAGAACCGAGGAGGAGGGATTGTGGCATGGCCATCCCCCTGGTGGGGTGACTTCTCACTTCTCAGCCTCTCTCCAGTGAGCGCACGTACCTTACGACAAAAACCTTAAAATTTTTCAAAAAGAAAAAGCAGCAGTAGCAGCACTTGGACCTTTAGTTTCTTGATTGGTTTAAACAGGAAATTGGATTTGGGGAAATCCTGGGGTCTCTCACTGATCTGACCTGTGCTAACGCTCCTAACAGCGCAGTGGTTAATGCACGTGCTCCTCACTTAATGACTGAGTCCTACTCCTACGACGACGTCGTTGAGCAAATCCATCGGTAAGTGAGGAGTTTAAAGGCAGGTGTCTTATGGTGTGTTGTGGTGATGCGGGGTATCTTTCAATAGGTTTCATGTACACCACACTAAGCCAGTGCCTTATTTTTAAAAAATAATTTGTTATAAGGTGTGTGCCTTTGCTAGAAAGGGGGGGGGGCATGAAATAAGAAATCAACCCCAAGCACGGATGACCATGCCATGGTCCCTTCTCCTCCAATCTCTTTTCGGGATACCCAGACAATCATCACTCTGGATCGTCTTCATGACCCTCCACTGCAGGTTGTAAGTATGTTCACTTATTTGACTCTCTCTAAAATGCTCAGCTCCAGGATTGGTGCCACGCAGACACTGCCTTCTCCTGCGCGGGCGTGACAGCCACCAGGAGGTGCCACCAGTACCATTCCGGGCCATTGCATTCAAACTGACCCCAAAGCAAAACGGCACTTTACGTAGATTCACCTCAATTGAAAGGGAGCTTAGCTCTCTGTAAAACAAACAAAAACACTTCGCAAAATCCTATATTGGGTCATCTAAAAAGTCGTGACGTATTTTTCTGAGTTTTTCTGGGCAAAAGTGCATTGTGACTTTTATGACGACCCAATATATGGCTACGATGAGTGAAAAAATAAAGTGTGTAAGAAATGGATAGCTCTAAGTTAAATACAGATATGGAAAGAAGGGTGATTTTCACTTGATTCCACGTCTATCATCCTTGCTGCCCCTCCCCCACTTTGAAGGCCAACGTGGCACCTGTCTGTCAAAAACTTAAAGGTAAAAACTAAATGTATTTCGAGACATTTCCGGTTTCTAAACCCCCGATACATTTGCATCGCAATTTACGTTAGTTTGCCTTCTGCTTTGACATGCTGCGGGTGCCAGGCGAGTTTAAAAATGGCGTGTACGTTGTACAACAAGCCAGAGAATCGCGTCACGATGACAATATTTTACATTAGCACTTACAGGACCCTTTTCAAGCGTGAGTGACTGTGGGTGCCAGCCCACCCCAGTCTCTAAGCATCCAATTTGCATCTAGTTTTGCTTACTTACTGGCGGGGGAGAAAAAGACTCTAGCACTACATCACGTCCACTCCACTGGGACAGGAGAGGCCCATGTAAAAGGAAATATGTACTCCACAGTGAGAGTCCTGCCCGGTGAGGTCACCTAGCCATCCTCCTCTATTCTGAGTTTACTGCCATACCACGCTCATTCATTTATAACAGAACAGTTAGAGGATGCTCCATTTATTAGCAATATTTGGTTTGCACAGAAGACGTGCTATGTGTTACTAATCTATCACACAGTCTTTCTAAACGTGTGAACCAGGTACCGTAACGTGTCGTTCCTTACACATTTTAGGTGGTCTGGCAATGAACACATGGAGCCTTTGCAGTTCCCCAGCATCAGAGGCTGTTTTCTGATGTGGACACATCGAGCCCACATCATCTACAGAATTCCAAAACATGCGATAAATCCGAGCATTTGACAGAGTTATCCCTATCAGGTTCTAACCCTATTTGAGAAACTCAAGTCAGCAGCACAACTATGGCAGATGAATGAAAGCCCATCAGAAAGTGCCCCATGCCACTTCATTTCCGGGAATCACAGCTAAGAGATGTTCTAAAACATTCAGGAGAAACAGGACTGGTTTTGTAGGAGAACATTTGATTTAAAGGGATGGGGAACAAGACAAAACAGAACAAAACACCACCCACAGGATTGCGTGATCATCGCATCATGTCCAAGAGGCTGGAGCAAGAACCAAATAAAGAGAAATGTGCTTTTTGCAAATGAACAAAAGCTTCTTCCATGATGAAAGAATAAACTGATAACAGAATCCCAGAGACAGAGAAGTAACACGAACACATGGCTTTCTGCTTACCATGTATACGAACAGTCTGGAAACAGGTTACACCCGATGGCATATGGAAAGAACCGGGGAGGAAAGTGCCAGACAGAAAAATGGAAGGCGAAATTGAGGTGCGCGTTTTCATACACTTAGCTCACGTGACTCTCGAAGGGTAATTCTACATCTACAAATGGTTTAACCCAACAATGCAGCAAAATTCGAGCTTGGATGTAATTATTGAAGAACGCTAACACCATCTTTTTTTGTAAGAAGATAAAATTGTCATATTCAGAAGCTGACCTTTTACCATGCGATACGAAACCATTAATAAAAATTTATTTTAACACCAACAAGCCCAAAATGCTTTGAAATATCAATTTTAAAGGATATTTTCTCCCGTATCCTTTATTATAAATGTTACGCAGACAAAGGCAGAAACCAAAAATCAATTTTTAATATATTTCTTCCTACCACGGGGCATGAGAAACATTAATGGCTTCTGCATCTACATGGTTACAATGATTAGCTTTGCCTTTCGAACACGGTGCTCATAAAGTATGCTCAGCTCACAGTTTAGGGGATGGGGGTGCTAGTCTTAAGGTCTTCCTGGGTGTAAGTTAATAAGCAATAACCCAGAATCTTGAGAGCCATACCATTGCTAGTTGCCCACATCCAGCATCCTGATATTTACACGATCACTTACACAGAGACAGCAGAACAACTTAAAACTTAATGATCCCAATTCGCAACCCTGCAGGGGGGACAAGAAGCTGCTGTAAACCTATTGAGGGATGTTGCCATGGGTCCTTGTTGTACAGGGCGGAAAAATAACCAGGGGATGGCTTTGTTTTGCCTCTGTTCAGACGGCCTCAGCCTGAGAGTCTGTATCTTTCCACTCCAAGGTGCGAGGTCTGCTGTTACCGAGGACAGGTGCAGTGGGCATCCCCTCTGTCACTGCTCATGGACCAGAGCTGGCTGGAAATCACCCCTGTGCCCACAGGCCTTCTTATGAGGGCTGTTAATCAGGGCACGTGGCTCTCTTCTATCCCCGAGGGTCTGCAAGGAATCAGCCCAGTGAAAAGCATGTTTATGGGTCTGGTGGTGGTGCAGTGGAAACGTATCTGGACCAATTTAGCGAAGGCCCTGGGTTCACATCCTGGGACCTCCCTGAGTAGGTCAGGGGCCCACGTACATGTCTGTAGTCTGCATCAGCTGAGACTGGGGCTGGATCGTGGTGTGACTCTCGTTGAGGGCTCCTGTCTCTCTCCCTTTGTCTCCCTCTTTTATAAATAAATTAAAAACTTTGAAGAGAGAGAGACTATTTAATAGCTCCCGTACCTAGCTCCTCAGGAATGTTTTATTCCTCCTTCACTAAAGCATCATCCCTTCTTCAGTTTTCCCTGGCTGTAGCTAACCCACAGCCTTTCTTTTCTACTAATTTAGCCAGCATCAGTCCCTGTGGCGTTCATTCGAATTGCCAGCCAGTAAGAAGGAGAGGTAAGTGGCTGGGTCTTCATCTCTTCTCCAAACTCATATGCGGTCATATCACTGGGACCTTCAGATACCTTAGTTTCTTCTCTTCTCTTCGGTTTTCACACCTCAGTCCCTCTGCAGGGCCTTCGAGGCTCTCGCCATCTGGTTCCCACCCTGTCTGACCCCCTGCTTCCCATGACAAGGAACCCATCCCTTGACTGGACTCATTTTCCTCTGTCTACACTCTGTTCTGAGAATGTGCGTGTTCTCTTGGTCATTCTTCTTAACGAATCCCCCAATCTTTATCAACTGAGATTCTTAGTTGGAAACAACAGACCCCATTTACACCAGTTTAAGGGGAAGAAAAGTGATCAAAGGATATAAAATACATCCAAGAAATTCTGGGAAGAACAGAGTCTGGGCTAGAGGCCAAGCAAGCAGAAGCAATGGCAGGTACTATTCCGAGGCACCTCAGTGAGGGCCCGAGACGTGTGGGGCTGAGCACAGACGGCCCAGCACACGGAGGGAGGTTGGGGTGAACAAGCTTCCACTGCACCCTCTCCTCCCGCTACCTCTGAAAGCAGGTTCTGATGGAGCCAACGTTTTCCAGACAATTTGCTCTCAAACTGGAGTCTCACACGGGTGCAGATCACAGAGCACATGTGTGCACCTTAGAATCCAGGAAGCCAAGGAAGCCAGTTTCTATCATCTGCTTCAGGGAGGCACGGGTAAGGTGCTGCGTGATCATGAACTTGACGAATGCCCACCATGCTAACCCTTCCGTGAGACCTTCTTCAAGCTTTCTAATGTCTTGTGCTCGCCCTTGTCTCGAAGCTCCTTTGAACTCATTATCTACATCTCAAACATTCAGCTTGATTAAACACATTTAGATCACATTATCATTAGCAAAGAGCTTCCCTGCGTTTCTCTTTTGAGCTCCTCAACACCGTCAGTTGGGTGCCCCCTGGCATCCCCCGTATAGAGCAGACAGTGGAGCCCTTAGTGAAGGTGAGTGATTTTGCTACATCAGCCTCACTACGGGGTACACACTGCTCTCTAAATACACCAGAACGGCGGAAGTTAGGGATGAGGATTTCTTAGGGTCCATTTTCCCAAATTATGAGAAGAGGGTTTGTTTTTGTTTTTAAGTCGATGGAGGGACGAGCATTACGGCACAGCAGTAAAACTCAATGCTCTTATGACTTCACGTCCAGAGACCTCCCTGAATACCCTGGGCACGTGCGTGCCCATGACGCAAGGCTGACTGACGCTGGGAGTGGGTCATAGTGCTGAGACCCTCTTGGGGGTGTTGTCTCTCTCTTACCCCCTCTCTCTCTGCCACTATCACTCGTGAAATAAATAAACAAGGTTTTTACAAAGTTCATGAAAAATGTTTATTAAGGGAAAAAACTATGCATGGATAAAAAAACTTGCTATGCCAAAATAAACTCATACTTTAATTCCAGTTTCCATGACCTTTTAAATTTGCCTCAGATAACGGAATTGAACAGCAAAGACAACTGCGAGATGTCCACTGTCCAGGGAGGAGGAAGAGGGATTATCCCTCCCTAGAATTCCTCTTATAGCTACTGGAGCCAATAGGGAAGCTTGAGGAAAACTGTGGGTGTGGGATGGAAAAGAAGCATTCCTGGAAATGCGGTCAGTCATTCATCAGAGAGAAGGCCAAGAGGAGGAAAGCATTTTCATGGATCAGAAAGAGAGAGCACAGTTTCAAACCCTTCAAGGAAGAATCAATGACCAGAATCCAAGGATTTCCCAAGTGCAAAAGTGCTACAAACATCTTAAGTTTTTTCATTTCTCCATGTGAGTTATTTTAAAAATGAGGATTATTACTGGATGAAGAAAACGTAGCCTATCTTTAATGGAATACTGTTTAGTCATGAAAAAGAATAGAATGAGACGTTTTCCCCTGGGGGTTAAATGGGCAAGCCTGGAGGACATTCTGGCAAATATTGACAATACATCAGGTACAAGAAAAGAAACACACATTCTCCCTCATATAGAAGCAGAAAAGAGGACCTCACAGAAGGAGAGGGAAGAAGAATGACCACAAGACGGTGGGAAGGGGTGGCATGGAGGGATTAGAGGGATTTTTGATGGACAAAAACAAAATTACAGAGAGGGAAGAGGAGCCAGTCTAGAGTTATAAAATACAGTGAGGTGCGTACACTTATCCACAAGTTACTGTGCGTCTCGAAGTAGCAAGAGGATTGTCAATGACCTCAACACAAAGTAACCACGAATGGTTGAGATGACGGACATGCTGACTGCCCTGAGTTAATCAATACGTACTGTATTGGGACCAGCAGTTGGCGTAATGGCTATGCCACTGCACTCCCATGTAGTCAACCGTGGTCCGAGTCCCGGATCTGGTGGCTTAAACTCACACCAGGCGCATGTGTGTGCATGCCCAAGATCCCAAAAGAAGAATGGAGGAGAAGGATTGCAGCGTGGCCATCCCCCTGGAGGGCAATTTCTCGCTTTTTGTCTCTCTGTCTTTCTGGCAAGCGCATGTGCTCTATAGCAAAAAAAACTCTCAAAAAAAAGGGGGGGGGAAAATACATACTGCATTCACATGCTGAGAAACCCTTTGTATGTCACAGGTGTGTGTGACTGTCACGGGTTAACTTAATTCAGTACAATAATTGCTCTGCTTTCCGTTTTGCATTGGTCTGTTTGGTCACAGAGTGATCAACAGGAGACTCCTCTGTACTTTAGAGCCACAGGAATGGGTAAGCTGAGGAGACGCTGGGCTCAGTGAAAAGAGAAAGTCTGGGGTTGGGTGAGAGTGCTTGAGTTAAAGAAGAGGAAAGATGGAGAAGCTGGGCTTTGAGGCAAAAAAAGAAAACTGTAAAGCCAAGATAGAGGGCCAGAACGAACCAGAAAAAGAGCAAGGTGTTTTAACTTAGATACATCAAGAAAAGGACACATTCACCTCCTGTTCATTCCCTGAACACCGACAGTGTATCCAACTCCGACCCACAAGCAAAAGGTTTCTATGAAAATCTCTTTAGAATGTGTTCTTTTCCCCAGAAATGAACATTCAGTTATGTCAGAAGACAAGTTTAGAGGCTATCATAAAGATCTCCCAAATAGTAATGTTTTAGACAAGAAAAGTTTGTTTCATAGAGCCGCTCAAATAACACACCGTCCTGTGCTGAAATGCTTAGTTCACTCCAGGTGAATGGCATGAGACACTCAGCTATCTTCAATATCCTGCTCCATATAACTCATAGTCTATAGAGCTGCTGCTGTGCCTGCCCTCATCACAGCATTCCAGCCAATGGCAAAAGGAATGAAGCAATGTGATGGTCACGGTCCTCCCTCTAGTGGGCTGTGCTTAATGGTTGAAAACACAATGCACGCTCACTGCCCATTGGCTGGAACTTCACCTGGCCATGTCCCTCTGCAAGAACGACAAGGAGATGCAGCCTAAGTCAGCAGTTGGAAGTTCAGCTAAAACTCAGAAATGCTATACTGAAAGAAAAGAAAAAAATGATGGATAGTGAGGATTAAACAGGAGAGTTTACTAACACTCTACAAATAAAAGAGTCCTGAGGGGGGCCAGCAGGTGGCATGGTGGTTAAAAGCAGTAGATTCCCACATGGCTGACCACGGTTCAAATCCTAGACACTGCAGCTTGCCCTCTCACTTTCCTTCTTTCTCAGTCTTTCTCTGGTCAAATTTAATAATAATAATAATAATAATAATAATAGATACAATTGAATAAAATAATCGGAAAAAAAAAAAAGAGTTCTGAGGTAAAAGTCCTGGCTGTCACACACCAGCTGCTCAACCTTATTTAAGTTACTTATCTTGGGTTAAGTCTTGGTTTCCTTATCTATTAAGTGGGGATAAAAACATTTCCCACAGAGAAGAGTTTTAAAGACACAGTGGGAAAATGTATATAAAGTCCTTGACCCACAGAATGACATAAATAACATTTTATTATTATTAGCGTTAACATGAGTTGACCCATGGACCAAATCGGGCCCACTGCCTGTTTCTGTGAATAAAGTTTTATTGGAACACAGCCACGCCCTTTGGTTCACAGCTGTTTGTGGCTCGTGTGCATTGCAGTGGTAGGGTTGGACGGCTGCAACACAGATGGTATGGCCTACGAAATCTAAACTATTTACTACTTGATTCTTCGCAGAAAAAAGAAAAATGTGGCCGACTCTTGATCTATAAAACCAAACAAAGCTTCCTTTTCCTGGGCCTCTTGTTTCATTTCCTTGGTTGCAACATAGAGTCATTATACCTACTTTAGGACATTACAGTGAGAAGCAAGACAGGGGGATAAATTACAGAACTCCACATAGTAGCAAGTGTTCAGTAAACTTGACACAGTAGCAAGTGCCCAGTAAGCTCGACACAGTTGCGAGTGCCCAGTAAACTCAACACAGTAGCTAGTGCACAGTAAACTCCACACAGTAGCGAGTACACAGTAAACTCCACACAGTAACTAGTGCACAGTAAACTTGACACAGTAGCAAGTGCCCAGTAAACTCCACACAGTAGCGAGTGCTCAGTAAACTCCACACAGTAGCAAGTGCACAGTAAACTCCACACAGTAGCAAGTGCTCAGTAAACTTGGCAACTTGCAATCCTGTTTGAGTGACCCTAGACTTAGGGTCATTACTGGTTCTGCAACACTACTCAATGCACGCAAACATCCGAGGACAAAACCACCTCTGTCACTGTGTTGTGTCCACTTACTATGCTTACATAGAGCCTTCAAAAGAGGCCCAAACCGGGGCCAGCACGAGGCAAGGGAGTTAAGGCGCTGGATTCCCACATGGCTGACTGTGGTTCAAGTCCTGGAATCAGTGGCTTGAAAATCATGCTGGACATGTGTGCATGAGTGCCCCAAATACCAAGAGAAGAGTGAAAGGGAAGAGTTTGTGGTGTGCCATTCCCCTGGGAGTGATTCTCATTTCCCCCTCTCTGTCTCTCTCTGGCAAGTGCCCTCACACTATGGCAAAACAAACAAACAAACAAACAAAAGACAGGCCCAAAACACCCAGGGTAGCAACCTCTCAGGCTAGCAATGCAATAGTATGGCTAAAATAAATAAGATTTTGAATTGTAAGATGTAAAATATAAGCCAAGAATTTCTAGAAATACAGGATAAAGAAACTAGGTGGAATGCCTTGTGCATAGACCTATTTAGATGTCCAAAGAAGAGGAGGGGGAGAGAGAAGAAAACACATGTGGGAAGACAGGGAGAGGCCCTTTAATGGCTTTCCAAATGAAGAAGAACATTCGTGCTGGTCACCAGCCATTTTGGTATCCTCTTCTCCAACCACATTACTCTCCTCAACAGCAGTTAGTGTAATGGCTATGTCGCTGGACTCTCATGTAGTTGATCACGGTTCGAGTCCCGGACCCAGTGGCTTAAACTCACGCCAGGCACATGTGAGTATGTGCCCAGGATCCCGAGAGGAGAATGGAGGAAAGAGGATTGCAGCGTGGCCACCCCCCTTGGGGGGTGATTTTTCACTTTGTGTCTCCCTGTCTGTCTCTGTCTTTCTGGCAAGCACACGTACCCTATAGCAAAAATCTCTCAAAAAAAAAATTCTTAAAATTGTCCATTTCTCTCCTTCCTTCATCACCCTTTATGCCTCCTATTTTATGTGGCTAAAATGGTCTTCTCTTGCCTGTTTGACTATGCATTTCCTCGAGTAAAAATAGTTTAGCACCCACTCTAATACATGGATAGTCACAAACTTTACATTTACAAATTATATATATATATATTAATAATCCCTGTGTCTTCTGGATATAAGCACCTGCCTTCCTCTCGCCAGCCTCCAGCCCAGACCCGTTTTCCTCCTGGCTAGGGGCTAGAAGGTCGCTGCCTCAGGGAATCCCCTCTACTGCGTGAGGTCCTGCTCCCCGTGCTCTTACGGTGAATCTTTTTTTTTCTTTTTCTTTCTCTTTTTTTTTCTCCAACGTTCATCCATGTTGTTCAAGGAGGGATTTGTTCTTTGTTTTGTTTTATTGTTATTGTTTATGCCAGAAGGAGAACACAAAAGAGAGAGAGAAGGACAATTCCCAGTGCTGCCCGGCCACACCACAATCCTTTTTCCTCCGATTCTCCATCCGGTCACACGTGCACATGGCCAGCATGTGTGTCAAGCCACCGAGGCTGGGACTCGAACCCTGGTCAGCCATGTGAGCTCTTGCTTCCTCTGTTCAGGACTTACCCACTGCACCACGGGGCGGCCCGCTGACATCTCATTTACTTTCCCTTTCTGGCACTTCCCAAGGTTTAGGCCCATCTGTAACCATTCGACTGGCGTCTCAACGTCTCCATCAACTCCATCACATGGCAACTGCAGCATCTACACCACTGTCTATTCTACTCTCTCATGAGGGTGAAGACTGGTCTGTTTCATTTTCTCGGATGTTCACATCATGTGTGCTTTGTCACGTTGTAGCAAATATTGATTAATTAAGTGAACACTTGAAACTATTCTCGAAAAGAAATGGATGCTTAGAAAAGAACTCTAATGTAAAAAGTATGGAATAGCTTTTCAAGAATGTAATTGATAAGATAAAGCCTGGTGAATAATTACATATCACTTCCCACGGGCATCTTCATTTTTCATAAAAGACATTTTCGGGGTCGGCAGGTGGCATGGTCACTAAGGGCTCTGGACTCCCACATGGCTGACTGTGGTTCGGGTCCTGGGCCTGGCAGCCTGCTTTCTCACTTGCTCTGTCGCATTCTGTCTCTCTCTCACTCTCTTGCTCTGTCCCTCTCTGGCCAAACTGAAATAAATAAATAAATAGGTAGGTAGGTAGACAGACAGACAGACAGACAGACAGATAGATAGACAGACAGACAGACAGACAAAAAAGTTAAATAAAACAGTTCTTTAAAAAAAGACATTTTACCTGTAATTGTATCAAATTCCTCAACTCATCTGCAAGTACATGAGGTTAAGGATTTTTATCCCCATTTTACAGATGAGGGAACAGAAGTGCAGAGACTCCGAAGGCCCTTCTTAAAGTCACGTAGCTAGTTGGAGCAGAACAAGAACTAAAACCCGAGTCCCCCAAACCCAATCCACACAGGCAGGAGGTGGTAGCAATTTCCGCCGGCGTGACACACTCCTGAGACCTCCAGAAGGACGAGAATTAAAGCTGTGAGGAAAACCCACTGTGTACAATCGCTATATTGCTGACAAGAGCTCAGGAGTGGCCAGGAGGTGGAAATGGAAATAACTAAGGCTCTGGGAATGAAATCTGAGAAAGATGACAGGGCTGTGGTGGGAGTTTGGAGCACGAAGCTAAGGGATGAGAAGTTACTAACAACCTGTCATCCCTCGTGTTTAGTCCATGGCGGGGGTGGGAGGTGTGGCCGGCTGTGTTTCAGTTCCAAAGATGACTAGATAATGGGAAATGGCTTTAAATGATACAGAATACATGGGATCAACCCAAATGCCCACAAACATGAATGGATTGAAAAAGTGTGGCACATATACTCTGTGGAATACTACTCAGCCATGAAAAAAACAAGACCCTGGAATTCAATAGAAAGTGGTCGGATATGGAGGATCTATTGCTGAGGGAAGTAAGCCAGGCTATGAAAGAAAGATATTGTATGTATCCACTTAATATTTATCGACTATCCACATTTTATGGTAGAGATCGAATAACAGAGAACTGGGTGAGCAAAATCACTTTGAGTCATTCCGGTACCTCATCCCATGACGATGAAGACTGGGTGGGCTGTTCTAACAGGTGCCCATTCTGATCAAAAGGCAATGGGAAGCCACTCAGGCTGGTTCCTCCTGCCAGGGCTGTCCGGTGTTCAGAGGTGGCTCTTCCCACAAGGTAAAACAGGCCAGGACACCTAGGCACCGGTCCACAGCATCTGCTGCTGACCACCCTGACCTGCAGTGTGGATTCTCATCTTTTATTTTTTTAAGGAAGAAGTATTTTGGCTAAACAGACCTTTAAGAAGAAGAGAAAAAGGCACATCTAGTAAGCATGACGATTTTGATCCTCCTCCTAAGCAGGAGGAATATTCAAATCTGAGAGTGAAGCAGGGAACTGTAAGATCACACACATACATCACAATCTCCAAAAGGTAACAGGGAGAATAGGGGAAACTAGATGTTTCTTCTGTATCTTCTTGGTTTGTTTTTTTTTTTAAGAATTATTTTATTTAACTTTATTTATTTATTTAAATTTGACCAGAAAGGGACAGAGAGAGAGAGAGAGAGAGAAAGAGAGAGAGAGGGAAAGTGAGAAAGCAAGCCACCAGGTCCAGGACTCAAACCATGGTCAGCCATGTGGGAGTCCAGTGCCCTTAACCACAATACCACCTGCTGGCCCCATATCTTATTATGAATAAAGTATATACTTCAGGAAGTTCATGGAGAGGGAGGAAAACTAAAGTAAGGGTTTATTCAGGTATAATTTTTGAAATTCGTGCATAGTCTTTTCAATAACATACACTTTACATAAACTTTCTGACTCCTCATGTTTGCATATCATATACATACAAATATGTAACATTTTTGTTTCTGTATAATTAAGGGCCCTTCTTGGGACTTTCACATGAGGGTTCATTATGCCAAAAGCACGCCATATATCAATCTCAAGCAATGTTTTAATAAGGAAATGATGGTACCATATGGGAAGCTAAATTAAAAGGCACTGGTCAAGAAACTGGACTGCTCTTCCAGTCCCAGTTCTGAGACCCAACCCAGGTCCACCCAATGTCCATCCATATGACCATGAACAACGACCTTGTATCCTTCTCGACTTCAGTTCCCTCTTCTGTAAGATGAGCACACCACACTGGCACTCCCCTCGCCCTTTTCTGGTTCTAGAACAACCCGAGTCTATAATTTCAAATCCCTGAAGGGTTACTAAAGGTAAGTGATGTAGCGAAGGCCTCCCTAGTGTCAATCTGAAACTTGGAGACTTTCTGGTAAACATTTGGAAAGTAACGTGTTCCCTGGGATGCATCTCAGTATTAATTAAAATGCCTTAAGGCAGAGTAAAAAAGTCTCTAAAATATTTACATACACTTAATAGAGATCAGCTAGGGGAAAATAGAAAGATTCCACCGTACTTTGGTTCACGGCACTCTTCATCAATTAAACTTAAATGTAATGACATTTTGACTCAGGTTCTCAAATTAAAATGATTTGTATATGACTCCAGGTAACATTCAGTTAAAAGTAATAGTTAATAAGGTTCTGCTTTCCAGGGTAATGGTGCAGCATTTAACCAGTGAACACAGTCAGCTCTGAAAGGCTTCCCAGCAAGCTCAGAGCCATTGAATTACCCTGGCTAGACGCTGGGGCAATCTTGAAGCCTACGGAGACCTAGACCATATGAGGCATTCCGTACACGTGATTTTATTTCACTGCTCCAATCTCACAACAGTGGTTAGCGGAAGCATCTACATGTTGCAGATGATGACATTGAGGCTGGAAAAAAGAAAGAAAGAAAGAAAGAAAGAAAGAAAGAAAGAAAGAAAGAAAGAAAGAAAGAAAGAAAGAAAGAAAGAAAGGAAGGGAAGGAAGGAAGGAAGGAAGGAAGGAAGGAAGGAAGGAAAGCTAAATTTTCCCTGGATCACCTAACCCAGCATCCAGCAAAGGCAAAATTCAAACTCAGACACGTGCACTCTCTCCACTATAGACGATAGCCTCTCCAGTGTGTGCTACTCCACTATGAGCCATTATTTAGCCTCCGTGTTAAACACGTGACAATGTTCAAAGAGGGAGTCTAAAGAAACACACCAAATGCCATTGAACATCATCAAGAATAGGATTTTCTTATCTTCTGATCTGCAAATTCTCCCGTACAACTTGGCAACGACAGGTTGGCTAAAGGGTATTTTATTATTCATTCTGTTCCCAAGAGGGTGAACATGGAAATCGTCAAAGTGACCCCAAGGTACCCAGGCTCACTTGCAACTCTGATATCCCATAATGCTCCTTAGCGTGTGCATCATGAGTGTCAGATGGATGGAAAAATGGAATCTTCCTGATGGTGTAAATATCAAGCCAGAGAGAAAGAACTGCACTTGGTGAAGAAGACGGTATTAGGAATATTGAGTCTGTCCACCTCTCTTGCTTTCAAACAGGCCTGTGTTTAAGCCACAGAGGACAGGCAGGATTTCCTCCAAACCTGAAAGGCTGCAGAAAGGGATGTGGTCTTCACAGGATTTCTTCCACTGCAGACTCATCCTCTGCCTGCACTCACATTAGCCTTGTTCATGCTGTGTCCTCCCACACACCCCAGCCTTCATCAGATGTGTTGGCTCCTTAAGCCCGTCTTGCTATTCTTGACTCTGGAGCTTAGCAAATGCTCTTCACTCACCAGGTAACCCCACCCTCTCCCACTGCCCACCTGACGCCATCTCCCTTGATCTAGGTACCCTGTGCCACCGCGCTCTGGAAGTCGTAGCTAACCTCCCTCGCACACACCATGGCCACGAGTGGTCCCTCCGCTGAATGTCCCCAGAACATCCCAGCATCTCCATGTCTCAGCACATCCTCCTTCACATTTTGTTACCTGGTACTTGTCTGGTTTCCCCACCCCTAAGTCCCAGGAGAGGAGAGCCTCCGATTGTTCACCTTTTTAAATTATTGAGACCATTTCATTATCGCAGCTCAGTGTAAGCACATTGTAGGTTACATGTAAATGCTTGTCAGATGAGGGAGAGTGAATAACTCTGATACTCGATGTTCCTGGAAATATCCAGATGCAAAAACTATCCTCAAGCAGACAGATCTCTCAAAGTTTAAGACAAACCTTTGAAATTCAGGGTACTAGAAATTAACAGTTTTTGCTGCTCTCTTAAGTATATATGTCTGCATTTCATGTTAGTAGAAATAATCCCAATAGTGTACATAAGTTTACTGCTTTTGATAGATAAAATTTTATGGAATATGTGCATGTAAATATATACATATACACATACATATATATATACACACACATACATATATATATAATATATGTAACAGTTTTATCCATAAAAATAATTTTCATAAGTTGGGAACCAGCAGTTAGCGTAATGGCTATGTCGCTGAACTCCCACGTAGTCGACCGCGGATCGTGTCCCGGACCCGGTGGCTTAAAACTCACGCCGGGCGCGTGTGCGTGCATGCCCAAGATCCCGAGAGGAGAATGGAGGAGAAGGGATTGCGGCGTGACCATCCCCCCTGGGGGGTGATTTCTCGCGTTCTGTCTCTATGTCTCTCTCTGTCTGTCTAGCGAGAGCACGCACCCTACAGTGAAAATCTCTCCAAAAAAAAAAATTTCATAAGTTTATGAGTTTATATATGTGACATAAACATACATATATAGAGAGAAAGAGAACTAGAGGGGTATATGTATAGGTATCTATAGTATAATATATATTAATAGCATGTGACATATTTTACAGAAGACTTACTCACTGATAGTATAGAATAATATGTTATAAATATAGAGTATATGTATGGATATATCTATATCTATCTATCTATATCTCAATATATATCTCACATGCCTGACTTCTAGAGAACAACCTTACATTTGCACATTTCCGGATGCAGACACGGTTATGCAGAAAAGCAAGGTTGGAAAGGTTGCCAACAAGCATATATTTATCAAAGTGCTATCATGCCTCATCATTGTAAGATCTAATACCTTCCAAACTTTGAGATTAATGGTTTTAGAATTTGGGGAGGAGTTTTCTTTTAATAATGCACATTTCAATCCTCGGTTAACAAGAGGTCATGTCAATAATTAATGGTTTCTGTAGCAGTTGAACACTGCATCATCTTCTTGACAGAGTTTTTAAATGTATGCTTTGTCTTCATGCGAAGTGCAAGTGGGCAAAGGGAACAGGGAAGTACAGCATGATGCATTTGGGCTTCCCATTTTGAAGTCCTGCTCTAAGGTGTTCTTACATGTCATCCTCATGATCAAGCACAACGATCCTGCAAGGAAATCGGGGTAAGAGGGGGAGGTATGGGTAAGAAAACTGGAAGGCACTGTTCCGCAGGCTTCATGAACTGGAGACACCAAAGTGAAGAAGTTCTGCAGCTTCCCAGAGTGTAAGCTCCATGGGAACAGGAACGCTGCCAGCTCGTATTTTTTTTTTCTTAATCACTTTACCCCTAGTATGGTAGCTGCTCAATAAATATTAAATTATATAATGAATGTTTTGCACATACGCAAAAAAGATAATGAATAACTTCATCCATAACTTAAAGGGCCAACAAAACTGCTTTTTTTTAATTAGCTGCCTTAAAAAATAAAGCAACCCTACCATTAATATTCACTTCTAATAGATATTCCATGGATTATAATGATAGTGAAAAATAGGTCTCTTTGTTGATAACTTACAAGATACTCTAAAGCACTGAATAGTCATACTAACAATAGTAAATTTTGTCCTATAAGTACTTCACTCACGAGACCAGCATATAGTGTAATGGTTACATTGCTGGACTCCCACATAGTTGACCCCAGTTCGAGTCCTGAATGAGGTGGCTTAAACTCACACCAGGCACATGTGCATGCATGCCCAAGATCCGGAGAAGAAAATGGAGGAGAAGGGATTGCAGTGTGGCCATCCCCCCAGGGGGTGATATCTTGCTTTCTGTTTCTCTGTCTCTCTGTCTTTCTGGTGAGCACATGCACCTTATAACAAAAAACTCTCCTAAAAAATATATACATACATATATATTATATACATATATATACATACATATATATTATATACATATATTTTACTCACTGTATGCTATCCACAAATCGGTGCAGCCATTAGCCTCACTTTACCACGGCAGTGGTACGCAGTAGATTGCAGTAGGCAGAACTAATACATTAGGTAGATCGTTTTCCTACAGTAATGCCTACAATACCACGTTTTCCATAAGGAAATTGCCACAGGTTTTAGGACGCGTCAGGAAGGGCATCCATCCCCCCTTGTGTGAGAAGGGTAAGGAGGTCAGCCAGCCTCTCTGAAGACAGTTTGCAGGGAGAGCCACGTGGCAAATCCTGATCGCTGCAGGACTGAGTTAGCCAGCTCGGTCCAGCTCAGAGTTCAGCCAGTTCCCTCGGAGGGAACTGGGCATACTGACCTGTGGGGTCTCTGGAGGCGTCACCGACTCAGAGGTGAGCCACGGAAAGGGAAGAACTACCAAGACCTATGCGCAATGTTTGATCGGGTTCTTCCTTTCGAGGGAGTAAAGCATGACCACCTGACAAAGCAAAAGCCAGATCCCCAGGAGGGGGAACAAATGTCCTTCAGGCCTAGAAATTCGCATTTGTTAAAACTGCTCCCCAAAATATGAAATAAAATAAAGGCACCTAAACGTGCTATCCTTTAACCGCTGGCTGGCTGTGATCAGAGCATCCTTACATGCAGACTAGTTGAAGGTTAGCGTCCACATAGCACAAAACATCAGGAAGTACGAGAGTCCTCTGACCAGTCCCATAGTCCAGTGTTTAAGGGAGCCTGACCCCACAGGGCCAACCATGGTTCCAGTCCTTGACCTGGTGGCTTGAAAAACAAGCTGATGTGTGTGTGTGTGCCCCAAATCCTGACGAGATGGAGAAATGCAGAAGGGATTACAGCGTGACTACAACCCAGTGTGTGTGTGTGTGTGTGTGTTTATGGGCAGTTATTTCTCTCTGTATCTTCCTCTCCCTGGTGAGTATATACACATACACCCTCTGGTAATAACAGTAATAACAATAATAATAATAATAATAATAATCATAATAAGCTACCCAGAATCATATTATGAATGAGAAGGGACTGTCCTTCCAAAATCTAATCCTGAAAGGTCCTTCACAATGACAGGGCCACTCTACTCTCTAGCAATGACAGCTACTTCTCCATTGACAAGGTCAATGAGTAGAGGGACAAGAAAATGGTTTTGTTGTCTTGAAGAGGAGGGATGCAAGACTACAGTGAAAGATTCATGCAATTAGGAATGAAATCTCCTCCACTCTTGTACTCCCCCCCCACCCAGTGCCAAGCACAAAACCACTCTAATCATACGTGCATTTGTTGAACAAATCAAGCAATGGATTAACCTAGAATCAACAAAAGTTAACCAGATCAAAGAAAAAGACTGCCTCTTAGAAAAGGACTCAAACCCAGACTTTCCTGCTTTCCTTTCATCATGGGGGCTCCTCCGCTCTGATCCCAACTGGAGAGCATGCCTTTCCTTCCCGAAAGAGCTTCAAAGAGACCAGAAAAGGAGGAGCTGGGTGGCTGAGACAGTGACATGCAAGAGTCTGCTCTGAGTCAAACCCTGTGCCGTGTGCTTGACCCCATCATCTCACCTACTGCCCAGCAACCCAGCAAAGTAGCTGCTAAGAGCTTTTACCAGTGAGTACACAGATACTGAGGCAGCTTAAATCAGTTGCTTAGAACTTCACACCAGCAAAAGGCAAAGCAGACATGTGAAGGCAGGCTTTTAAAACCCATTGTCATGTTCTCTCCTCTTACACCTCAGGAGTTTTAGCAACTAGAAAAATTAACATACGGCCAAGGTCACAAGTCAAAACATGAAGAAAGAAGTATGAAAAAAAATAGCAAGACATCGAAGCTAAAGAGCGCTAAGAGTACCAAAGCACAAAGCAGTTGGCACTGAGGTTCCCTGCATCTAACAAGCGTCTCCTATCTCATTCTAGTCAAGACCTCAGTTCTGCAAAACACATTTTTTCCAGGCACAGTGCGTGGGAAGGAATCAACCTTGGGATTCCTTTTCCAACATGCATTAAACAATATAATAAATGATTCTTGCATCGACGACAGATTGACGATTCTTTCCCCTCCTTGCAAGTGGTCAGTCCGTAGGAAGAAAATGTTAACACTATTTCATTGCTTCTGCCCTATGAAAACAAGAACTCAATTAGTTGTCCCATGTATGCCTTTGTGCTAGTACAGAAAGCAGGAACAGGACTGACTGTACGGCTATTAACATGATTACCATCGGGCAGTGCCACTATTACCATTATGCTTTTCTTTCTTAGTTTGCTATAGGGCAGTGCACTTCCTGGAGAGAGACAGAGACAGAGACAGAGGGAGAGAGAAGCAGAGAGAGGAAGGGAAGAAGAGATGAGGGAGAAAGTACTCCCTGGGGTATGGCCATGCTGCAATTCCTTCTCCTCCACTCTCCTCTCAGGATTTTGGGCATGCATACACACAGCTATCAAGGGTGTTTTTCTTTCTATCTTTCTTATTTTTAGATTTTTGCTATAGGGTGCATGCACTCACTGGAGACAAAAAGAGCAGTGAGACAGAGAGCAAGAAATCACGCCCTAGGAGGGACGGCCATGCTGCAGTCCCTTCTCCTCCATTCTCCTTTTAGGATATTGGGCATGTATTCACATGTACCCAGCATGAGTTTTAAGCTGTCAAGTCTGGGATTCAAACCGCAGCTGACTACATGGGAGTCCAGCAACGTAACCATTACGCTATCTACTGGTCCCATCTGTCATGTTTTTCAAGCCACCAGGCCCAGGACTTGAACTGTGCAGCCAGCCATGTGGGATTCAGCTGCCTTAACCCCTAAGTTACTGGGTGGCCCCTTATGTTATTGTATGCCAAGCACTCATCTAAGCACTGCATACATTATGTTAACAATCCCATAAAATGGGTACAATATTTCTGCAGTGTGGAAACTGGGAACCCAAGGGCCTACATGATCTGCCTACCAAGCTTGCACCCAGAAAACAGAAGAGTTGGGATTTGAACTCGATGGTCTGAGATCAAGGCCTATGTTTTTAGCCACAGCTAAATGGAGGATGGCCAGCTTTGTGAGTGTTAGCCATACCTTCTGACAAGCAGCATGTTCCCATTTTAAAAGAGTGATTGAAAGGCTCGATATAGCCCATTAATTTTATACTCACTTGTATCAAAATCTCTTCAATTCCCTTTGCAGCTTCTCTGCTTTCATTTTAAACTCTCTCTCCTCTGCAGCTCCCTCCCTCTGTGCACCATGTGAAAATGAAGTCTGGAGTCTCCTTGTGGCCAAATCTCCCGACATTTGAGGAGCCGAAGAAAAAGGACAGCCTCTGCTTTTAATTAAGCAATCTTTAATTTACATGGACTTTCTGAAAAGTTCAGAGGGCCTTGGGTACTTTTCATCAGATCTTCTTAGTCTAACAGTGACCCCCCTTTACATAACAAATTAACTTCATCACCTAATCCTAAAGTCTGAAGGAACTTGGCCTTAGTCTGTCCTCCCTTAAAAGAAATCAAAGGTCACGGGACCAGCAGTTGGCATAATGGCTACGTTGCTGGACTCCCACGTAGTCAACTGCAGTTCAAGTCCCAGACCCGGTGGCTTAAACTCACGCCGGGCGCGTGTGTGTGCATGCCCAAGATCCCGAGAGGAGAATGGAGGAGAAGGGATTGTGGCATGGCCATCCCCCCTGGGGGGTGATTTCTCACTTTCTATCTCTCTGTCTCTCTCTCTGTCTTTCTGGCAAGTGCATGCGCCCTACAAGGGCATGCGCCCTATAGGAAAAACCCATAAAAAAAAAAAAAAAAAGATAGAAAAAAAAAGGGAGAAAAATCAAAGGTCACTAAAACAAGCGAAGCAAAAGGCCAAGCTGTGTCTAGTCATAGAAACACAGTGAAGGAAAAGCTGTGCCTCGTGTTACTCCGTTATAGAAGTTGGTATGGACCAATGAGCGAGGGTACACCCTGCACTGGCTGATGGTCTAAGTGTCTTCCACAGGAGACATTCACCAACTCGCTCCACGAGGAAGGAGCAAGAGCCAAATAAATTCACATTTCCGAAAGCGTGTGTGAGACGACCATCGTGCTCATTTTAGCTACATGGGACTGAGTGTTCGTGGTTCGACACTGAGTCCGGGGTTTTATCAGCCCCACTCATAGATGCAAAAACTGAGGTTTTCAAAGGGTAAGTAATTCGTCCAGGGATGCGCAGTTCACCAGGGCGAGACAGGATTTGAACCAAGCTCCGATGGCTCATTAGCTAATAATGTCACCAGGCTATTGGAAAGTCAGCCAACACGCAGAGGCTAGAAAGAAGGGGATTTTTGTTTGCCCTAAGCAGCACAGCAAAGTCAGGATGGTTTGTTGAATGACTAAGATGCCATCAGTGCCCCCCCGAGAGCCATCTTCTCAGTGGCATGTTCAGGGCCTAAAACAATCCAGTCGACACTTTCTCCTTCCTACAGCGACTTCAGTGTTTAAAAGCTTGTCCTCTGTGTTTGGCAATTTCTCCTGAGGTTAAAAAAAAAAAAGAAATAAAAAAAACATGAGTGGACGTTTCCAGGTGATGTGAATTGGAGAGAAAATGTCCATCCAGGTCAGTCCGGATGCCCGGGCTGTGCGCTAGCAATAAGCGGAAGAGTAGAACATAAGGTCCCCCATCTCCAGGCAAACGCTCTTTGTCCTAACGTTCTGTCCACTTCCGTCCTGACTCAACAAGCCCATGCAGCCCCTCTATGCAAGCCCCAGCTGTAGGTGGTAACCCGTTAAAGGCACCTGAGCAGTTTTCGGACATTCTGAAGCTCCAGGAGCCTGGAGGTCTTTTGATCCTCAAGAGAAGATGCAGCAGAGAGACGTGAAAGTCCACCAGCCCGAAAGTACCATCACCAGGGGTCGTTTTGTTTCCTGGGGTGAAGGTGTTCAGGGCTTTGCGAAGAGACGTGTGCTGGGGGAGTCGGCCTTCCTACCAGTGGCCGGGCTTTCCTGTGGGAGACAAACAGTCGCACACGCTGGGCAGAAAAGGGGAACTGGGCAGGCCGCGACTAACCCTGAGGACCAGAGCCATCACGTGGGCCACACACGTCACAGTGGGCCCAGTGGTGGCGTGCACATGTGTCCCACTTCACCCTGGCAATGACCTGCAAGGCTGGTCCCAGTCATTTTGTTCTCACAGATGAAGCAAAGGGACCTTCCCTCCAGATCACAAAGCTCATAAACAACACTTGCAGTTTCTCCCGCCAAGTCTGTCAGATTTCAAAGCCCACGTCCCCTGTAGATGCCCTGCTGCCTCAAAACCAGGATACGACAGCAACCCAGAAGGAAGGGTGCTGGAGGCAGAAAGAAGTGGGAAAAAATATCACAAGAAAGACAGAATCCTGTAAGGTAACAGGAGAAGTTAGTCAGGCTTTGCAAGAAGAGCTAGCTCCAAAGTCTTTAAGGAAAAGCGGTGGTCACTGTAACACCATAGAAGACAATGACAACAAAAAAGAAAAGGATTTCTAAACC
>NW_006159931.1:1441149-1454253 GCF_000334495.1 Tupaia belangeri chinensis
CCATTCCAGATTAAGTCGTGTGCCAACTCCCTCCAGGATGAAGTCTGGAAAAAAAAAAAAAAACCCTCGCATTTACAAGAGTATGTTGGAAATTGATTGTGCTGTACCTAAGTTAGCACTTTAATATAATTTAGTGTGAGTCTAAATCATTGTTATATCATCAATCTCTTGTTGTGGCAAGTTGCAGTTAAAAATCCCCAGTGGTATTGATTATATTCAAACTCAGGCCTGGGTTTCATTGTTGGCCCTTCCGTTATTCTGGGCCCTCGCATTTACAAGAGTATGTTGGAAATTGATTGTGCTGTACCTAAGTTAGCACTTTAATATAATTTAGTGTGAGTCTAAATCATTGTTATATCATCAATCTCTTGTTGTGGCAAGTTGCAGTTAAAAATCCCCAGTGGTATTGATTATATTCAAACTCAGGCCTGGGTTTCATTGTTGGCCCTTCCGTTATTCTGGGCTACACAGTAGAAAATAATGTGGGAAAGTTATGCAAACTGACTCTAAAAATTAAAAAAAGGAACTCACACTCCTCAGGTGGGGAATCTCTTGGTGGACTTCTCCACCTTTCATGGGCTTCTTCTTTTCCAAAGTGTCGGTTACAGTTCCTCTCTTGCCTCCGAAATACTGTTCTGTCTTAAAACCTGCTCGCTGTTCGATCGTATCGCTGTTCACTTCCCTCAAGGGTCCTCCGTAGCATGGCAGACAGAATTCACACCCCCTCTGTTTTGCACGTAAAGATCTCTGTGACTTTCTTCATGACCCTCCCACCATTCTTTCGTGGTATTTGACTGAGTGCACCCCCTCTCGCTTTGATGCTTACAACTGTTTACCTGCTTACCATACACAGGCCAGGACCCCCACCTCACCCTTCACTGAGCAGAGTTCTGCACACTTCCCAAGACTGGGCTTGCCTAGGAAAGGAAGTGGTGTCCTGGAGCCTCCCCGTGGACCCACCCCTTCCTCCGTCACCCTAATGGTCGTTGACTCACTTCTTCCCCTGCTGGACTGTGAGGAGCAGGAACTGAGTGTGTTCAGTTGTCTACATTCCTCATGTAGCTGAATAAATCAACGAAGAATCCCTTTTAGCAATAGAGAACGCTTTGGAAGGTGAGGTAAATTCTAGTCGGTCTTCCAGAGGACACCTGACAGTGAGCCAAATCCAGCAGACCCTCTGAGGCAGGAAAGAAGGAGTCTAGAAACTCCAGGATGCCCAGGAGCATCTCTGCTCATCTGCAGGGGAGAGGACCAGTTTTCCTGGCCAAGGCAGTTCACAAGCCCTTCTACCGCGGTGGAAACGGGACGCCACAGAGGACAGCAAAGAACGCACGTTCCCTGGTACTGCACATGCTAAGCTAAACAGCATCCCCGTTCATAACGCATCACCCCAAGTCACACAGCAAGTAAGTACTGGCTATGTCTCAGCTCAGGTATGGTTAACGGGCAAGCCCAAGATCTTCGTAATACAGAGCAACTTCCGCAGCTGAGAAAAGTCCCTCTGTCCATTGATCTTACCTGCTGTTGATCAAAATACGTTTCCTAGTCAGAACTGCAGAACAGGATCCCCTGGGAAGCAAATTCACTGCTTCTCATGCCCAGCACTAGGGAGATCGGATCAAAGCCTACACAGTCAGCTCACTGGCCCTGGCTGGGCAGTAGACTCTGGGCATCTCTCTGCTCTACACGCCTCTACTCATTCCTTCCCCTAGCCTACCCTGTATTTCCTGCAAATACTTCCTCCCGAGGGAAGTCTAGACACAGGAAACCGGGGATCATCCAAATATTTCTGTAAAGAAACAAAGAACAGTATGTTTAGGTGTGTAGTTGAAACTACTCCACTCTTGTCATGGTAGCATGAAGCCAGCCATGGACAATATGTAAACGGATGAGCAGGGCTGTTCTCCAATAAAACTTTATTTACAAAAACAGGAGACCAACTAAACTTGGTCCCATGTTAGAGTCTGATGAGCCCTGGTCTAGGCCAAGAGTGATGAGTACATTTTATCTCATGGACTAGCTCTGCTCAGTGAGTATCTGGCCTCTTGGGGCTTGGTTTCCACAACCATTCTAAGGCGGTTTTTTTGGCTCAAAAGGAAAGATTCTGTGAACAACTAGTGATGTCTACTCTAGGTGTCAGAAAGATGCGGGTGACGCATGTGCCATATTTGCCATCTATGGTCAAGCTTGGAGTGTCCAAATGAGTTTATAAAACAATGCAGTTCCCAAGCTGCCCAAGAGCCACCGTAGCTAATGTCCACAACACCATCACTGCACCACTAACTCTTCCTCGTAAATTTCAACGCTTCTTCGAAGTGGGCCACCATTCAGGAACCCATGTTTGGAAAAAAAAGAGAGTCAAAAAGCCTATCTGTAGACACAGATCTAAAAGTAAACCACACCTTGAGAAGTTAGATTAGGCAAAAATCCTTTCTTTATCTAAGGATTGTACGTCCGATTACCCAGAATTAAGAGAGCCTTCTGCTCTCTTTGTAGCAAAAGCAACTACAGCAGGAGGTAATTGTTTTCTTTTTCAACAGACTCACCATTCTTAACTGCCAAGAGAGCCCTTTCTATTAAGCAATGTCGCAGACGACAATAGAGATGGTTCAAGAAGCATATTTTGAGTTAATATTGAACTTGCAAGTAAATACATAAAGCTTCAGTGCCATAAAGCTAATTTAAAAGGGACATTTCTTTTTATAGTCCCCTGGAGTATCGCAGCCTCTATGATATTCTTCTGCCATAATGTAGCATTCATTAAAGGCTGAAGCCATAATTGTCGACATCAGTACATACAGACCGACTGGATAAATCGTCCAAATGAATTGGTTAATTCAACCTCAAGTCCTTGGTCTGAAGTTCCCCACCTGACTCCTGGCAGTCAGACTGGAAACCCAAGGCTTAGTTTTAGGTGTAGGAATATCAGGAAAGGGAATTCAATGGGAATTTCCAGAGCATGATCATTTTTATACACATAAAAGAATTTCTCTTCCACAACTTCTGCTTTCCCATCCTACTTGCCTTAAGAATTGGAAAATGATGTAGATGAAATCATACACACATATAAAACATATACATTTCTACTGGATTTCTGTAGCAATTAGGTCTGTTGTCTCTTGTGATTAATATTATGTTTTTATTGCATCAGTAATGGGAAATTTAAATTTAACTGGAAAAGTAGGCGTCATCTCATGGCGAGTACACAGCACAGTTTTTGTTTTGGGGGCCATGTTTTTACAATTTCCCCTCTGTATAATGGCATGAAGTAACACAGAGAGAGTCAAGTAAGACATGTGCAAAATGATATCTTCTTAATTAATCCATGGAAGGTCATGTGCTAAGAGGAAACTTCGAATAACACAGCTTTCACACTGGACTCATACCAATTTTACTGACAACTATTTTGGAGGAGGAACCAAATGGAGAGTGGCCGGATACAGGTATAATTTTGTCTGTTTAACATTTTTGTGCATTATCATTCATAAAATATGTATGGCTTTATTGACTTCCTAGGGAGAACAAGAGGTTGCTTCCCTTTAGAATATAAGAAGTCAGGAAAAAGTTGAAGAGTCGATAGCTCTCATACTAAATGCTGTGGCTGCTTGGTGAGTAGCCTATATTTGAATGTTTTGATCTCCCTTAGTTGTTGTCAAGTTTGAGGACTTATTTCAGTGATTAAAATTCCAAATGGGGTACTGTGACCAAAATCAGAAATGAAGATGCTTGATTTATTATGTAGAGTGCACATAGCGATCAACCTATGAATCCATATTTATTTATTACAATAACAACAAGCATCTATGATAACAGGGAGCCCTAGAGGTTCTTTCGCCCATATTTCATTTGGGCTGGTTATAGACAACAAAGAGAACGGCATATGCAGTACTTCTAGCAAGTGTATCTCCACGAGAATACCAAGGACCTCTGCCTAGTGGCTTCAGACGGTACGGTATTCCCAACCCGCTTCTGTGGAACTTACCGCTGTATTAGATGTTGTTGAACATATTTGATATGAAAGCATTGTCTGTCTGCTACCAGTATCTAACGAGTCTCTCCCCCAGAGTTGCCAGCAAGGTGCTGATTAATTAACTGAAGTAGTGAAGCTGAATCATACAACAGCTGTTTAGAGGATTGTCATTAACTTGGTCTCCTTTCCTGTCTATTAAGCTTCCTTGCAGCGATCCCACTAAAATGCAAATCTGGGAAAGGCACGTTAGAATCTACCTTAACCTCTGCGCCCTCTTGGATGCAAAAAAGATGTGAACGATCTGGACTCCTTTTTTTGTTTGTTTTGTTTCTGTTTCGTCTTGAAGGAGAAGGAGATAAGAAAGCAGCACCGAAAGGAGAGAAGCCCAAAGGAGGCAAAGAAGGGATTTCGGAAACTTTCTGTAAGTCACGGTTTGTCTTCTCACTTGTCATTGGCAGGTGGCAGGTGAGTGAGCCGATCCTTTGGGCTGCGTGTCAAAAGGGGAATTGCAGATATGCTAGGCTAATTGAACAGTTCGGCTCGCTGACGTCTTCCCTGGAGACCTTCTTGCACTGGAAAGAAACAGGCGCCCTGTGGCCGAGAGAGAGAGACAGAGAGAGAGAGTGCGCTCCAGGAGCAGAGTGAGAGGCAGGCGCAGCCGCACTTTTGGGTGAGGACAGTTGGCCCAGGGTTCCATCCTGGAGACCTCGGCTGCCCTCAGAGCGAGGGTGATCACTCAGAGGTGCAGCGTCTATATTAAGTGGCAGATTGGAGGGAGGGCCGGGCTGATGAGACACACGCATGTCATTAAAATGCTCTGTGATTCAGATCAAATAAAAATGATGGGATCTTTTTAACTTCCTTCCCCTGTCCCTCCCTCCCTGCTCTCCCTTCCTCCCCTTCCTCCTCCTCTTTTCCTTCATATATGGCTCTCAGTGTACCTGCAGATTCTGTGAAAGGCAGGCCAACCAGATGAATCCATCAGGGGCTGTCACCTGAGAACCCTGCGAAGCTCGCCTTATTCCCTCTGACATAAACCGCAGAGACCTGGGGCCAGAGAGCTCAGACGTGAACACCTTGCATCGCTGTAGCGGCTACCCCTCGTCATGTCATTTGCCCGGGCTCCCCTTCACACGGAGCTCCCTTTAGAAAATGGTCAAGGAATTTCCCACTCGTCACAAAGTAGAAATGAAAGACGCGCTTCAGTAGCACATAATCAGGCCACCAGGGTACATAATAAAAACGCCAAATACATCCCAAAAATGCAGCAGGTGCCTTTTTTTTTAATGAAGCAGATAAATGCAGAAATGAATGCACTGATACAGACAGAGCATCTGCCTCATGATAAAATTAAGTCTTGTGACAGAAATAAATCACTGTGGGGGAGAATGCAACCCATTATCCAATAGGATTTCCTTTTCTCCTTATGTGACAGGACTTATTGGATTCCCTGATGCTAGGCAGCTCGGTGCATCCACAATTTGATGATAAATCAGAAAGACTACAGGATTTGAAATTTAACAACTACTTATTTTTCTGTGATGTAGAGATAAAGGGAAAGAATTCAGTGAGTAACTATTAAATTGGGAATCTCCTTTTTTTTTTTTTCCCCCCCAGATAATCTGATCCTCGGGTTCTATGTAAAGGGAAAGAATTCAGTGAGTAATTAATAAGTTGTGAACCTCTTTTTTTTTTTTCCCCCCAGATAATCTGATCCTCGGGTTCTATGTCACATCATCACACAGTGAGGACAACCAACAGTGAGCAAAATAGATTTTGGACTAAGACGAATAACGGAGCTACTTATCTTTCTCTTCCGTTCCCAGTGTTCAGTTTTATCTGAATGGTAGCATAGAAAGGTTACTTTTGACATAAAAATATACTGCTCCTATTACACTCTCCTTTTTATCCCCTTCAATACTTTAAAAAATGGCAATAAAAGCATGTTTTTCTTTCTGAAAACATTTTCACATTTGAACAATAGAAAAGGAAAATCCATATATCATGTTAAAAATACACGGGCACTAATAGAATTCAAGATCACTTTACCATGTTTGATAAATGTGACTTGCAAAAATATACCTTCACGTTTTAATGATTTCCTTTGTTATAATATACTATTAATTAGTGGGACTGGGGCAATGATTCATCTCTCCAAGATACACCTTTATTTTTCCTTGTTGAATTTTTGCAGCTGATTTTGCTGCACGTCCACCAATCACAAGCTTTGGTACTGAATTATAAAGACTGACTGCTAAGAGAGAGAAGGGTATGGGCTGGCAGGTGGCATGTGGTTAAGGCTCTAGATAACCACATGGCCAACCATGGTTCGATCACTGACCTGGTGGCTTACTTTCTCACTTTCCTTCTCTCTTTCTCTCTTTCTCTCTCGTGTGTGTGTGTGTGTGTGTGTGTGTGTGTGTGTGTCTGTGTGTCTGTCTGTCTGTGTGCGCCTCTGGTCAAATTAAAAAATAATAATAATCAGGCCAGCAGTTGGCGTAATAGGTATGTTGCTGGACTCCCATGTAGTTGACCGTGGTTCAAGTCCCAGACCCAGTGGCTTAAACTCACGCCAGGTGTGTGTGTGTCCTTGCCCAAGATCCCGAGACGAGAATGGAGGAGAAGGGATTGCAGTGTGGCCATCCCCCTGGGGGTAATTTCTTGTTTTTCTCTCTTTGTCTTTCTGGCATGCACATGTGTCCTATAGCAAAATCCTCTCCAAAAAATAATAATAATAAATTGGGGCTGGCAGGTGGCATGGTGGTTAAGGGTGCTGGACTTCCGCACGGCTGACTGTGGTTCAAGCTCCAGAGATGGTGGATTGTTTTCTTGCTTTTTCTCTCTTTCCTCTCTCTCTTAGTCACTCTGTCCCTCTCTGGTCAAATTAAATAAATGAATAAACAAATAAATAAAGTTAAATAAAATAATTCTAAAATCATAATAATAATGAATAAAGTTAAGTGAAATAATTATTTAAAAAAAGAAAGAGGGGAACCTAAATGATTTTTTTTCCTCCTGCTTTTTTTTTTTTAAGTTTTTTTGCCACAGAACAGAGTGCGTGCACTCACCAGAGAGAGACAGAAAGAGGGAAAGTGAGAAATCACTCCCTAGGAAGTTGGCCACACTGCAATCCCTTCTCCTCCAAACTCCTCCAGGGATTTTGGGCACACATGCACATGTACCCAGCATGACTTTCAAGCTGCCAGCTCTAGAACTTGAACGGGGGCAGGGTGAGGGGTAGAGGTATCAGCCATGTGGGAATCCAGCACCATAGCCACTATGCCTCCTGCTAGCCTCACTTCTGGTAATATTTTTAAGTGAGAACATGACACAACTTCAAAAGAACCCAACCCATTTTGTAAAAACATAGGAACCATCTAGCAGCTGACATCCCAGAAAATACTCAGGAACAGGAGCTTCTGAGCCCACGGTGTATGTCCAAAGTCGGAGCAGCACCTGTCTCCTCGCAACTGAAATCGAGCTCACTATGAGGCCGCTATCACTAATTTCCCCCTACCTCTTGTCCTGTAAAGGGGCAAAGGCGGGGTTGGATAAAGCACAGGACGTGATCACTGGTAAGGATGGCAATGGCCTTCAGGGACTTCAGCGACTGCACTCTCGGCCTGTCTTCAGAGAGCGCCAACTCAGTGAGAACACAAGGAAAGCCACTGGAGACCACGGGCTCCTTCCACAGCCCGTACCAGCCTTTAATCGGAGCGCGGCATGGAGCAGCCGCTCTTCGAGTATCCAGAGAGACACAATGAATCTATTAATCCATGAAGTGAGAAATCTAATCCGTCAAATCACACATCTATCACAAAAGCCGAACACAAATAGGATGGGGACGTACGATCAGCCAGATGCCACCACCCTCAGGTGGGAAGAAATCACTCATGGTGGCTTGTTATTTAGTTGTTCTGTGTCTCACATACTGGATGATTAAAAATCAGAAAAGGAGAACTCGAAGACTAATATTCCTGGGAGCACCTGAAAATGTGGAACACGCCTCTGGGCTGGCGAAATTCCGTGTGACCTGATTCGTCATTTCCAGACTACAGGAACCACTGATCTTGCAATTTTGCTACTGAGACAGAAAAAAAGATTTGGGGGAGAAAAAAATCAAGTGAGAGATCCTGGCATAATCCCAGCGTTAATTATGGTTCTTAAAAGTGCATGCTGCCTTTTTAATTTTTCCTAACAACCATGACAATATTTTCCTAGCTTTGCTTTCCACAAAAACACAAATAAAAAGAACTAGTTGAAACATTGAATTGGCAAGTTCTCCCTAAGGGCATCAAGATGAAAGACCAGAAGATGCACCTGTTTGTATCCCTCATCATAAGCCACTGTCTCACGGTTTGAATTCAGCCTCTCGACAGGCCACATGCACCCCCAAACACCCCACTTGATTTTGCTGTGGTTTGTTCCAGTCAGATGGGCTAAACACGATTCTCGAGCAGACCCACATGTTATGGGCCTGGACCCATCTCACAAGGTCTTGAATCTTTTCCAAAGCATAGAAATCATTTGAAATAGAAAGTCCCAGTCATTTTAATCTTGTTGAATTTGTTTAGTCTGATTCCTCTCTTAATCACTAAAGAGAAATCCACTTTTATGATCATACAATCATGATGTTTTAATTTTTTTTTTTGACATAGGGCACAGGCACTTGCCAGAGAGAACAGGGAGTGACAGAGAAAGGGAAAATGAGAAATCACCCCCCAAGGGAATAGCCACACCACAGTCTCCTCTGCACCATTCTCCTCTAGGGATCTTAGGCACGCACTCACATGTGCCCGATATTTTTTTAAGCAGTTGGGTCTAGAACTTGAACCGCAGTTGGTCATGTGGAAACCCAGTGCCTTTACACACACCACCTGCTGCTGTCCCTCATGACCACATTTAAAAACTCTAGCCATAAATAAAAAGAATGAGATAGAGTCAAAACTCTCGATTTCCAGAAAAGGAAACTATTGGATCCAGAACGGAGCATGTGTCACCTACACCCACAAACCTGGTTGGCAAGAGAGTCAATCTAAGGCATGTCTCTTCGAACTCACAGTTCAATATTCTTTCCACTGTACTGTCAAATCTCATATTTTCTTAGCCTCCAAGTGAATAATACTGAAAGGAGAACTCCCAAAGAAATCAAAGAGACACTCCTTCAGCCTCTGGGAACTTAGTTGAAATTTATTTTCAACAGTGGATAGAGCCTATGTAGATGTAGAGTAGATGAAAGAACCGAATTAGAATGGAAAAATGTTCAATCAAAGAAGATTTGCTTGAGAAAGAGCTCTGGAGATGGGGGTCTTGAGTTAGTAAGAGAAATGCCGAGGCCATCAACCTTAATTCAGCTGACAACTATTTTATGTGTCAAGGAGCCAGCCAAACAAATATCATCGCAAGAAAGCATCTAGGCATGGGAAGCAGCCAGAGTGAAGACGGTGAGACAGAAATAAATCCCAAGATAGGGAAAAGACAGCAGCTTTACATGGAGTAAGCGGTGATGGGGTTGAGAGGTAGGCGGAATCTGCGAGTGCAGGAACTGTAAACCATGTAAAGGAACTTGGAATTTGTTTTGATGGTAAAACAAGGAAATGAGAGTTTTAAGCAATGCTGTAATAGAATCAGATTTTTTTTAAAAAAATCACTTTAGAGGCCACTAGTTGAGGTCATGAACTCCCACATGGTTTGAGTCCTGGACCCAACAGCTTGAAAATCACATGGGGTGTGTGTGCATGCATATCTGACATCCTGAGAGGAGATTGGGAGAGAAGGGATTGCAGCACAGCCATCCACTCTGGAAGGTGATTTCTCACTTTCCCTCTCTCTGTCTCTGGCAAGTGCATGTACCCATGGCAAAAACCTTTAAAAAAAAAAAAAAGAAGAAGAAAAAAGAACACATTGGCTAAGGGTGAAGAATGGATTGTATCCTTAAGATGACACACAAAAAAGTCTACTGGTTTGAAATGTTAATGTAAAATCTAAATGAAGCTGTGGCTATATATATATATATATAGCAATACAATCTTCGAAAATAATAATGGAGTGATATTTTTCAACAAATGTCTTAAACATGGCATATGGTTGGTCCATGTTCTGAAACACTGAGCCATAGATCTTTGAAACAGAAGCAAGAAAAAACTGACGCTGGGCATCACTGGGTTGAGTCATCACTGGAATCCAAGCCATCTGTGTTGTGATAGCAGATTAGAAAAGGCCAAACGCACACTGGCAAGTCTCTGGTGCTCAAAGCTGTGACCATTTTAGAATTCTGCCATCTAAGCTTTCCAAGTTGAATAAAAGGGAAATAATACTTCTATAAGAAGAGCCCAAAAATCCACTTGTTTCAAAAAGAACTGTCATGAGGGATAAAAATGCAGCTTCTGCATTGAAAAGGGACAACAGTCCATGACTTTAAAAGTTCCCAGTCCTTGAGGCCACCAGGTGGAATATTGGTTAAGATGCTGGACACCCACATAGTCAACCATGGTTTGAGTCCTAGACCTGATGGCTTGAAACTCATACTGGGCACAGGTGCAAGTGTGCCCAAAATCCCAGGAGGAGAAGGAGTTACAATTCAACCCCCCTGGTGTTGATTTCTCACTTTCTGTCTCTCTGTCTCTTTCTGTCTCTTTAACAAGTGTTTGTGCCCTATAGCAAAAATCTCTCAATCAATCAATCAATCAGTAAGAAAGAGTTCATAGTCCAGACCAGTTGGAATGGTTAAAACACAACCAGCGACTTCCCAAAATGAAGAAATAGTCAAGTCTGGACCAGGAATAAGTAGTTAAAACTGGTTAACATATTTCCTGTGTACCACCAATGGTCCTTCCCAACATATTCTCACTTTAACCATATGGTTAATGTCATTCTCCAATCTCTGCATGGTTTTGGTAGTTACCATGCACTGTTAACCTACAGCAGATTGCATCTCCAAGGTGGCCGCTCATCAATGATAAAGTTTGCAGGGATATTCAGGTAAGACCAAAAATAAAAGGGAAAGGGACAGTTTCTAAGTCTCTTGATGGAAAATCAGGATTGTGTTACTGATCTTCAGTTACAGATAAATAATTCACCAGTTCAAGAACAATGGCAGCCACACATAAGACTGAGGTTCTTGGATTGGAAAAGGCAGACGGCCAGAAAGATACCAGGCTCCATGAGTAGACAGATTTGGGTTTGAATCTTGGCTCTATCCCCTGCTACTTGAGTGACCTGTGGATCCTCTCTGTAAAATGAAAGCTGTATTGACCAGCACAGTTGATTGTTGAGATGGTTGAAGTGAGAATATGTTGGGAAGGCCCATTGATGGTACCCAGGAAATATGCATTCTGCGCCAGCTCCCTGACACTTTTCTGCAGGGTTTTCCATGGCATTCACAGCTTCATTAGACTCGTCTTTAAAGACATGAGAAGATGGGACCCTAGAGGGATGTCCTGGGTCACTAAGTAGTTCCTAAAAAGCAGGAATTAAATTTTGAAAGCAGCATCAGGCCCAGTCTGGTGGCAGAGTCAGTAGCATGCTGAACTGCTGTGCTGGAAGCCACATGAAGATTGGTTTGAATCCCTGGCCCAGTCGGCCTGAAACACACCAAGCAGATGTACATATACCCAAGATGCTGATGAACTAGAGTACTGGGTGAAGGGTGTGCTCTCTATCATGAATAATTCTAAAAAATTATAATTCAAAACAACCATGAAGAGTTTTAAAACTTGTGGCTTAAAGAAAATTATAAGCACCACACTGATTTAAAAAAAAAAAACACCCACATATTTGTATTTTTTACATATAAATTTACTAAAGACCTTTAAAAAATATGACTCTCTCTCCAAACATGTTTTTAGAACTTGGAGGCAGGGTAAATATAAACTTAAAATAAAGTACATTAATCTATGGTCCTGGGCATTGTTAAGAATGAAGCCAATGTGGTTTAGTAGAGAGGTGGGTATAGCAGGTCAGAGAATCGTGCCAGTGTCTGTCACTGCCAGCCGAGTAATCTTTACTAAATCATCTGCTATGGTTTGAAAGCATCCCTGAAAGTTCATGTGCTGAGAGAGTTGCTTCCTACTGTGACAATATTAAGAAGGTGGATAATACTCTGACTATGGTTTAGGAAGATGGAGCCTGTGGGAGGTAATAAGGACTAGATAAAGTTATTAGGATTGGTTTCCTATGACTGAGAACTGACAGGGTTATCAGGAGAAGAGATGACAGAGACAGACACACAAGCTCTCACTACTCTCTTGCCACAGGATACCCTGCACCACCTCAGAACTCTGTAGGAAATCCTTACCAACAGAAAGGCCCTCACCACGAGTGGCCCCTTGACCTAGGAGCTCTAAACTGTGAGAAGAGTAAGCCTCTGTCCTTTATAAACCACCCACACTCAGGTATTCTATTTTTAGCAACAGAGAATGGACTACAGCGACATCGCCACCCCCATCCCCTTGAAAGTCCGCTCATCTGTTAAATGAGCTAATTAGCTGAGACAATCCCTATAGATCCTATCAGACCCAGAATTTTTATACTTCTATGGCCCCAACATCACAGGGACTGAGAGGACAGCTTAAGTGTCTAATAATTCAAATTTTTATTTCTAGACACAACTGAAGGTTTCAGAATTTGAGGTCCTATATGTAAACTGGTAGAAAGGATAAAGGGTCAGATCTAGGAAAAGAACAAACACCAAGGGGAAATGAAACCAAATGAGAGAAGGGCAGATGACATCACGTCAGCATAGTCACTGGCTGTCAAGATGTGTTAATGGTTAAAAGACGGAGGGAATCAAGGGAAGAGCACAAGGGAGAAAAGGTACAGCTATCCCAAACCCAGAAATTCTGTGATACCACTAACATAGGCGGTAGAGGCCTCAGACTAAGAGCAGGATTGGGGGCAGCCAGATCCTACAGCGCCAACTCCAGAGTTTGGCGTGGAGGTTAAGGCAGCCAGATCCTACAGCGCCAATTCCAGAGTTTGAGTCCCTGACCTGGAGACTGGAACAATACATTGGGCGTGTGTGTGTGTGTGTGTGTGTGTGTGTGTGTGTTTATGTGTGTGCGTGTGTGTGTGTGTGTGCGCCCAAAATCCCTAGAGGATAATGGAGGAAAAAGGACTGTGGCATGGTCATTCCT
>NW_006159931.1:1454531-1463104 GCF_000334495.1 Tupaia belangeri chinensis
GTGTGCCCAAGATCCCGAGAGGAGAATGGAGGAGAAGAAATTGTGGTGTGACCATTCCTGCTGGGGTAAGGCGGAGAGGTGGAGTGGGCAGATTTCTCACTTTCTCTATTTTTCTCTTCCCAGTAATGCAGATGCTGTATAACAAAACTAATTTGTTTTTAATTTAAAAAGAAGGAGTTGGAAGCCTCTTGGAGACACGTAATCCCATTGAGGCTCATAGGAGTGACATAACCTTCTGAGGTCACTCAGCTAATTACGGACCCAGAACTAGACCCAGAATTCCTGATTTTTGGATAGTCTTTCTTTAAATGGAAGTTCTGCAAATTAGGTTATAGAGAAAAGGCGATGGCACCCACTTGGGGAAGGGCTGCTGGGACACAGAAACAATAACTTCACAATGTATGGCTTTGCCCCTAAGGCTCAAACCACTGTTAATACATTCCCTTTCAGAACAGCATGCTGCCAAAAACCTGCTCAGAAACGTGCATAAATATGATCCTCTTTAGGACCTAAGAAAAAAGATAGATGTGTACGACTCTCTGGACTACCTTCCATCTTGCGTATTGCGTGCTAGCCCTCTGGTTGTGCACACCACAGGCAGCCATGAGAGCTTCTTCTTGCTACATGGTAGACTTCCCTTCATAGTACTGGTTCCCTGAACCTCGAGTGTGGCTTCTCACCAGATAACCAAGGCATTCATGGGTGCCTATACACCTGCCTCAATCCCTACCATAAAACAAATTTGAAAAAAAAGGGCTGAGGTCCAAAATCAAAGTTGGGCATGTAATAGTACCAATCTGTATGGCCTACATTCTTCAACACATCCTATGTCCATATTTTGTCAGTTTAGAACTTTTTTTTTTGGTTGATTAAAGGTAACTCTAATGTGCACCAATTCTAAGATGGCCATCTTTTCACATTTTGTCTTCTGCTATTTTGATGTCGGAAATTGGGGACCACTTTGGAATCAACGGTATGTCAGTATTTTTTCTTTCTTAGTGACTTATAATCATGTACCATATAAATATGGTGTCTTAGACTTAATTAAATACAGTATTTAAAACAAAGATGGAAAACCATTCCGTCATTATCTTACATAGGCTAAAAGGCCGTGAAATGCCCATCTCTTTCTCACGTTCTCATGCTTTTCTTTTCCTTTTGCTATAGGATGTATGCACTTAGCAGAGAGAGAGAGAGGGAGAGAGAGAGAGAGAGAGAAACTGACCCCTGTCGCTGGGGGAGCGGGATATGGAATAACCATCCACAATCCCTTCTCCTCCAGTCTCCTCTCTGGATTTTGGGCATGTAAGCACACACACCCGATGGGATTTTTAAGCCACCAGATCTGAGACTTGAACCACACAATCAGCCATATGGAATCCAGCCATGTTAGCCTCCATGGCATCTGCAGGCCCTCTCTTATCTTTTTCTTCATTTAAATAAGATTTGCCAAATGCCCCCTCTGTTATGGGCACCATGCGAAGCACTAGAGATGAAATAAGTCAAAACACAAGTGCTCCTTGGTTTCATGGGGCATATTGTCCACTAGGGAGAGACAGACATTGACCCAATAACACAAAAATAAACTGCAAGTGCAGCAAATGCTCCCCAGGAATGGTGTGTGGTGCCATGCAGGAAGGCGGAAGAGGCAATGATTCTGTCCGGAAGGCTTTCCTGAAGGAGATGACGAGCCGTGATGCCGTGCTTGAGAAGCAGTGATGGCAGAGGCTGAAGGCAGAGCATTTCATCAGAGGGAATTCCATATCCGAAAATTCTTTGGCAGATGGAAGTGCAGTTCTGAAAAGACCAAACCACTGGAACCCAGAGACTAGGGACCAGGGGTAGATGTGGGTGGATGGGAATAGTCGGATTATGGCAAGGCTTTGTCTATCTTTTTTTTTTTTTGAAAGGTTTTTGCTATAGGGTGTATGCGCTTGCCTGAAAGACAGAGACAGAGAGACAGAAAGCAAGAAATCACCCCCCTGGGGGGATGGCCACGCCGCAATCACTTCTCCTCCATTCTCCTGTCAGGATCTTGGGCATGCACGCACACGCACCTGGTGTGAGTTTTAAGCCACCGGGTCCAGGACATAAACTGCGGTCAACTACATGGGAGTCCAGCAACATAGCCATTATGCTAACTGCTGGTCCCAGGCTTTTCTATCTTAAGAGCAATTTGGAGGCATTAAAAACATAAAACCAAGAGGGAGGAGGAGAGCAAAGATGCCCAATTTAAGACCAGCATTTTAGATACCGTGTGGGGTTTGCTGCACCGTGGCAGGTGAAGGGACTGCTGCAGAGGTCCAGATGAGGACTGATAGAGAAGTATAGATTGGAAATAGAGATTCAGGGATGCTCTCGCCCCTGGCTTGGCCACACAGCCTCAGCTCTGCAGTGCAGCCTTTTCTAGCCGTCTCTAACTCTGTACACAGACCTTGCAGTGACATCCTGGGAGCAATACCCAGAGAATGAGGTCAGAATATTCAATACAGATTTCTGCTGCGGATGGGACAGAACCGAGAACAAAGCATGACAGAGCAGGGGGCTTGGGAATGCAGGAGGAGAGGAAGGAAGCAGAGCCCACAGGGTCTGCCAGTCTGGTCCAGCTAGGAAGTTAGGTGGCCAGACCGGACTCCCTCTCCTGAACGCTCAATGCTGAGTCAACCCATTGTACCGCTGGCTTGGTCCTCATTAGATACACTGAGGGTCTCACAACCAACTTGGGGAAGATAAAAGTTTATTTGAAGCCTGAAGAAAAAGAGCTCTTTATTTAAAGGGAACACAAAAGATCCTTAGGAGCCTCTTTTTTTCCTTGACAGATATTGACTTACAAACTGATCTTACTCCACCGGTCGGAATATATCTATTTCCAGTCCCCGTCCATCTACTGTATGAATTGCAATTTGATGAAACCATACGAACAACTAATAAAGTTTCAGTGTAAAAATGCTATATGTTCTTAGGAAGGGAAAACATAAAACTTCAATCCATAGTTTATTAAAATCCCTAGGTAAGCACAGTTTACAAAGCTAAATGCCAATACCTATAATTCACCACCATGATAATGTTAGCCATAGAGTAACTGCTATCTCTAACTGCATTCAAGTTCGGTTGTCCTTCAGAAGTACTGGAGATCTAACTCCTAATGGCTTTTTATATAAAAACAGTCTTTGACTGACAGAATCTAATCACTAGAAGGGCAGCAAACAAAAGCCAGGCAAAGCACTGTTCCCTGTTATTTTTTTTTTTCCTTGCAACATCTATAGGTATCTGATCACACGGTTGTGCAATTACTTGCTCACTGAAGAGGTTTTTCTGTTACTGTCTTAGAAAAATAGTAACCTTTCTGGGCAAAGATAAAAAATATGTGGGTTCTCTTCCCGCAGTTTATATATCTTAAATCTTAGGTCATTTTTACAGCAGCTTTCTTCTCAACTTTCCCACCATTTATCTTCCCATTCTCAGCAAGGGCTAGTTTACTTAAGACAGGAAGACCTTCACATAACTTTCTGGAATTAATTATGACGGTGGCACAAACTCCCATGTGAAATATTTGCTGCAATGTGTCCTGCAGTCTATTAAAAAAAAAAAAAGTGAAGGAAAAGACAAAACACTCCTGATGATCACTCGCTATTTTACAAGAATTTTACATAATTAATCGAGAGTTTGATTGTAAAGCACAGGGCTTCTTCTCTACAGCGTGCTATGAGTAAGCTAACAGCACCGCTTATAACTGAATCTGCAGGTAAGAAGCAAGGAAGGACGATGGTCCAGGGTCTTCCGCAGGCTTCCTTCTGCTCCTGTTAGAGATGCTCTCTGGAGATGGCACGAGAGTTAGGAAGCAACGTGAGAGACACTGAAATAATGCAGCCCGCAATGAGAACTACGAAGCGGTTCGGGAGTTCAGCCAGCCCGTGAGAGTGACAGGCAGTTAGAGACTGTGTGCTCCGGGCTGACAACGTACAGTTAGCTCCCTTCTCACTCTCCCTGGAACCACAAACAACTCTCTGTAGACTTCCATTTTGAGAAGAAGTGGGTAAGACACAGATTAGGTCAAGATGATTTTTCTAGGCTTTTTTGCCACCAAAGAGAGACAGAAAGAGACAATGAGAGACAGTGAAAAGGAAAGCGAGAAATCACCCTCCAGGGGTGTTGGCCAGCCCACAATCCATTCTCCATTCTCCTCTCAGGATTTGGGGCACACACATGCACACATACACATGCCCAGCATGATTTTCAAGCTGCCAGATCTGAGATTCGAACCTCAATTAACTATGCAAGAGTCCAGCACCCTAACTACTATGCCCCCTGCTGGCCACCTAGGTCAAGATTTTAAGGGACAGTCCTGGGTTCAGCTTGATTGGAGTGAAACTGACAAGGTCTCAGTTTCAGAACACAACACCAAAGTGTGTTTTGGAATCAGAGGCCACCTCCTCCAGACCACCACGCTGGGCCCAGCTGTGACACATCTCACTCTTCACTGTCCCTCTACTGGGAATATCCATAAAATAAGTTAGCCAAGCTTGTCCGTTAACCTGCTACTGCATGCAGGCTGCCTCAACCTCCTCTCTCAGTCCCTAGCCTTGAACCACTCACCTCTCCCATAGCATGTAGAAAAGAGGGTTCATGTCACCAAGCCCCTCTGATGCCACCTTGCTCACAGAAATCCCTCTTTAATAAGAGTAGGTTAGTTGAATGATTGGTGGGATAAATAAATCAAAGACATTGGGAAGATACAGAGGCTCAAGGGGTGACTCTGGAGTTAATCAGACCTGAAGTTGAATCTTGCCTGCTCCTCTTAGAAAGACCGAGTTCGTGGGCAAGTCCTTCTGTTTCCTCACTTACAAAATGGGCATAATTATAATACAGACTTAATAAAATTATAAGCAAAATGGCTCATTCACATGTTTGACAAACGTATCCCCATATGGGGAGCACAGTAGATAACTCCATGAATATTCATTTTCTAGGAGACTTCACAAAGGTTGGGGATTTAAAGGCAGGGGAGATTCAGAAACACTCACAAAAGTGAAGTCAGCATTAGTGCCACCCTTTGTTCGCTCACTGAGTCCCCATGAGTGAGCCATTCATTCAACACTTCTTAAATGCCTGCATATCGCTGTTCTGCGGAAGAACCCTGAAAACAAGTACATACATGTGTACATCTCTCCTGCCCTCATAGAACTGATGTTGACGGAAAAGACAGACACAAACACATTAATCTGTAACATGTCAGACGGTAATGATTTACCAAATTATTAACTCATTAATTTAATGATTATTTACTTACAAGTGCTTTCTGCAAACTCTGAGCTTATGTAACATTTTTATTTAAGTTTTTTACCATGGATAATAACTTCAGATAAATATGTACCTATACTACGGAAAGAGATAAGATATTAGGCTGTCACTTAGCTTCCTCCACCGAATATTGTGTATCCCATGATTATTTACCTAACAGACCCAGAAATGCTAAAAAAAATTTGTGACTACTGGCACATTTGAAGTTGGGGCAGGGTCTCAAAAAAAAAAAAAAAAAAATTAATATCTTGGTTTTAGAATAACAGAGAGTTCCCATGGGTGTTAATTTTCACTTGGCATCATACGGAAACCCAGAGAACCGCTCAGGACCATCTGTTCAGCTAGAATAATGAGGGGCAGTGGGTTTCTTTGGGGGATGTGCTGAGAAGGATAAAGAACTGGTAGCAAAAACAGGACCTTTGCAGTTTCAAGAAAAAATGGAACAAATACCACCATCCTCTCTGCTAATTTTAAAACTCTAGACTGTTACCCCCCTTTCTTATTTTCTTTTCCTTTTCCTTTTCCTTTTCCTTTCCTTTCCTTTCTTTCTTTCTTTCTTTTCCATAGTACATGTGCACTCACAGAAGAGACAGAGAAGGAAAGTGAGAAATCACCCCCAGGAAGGATGGCCCTACCACAGTCCCTTCTCCTCCTTTCTCCTCTTGCATTTTTGGACACATGCACACATGTGCCTGGCATGATTTTCAAGCTGTCGGGTCCAGGACTCAAACCATGGTCTATCATGTAGGAGTCACAGATGTAACCAGTACACCACCTGCTGGCCCCATCTTGCACCTGTTAACTGCTAAGGAAGCCATCTATGAAATACTAAACTTTAACGTATGGTCATCTGTTTTTGAGAGGTCAAAACTTTCTCTGCTCCCTCTGGAGGCTGAAGCAAATGTTTCCACGCTGAGATTTCATCATCAGTCATTAGGGCATTTGCTTCCCATTTAAGGGTCTGAAAGAAGTAAAAGCGGCAATTATATACTCATGGAATCACCCCCCCGCACACACAGACTCACTCATACTCACACATGCAAATACATATTGAAGATGCTCATTCACAAAGTTTTCCGGGGCCAGCCGATGGTGTAATGGCTATGTCTCTGGACTCCCGTGTAATCCACTGCAGTTCAAGTCCAGGACCCAGTGGCTTAAAACTCAACCTGGGCGCATGTGCGTGGGTACACAAGATCCCGAGAGAAGAGAGGAGAAGGGATTGTGGCATGGCCATTTCCTCGGGCAGGTGACTTTTTGCTTTCGGTCTCCATCTCTATGGCAAATACACATCCCCTATAGCAAAATAAATAAATAATAAAAAAGAGAAGAAGTTTTCAGAGCATTTCTCTCCTGTGCCTGCAGGATAAGACAGTTTGGGTGCAAGAAGAAACACGCTGATGTTTCTCTGTTTTCAATCCATGAGCTCTGGCAAGAGTCACCTCCTGCCTTCTGAAAATGGTCCCAAGACCTTTCTCTTGCATGTTTTGGATTTTGCTTCTCACTGGCTTTCCCTAAACCACAGTTCCTACACCCAAATGCGACAACAGGGTCAGAGTCCATCAGCCCAGAACCTGCAGGAAAAGAGGTGGAAAGGAGGTCGCCTTCACCACAAGCTTGTGGCAACCACTTCACACGGAATCTGTGGCCACCTATACCTTTTCTGAATCAGTATTACCTCTTTAAGGACAATTAGGTCTTACATGCAATATATAATTTATTCTGGAGGTTACTGGTTTATGAAGGTATGGGAAAACGGCCAATTTATCGTCTGAACTGCAGTTATGAGTAATAACAAGGGTTATAATTTACATTTGAATTCTGTTTTTAAGTTAATGAGGTATCTAATGTGCAACCTAGCAAAAGCCCTTTTGTGCACATAACCTCTTGGTACCTAAAATAGAAATCTGGTTTTATATTACACCTCCCTGCTCCCAGCCTCCTCGTAGGAACACTTAGAAACGAGGGATAAATTCACTTAGAAACCGGTGCTGGGGCGGCTTCTCAAAGTGGAGCAGTCACGTGATCGCGTGCCCGAGTCTGAGAAACTGAGAAATATTTTTGTGAAAAGCGTCTAGAGTTGTTAAAGCCAAAATTGCCCATATACGAAAAGATAAGCCCTTTTGGAGAAGTATGGCGTAAGCCACCAGACTCCCTGGGGCTAGTACTGAGTTTGTCCTTTCTCAGTGAGGATATTGATGTTGGAAAGCCTTTGGTCAAGAAGCCTACGTTACCTCTTCCTGGTGGACCTGAACTTGCTGTGCCCAGATCCATTAGTTAGTGGACGTGTGGCTTCTAGTCACTCTCCGCCTCACAGGCCGCTTCCTGTCTCGACTCCCACAGATGGCTTGTTCTGTGCACACTGTCAGCCCTTCTGGACTGGACTGGCCTCTGCCCCGGTCTTGAACGGTCTCCTGTAGTGCTGACCTGCCTTTCTGCTCTGGGCCTGGCTTCACAACCCTTTCTAGAACTGCATCACTCATCTTGCACTCAAGCCCTGCTTCCTGCTCAGCTGTACAGCCCTTCACTGTCCCATACCTACTAAAAACAGCAAAGGGGAGAACCTGCCAGACTCTCACGAAGCTTTTACTCATTACTTCCTTCAATGGGAAGGAAGGCTGGTGACTGATAAATGAGATATTATTACAGGAGAAGAGGTCTTTTTTGTATATTTGAAATAGACAACTTTAACTGGGCCTATCAGATCCATTTGCAGCATTCTTTAGGAACTTGACTTTAATGGCTAGAAAGCAATGTTTTGTGACTGAACAATCGTTTCCAAGTAGGCAGTTTGTTCTTCCCACATTCTGTTTGTACACATGCAGTCACACAATTAGTCTTATTAGAAAACCCTTGCGACAGGGGGCTCAGTGGTAGGCCTCATTCATTGAGCCACACTGCCACCCCTACCAGCTATATTTAGCCCCTACTTTGGGCAAAGGTCTTTGTCAGACATCATGAAAACAGCAAAGAATAAGAATGAAGATGACTCTTACCTGGTAGCACTTCAGTGTCACAAATTCTAAATTAACAGAGCATCCATTAACTGATTATCATTTTGTCATGCATTAGGCAATAAAAAACTTTTCCTGAAATTATATCCAGTTTTTAAGTCCAAGTTCAACATGTACTAAAAAAAGTTAATGGGTCCATCACCACCAAATACTCCTCTTGTTTGGGCCAAATTCCCTTTGTCCTCCCACTTAGGTCCAACACCACTTCTTAGATGCCTTCCTGACTCCCCTGGCCATAGTTTTGCCTTCCTGTCCTCT
>NW_006159931.1:1463135-1490089 GCF_000334495.1 Tupaia belangeri chinensis
TCCCTTCATCACTTTGTGCTCACGGCTGCACAGTCTGGCTAAAGTCCATGAACAGCACAAAGCCATCGATGACAAACATTTGAGAAGATGGTTCTGCTAATGACCCAGATTGAATTATTCCACACCATACTCTTATCCTGAAAAACTACACTGTACCCCACAAATACATACAGTTATACGTCAATTTTTAAAAAGTTCGTGAAGAGCACAAGGTAGAAAAAGCCTTGAGGTTCACAGTTAACATTTTTTAAAATAAGTAAATTAAAAATGTTAAAGTTTAGGGATGACCTTGTGGCCTGCCTGTCCCCTGAGAGACCATAACTTTCCCAGCCTTATTTGCTCCCTAGAAGCATCTTCCCCCAGAGTTCCAGAGCACGACATGGCTTAGGGAGAGACCTGAAAAGCTGGAGTTCGTGTTTTCAGGGGTGCCTACACTGTCCTGTGGATTCTGTTCTTCCTCTCCTACACACATAATTGCCATTCCCATTCCCGCCAGGGCGAGCTCAATAAACGATTACATTTTTGGCAAAAAGGAACGCAATAATTGCACATGTCCCATGCCTGGACATTGAGTCACTCAATTCGAACCTAAGGAAGTCACAGTTGTGAAGCACTGCTGTGGTGCCAAGAATTAATTACCCCCAAATAAGATCTTGGGGAGGGACCAAGTTTCCCTCATCAACATTCCAGGCAAATGCCACCACACAAAGGGAACGGAGAAGAAACAGCCTAAAAGTCTGAACAGGAAAGACCAGTGACAAAGGGAGCAGAGAAAGAAATCGTGTTACGGCAGACACACACCCCCCCCTCTTCATGCAGTGCCATGGCATGGCGTGTCTTTGGGGAACTTCAGATCAAAGACCCCCTTCCTAGCCTCAGGTGTCCGATAGCCCCAAACCAAGAGCAAGCAGAATATTTTCATCCTGAAGAGAACCCCCCTACCCCGTTCCAGTAATGGAATGAAGCAAGTGTGGATAAAGCAGAGCTCACAGATATGGATGTGAACCCCCCGCTGAAGTCGGAGTGAACACGAAGCTCTCTACATCTCAGACTCCCGCCTGGACCCCTTCCTTGGCACTCATGATCAGTAAGGTGGAAGAAGCAAGACGCCACAGAGGCAGGTGCCAGAAGGCAAGCCTGCCCTAGGTCTGTTATGTCCATGCAGACCTTCTGATGTGTGTGCCCATTTTCTGTGGTTACAACCAATCACAAACACTTCAACGGCCTGACACAGCACACGTGTATTAATTCGTGGTCTCTGTAGGTCAGAAGATGGACACATCGCAGCTGAGTCCTCTCCTCAGGGTCTCATGAGGCTGCATTCCAGGTGCTGGCCAGACTGTGGCATGTGGAGTCTGGATCTTCTTCCCAATTCCACCAGATTGTCAGCAGTATTCAGTTCCTTGAGGCTGTAAGGTTGATGCCCTCAGCTGCAAGAGGCCATCTGCCTTCAGTGGCAATTCACACCATGGCTGCTTGCCTTATCATGGCCAGGAAAAGAATATGTGTCTACCCAGCAAAAACCTGGTCCTCCTTATAAAAGCCTCCACCTGATTATGTCAGACCCATCTAGGGTGAGCTCTCTTGTAAGAAATTCACATCAACTGACTTGGGACTTTTTTTTTTTTTTTCTATGTAGTAAGTGTGCTAACCAGCAGGGGGAGTAAGAAAACATTCCCTGGGGAATGTTCATGCCTCAATCCCTTCTCCATTTGCCTGTTGGGTCTTGGGACATGCACATACCTGTGCCCCTCATGTTTCTTCAACCATCCAGACCTGGGACTCAAACTGTGCAGCCTGTCATGTGAGATCCAGCCACTTCAGGCCACATTACCGCTGCTCCAGGACCTCAGTGACTTCTGTAAAATCCCTTCGCCTTTGCCTTGTCTTGTACCTGATCCCAGTATGAGCATCCCATTGCATTCATAGGTCTTGACCACAGTCAAGGAAAAGGGATTATGGAGGGTGCATGTAGTGATGGGGGCGGGGGTATGAATCCCAGGGGCCATCATAAAATTCTGCCTACCACAACTCTGCAATTCTCACTTGTCATCTGCAGCTCCTGGCCACTTCTCTAGCACAGAAGGAAATAGGAAAAAAGAGGTGGGGAAGGGGAAGCAGAACCCATCCTGTGGTCAGAGTCGCCGGGCTAAGCCATATGAAATTACTAGGATTCCATCATTTTTGGCCAACCAAGTAGACGACACAGTGAGACCCATGCATGCCCACTCACGTTCATATGCGCGTGTACACAGATGACTGAAGTCAGGCCACAGTGCAGTGTGCTGAGGACTGGGAAGAAATGGAAGGCAGCACTGTTTCACTGGAACAAGGATTTGAGCTAGACAGACAGATCTAAACCACCTCCTCAGTGACTTCATGGCTGAACAAATGAATGACGAGGGTGAGTCTTACTGGAGAAGCTAAGATCTCCTTAGTAAGGGAGGAGGGGATCAGCAGTTGACGAAATGGTTACGTCACTGGACTCCCATGTAGTTGACCAAGGTTCGAGTTCCGGACCCGGTGGCTTAAACTAACACCAGGCGTGTGTGTGTGTGTGTGTGTGTGTGTGTGTGTGTGTGCGCCCAAGATCCCAAGAGGAGAATGGAGGAGGAGGGAATACAGCCTGGAGGAGAAGGGATTACAGCATGGCCATCCCCCCTGGGGAGTGATTTCTCACTTTCTGTCTCTGTCTTTCTGGTGAGTGCACAGCCCTTTATAGCATAAAAAAATCCCTCTGAAAGAAAGAAAGAAAGAAAGAAAGAAAGAAAGAAAGAAAGGAAGGAAGGAAGGAAGGAAGGAAGGAAGGAAAGAAGGAAAGAGACGGAGGGAGGGAAGGAAGGAAAGAGACGGAGGGAGGGAAGGGATTTGAGAAGAGTGGGAAGGGTTTTATACGTAAAAATAGTGTACAGTAGGGCGAGCAGGTAGCATGGAGGTTAGGGCACCACCGGACTCCACATGGCTGATCACAGGTCTGTCTCAGACCCAATGCCTTGAAAATCATGTTGGGCATATAATGTATGTCCAAAATCCCCAGAGGGATTGCAGCATGGCTATCTCCCAAGGGGAAGATTTCTCACTTTTCCTTTCTCTGTCTCTCTCCAGTGAGCATACATACCCTACGGCAAACACTTAAAAAAAAATCCAAAAAAACATAGGGACCAGTGAGTGGCATAGTGGTTAAAGCACTGGACTCCCACATGGCCAACCATGGTTCTAGTCCCACATCTGACTTGAAACTTATGCATGGCACAAGTGTGTGCATGTCCAAAATCTCAGGAGAAAAAATGGAAGAGAAGGGATTGCAGCATGGCCACCCCTCCAGGGAGTGATTTCTCACTTTTTCTCTCTGTCTCTGTCTGCCCTGTCTCTCCTGCAAGCACATGCACTCTATAGCAAAAATCTCTCTCTAAACAATAATAATAATAATAATAGTATATACAAAGAATATATACAAAAAATAGGGTGAGGCAGATAATAAGAGACCAGACAGAGACAGCAAACATACAGAGAGGAAGAAACAGAGCATGCGCAGAAGGGAGTAAGACAGAGGAACCAGACAGAAATGGGCATTTCAGGGAAGTCAATACAATTCCTCTAAATTTGCTCTTACAACAGTCTTTCTAGGAAAATAGTTTTTAGAATTTTTTTACTGACAACAATAATCACTGCCATTATTTATAGCAGCCAGCATATTTTACGATGCCCAACATTTGAGTGGTGTTAGAGATAAATGGGACCCGAGAAGAAAACTCATTACTCCTGGGACTAAGTACTGAACAGTAGGAAAGGTGTCTATGGGTATTTTTGAGAGTACGATGGTTTGTGACAAGCATTTTTCCCTTGTAAAAAAAGATAAAATAACCATTAAATGTCTATTAACCCTTTAGAAGAAAATAGCCATGTTCAGTTGAACTCAGAGGCAGCTTTCCACGTGAGCACAGATGCACTCTCTCCAAAATACATATTCAGTGGGAAGCCCTGAAAATTCCAGAACTCTAAGGGTCAAGTTGTAGCATCATAAAAATGATAAACCTCCCTTCGTGAAAATAATTTCCCATTTATGAAGAAAATTAAGGGACCTGGCCCACTCCGGAGGTATGAATATAAATAGATATTTATAGGAATCATGTGCTCCTTGCAAACATTATTTCAATTTTTACAAAATCCATTGGGATTTAGACCCAACTATTTCAATAAAGACTTCATATGAAACGATCCTCAGTTCCGCTTGCTTTTTTTTTTTTTTTTCCCCTTCTCTGAACAGGTACAATTTTCTTTCTCCTTTATTTATTTATTTTTCTTTTTTAACAAGAGTCAGTAAAAGTGTTTAAAATGTCACAAGTTAACTTTTTCAAATTTCTATCCAGATCAGTCATATTTTGAAAATGACAACTAGTCTCTCTACACAGATCCATTTCAGGAAGTGGTATGGTACGTGAAATTTAAGTCCGAGGGTAGGTGGGTGAGGTTTGGATGTGGGGTGAGGGTGGTTGAAAGGGAGTTTATAATGCCTTCTACAGCCCAGAAATGCCAGTCAACCTCAAGCCAGTGGCACCAGTCGTCATGTGTAAAATGTCAGTAAGTGTTCTAATACAAAAATACATGGGGCCACGCGAGTGTATAGTTCTCATTCCTCTTGATCCCATTTTCAAATGCTCCTGATCTTTCATCCCTTGCTTGTGTTTCTGATGGAGCGATACAACTTCCAGCTTGTGCAAGCTCACATCCTGAAATTTCTGATACAGCCTACTGACACTGCCGCGTTTAGAGGATCGCCCTCAAAAGGGAGGGCTTTTTGGACCCAATCAAAAATAGATTTCAATCAGAATAGTATATGACATAGTAAAATATGCAGATAAGCAAAAAAATAAAAGCTGACTTATTAAAAACTGCATTTCTATCACCCAGGGAAACATCTAGATACGGCTTTTCATTTGTCATTTTTTTGGTGTTTTGCTTTAGGGCATGTGTACTTGCAGATGGGGGGGTGTGGGACAAGATATCACCCCCCAAGGGAAATGGTCATACCACAATCCCATCTCCTCCATTTTCCTCTTAGGGTTTTGGATATGCATAACACCTGTACCCTGTGTGTTTTGCAAACTTCCAGGTCTAGGATTCGAACTACACAGTCACGTGGGGTCCAGCTGCCTTAGTCACCATACCACCAGCTAGGTAGACTTTTTATTACACGTGAGCAAAGAATGGAATATATTAGACAAGCTAACGTTTTGCTTAAGTTGTTGTAAATACTGTTCTGGTAATGAATGCCAACCACATGGTTCTTAACAGCCAGATACTATAAGGGGTCTTCAAAAAAGTCCATGTAAAATGCTATTATGAAAAATCGACGCCTGCTTTAAACATTTTTTGTTCATTTCATTTTCTATGAACTTTCAAAAATCCCTTCATACGGCAGCCATTGTATATGTACCATAATCAACCCAAGTTTTCAAAATCATAAGCAATGGTGTGATGAACACATTTCTAGCTAAGTCTTTGTATGTATCTCTACATACTCTCCCAGGCTAGGGTCCCAACAATGGCAACAATAATAATCACAGAAATACTGTTTATCACGGTTGACCAGCTGGTGGCTAAGGCAGCTGGATCCCGCATGGCCGACTGTACAGTTCGAGTCCTAGACCCAGAGGTTTGAAAACACAGCAAGCACGTGTGCTGTGCGTTCGTGCCCCAAATCCTGAAAGCAAAACTGGAGAAGGAGGGATTGTGGCTGGACCGTCTTTCACGGGGAGTGCTTTCTCACTTTCTCTGTCTCTCCCACGCGAGTGCATGCACCTTCTAGCCAAAATAATAATCACATATATATAACATATTATATATTTTCAATTAGCAATAATCGCGCCTCGGATAAACCTCATTGGCTACGATACTGCCACTGCGCAAAGCTAACATATTATATATTTTATAAGTAGATATATAAAGAGAGAGAGAGAAAGGACACACACTGAATCAGGCTCTGAGTAAACACTCACGCATTATCTCATGTGGACTTTGTACCAATCTGTTTTATAGGTTAGAAAATGGAAATACAATGAAGATAAATTATATGCTTTAGGAAGTAGTATTCGCAGATCTCCCAAATCTGGTTGAATCTAAACATCCATTATTTTAACCACCTACATCATCCTACTACCCTAAAGGTGAGGTATTCAGCTCAAATAATTCATGTTTCAAAGTATTTTTTTAAAGCTACAGTATTTATTTATTTACTTACTTACTTTAAAGATTTATTTATTCATTCATTTATTTAATTTGACCAGAGAGGGAGAGAGAAAGTAAGAAAGCAAGCTACCAGGTCTAGGACTTGAACTATGGTCAGCCATGTGGGTGTGTCTAGCACCTTAACCACCACACCAACTGCTGGTCCCTTCAAAGTATTTTGATGAGACTCACCAAAAGGACCTTTAGTTATACCAGTGTCTATTCCACGTATTCAAGAGTATTCCCCTAGACACCCTCACACATACACGCCAGAAACATCTCAGCACCACCCACATCATCTAAACCCTGCCGTGAAGTTAGCTAGACACCACAGAAAATGGTGCTATAAAAATAAGCAAAAGACCTGGGACTCAAATTGAACATAAAAGTTGTTGCAGATATTGTTTCTTGACAAACAGTCTCTTCAAACCACATAAATTGTCCAAAACCTCTTAAACCTTTGTGCTACATCACCCACAGAGGACTGCAAAGGGGATACCGCAGAGGAACTCCGGGCTAATTGAAAAATCCTTCACCTGAGATGCAGGAAGGCTCAGGCTCCATTTCTACAGCCATATATAGAAGAGACACACGGAGTCCCCCTGAACGGAGCCATTGGCTAATCAGCACACTCGTCGAGAAATCATCTGCGTTTTCCTCCCTTGCATGGCTAGATCTGTCCTTAATAATTCATGGGAAAGGAAAAAAACAAACCTCTACAGGGGAGATCGGATTTCCAAACTCCTTCCACTCCTTCATCCTGGCCACTCCTCTTTCAAAGAAAAACTGCAGTATTGACTAGGACGCCAGGACACCACCCAAGAGCTGATGCTTCTAAAACCTATTGTTCAAAGATCATTATCACAGTTTTCCATTAGCAGGACTAAGTAAACACTTTCCTAAATAATCCTGTCAATGGTTTTTTAAAAATATATCTATTTTTGGAAGAAAGGCTCCGTATGTACTGGCAGGAGGATTATATTGATCCTTATTTTGGAGGAATTTTCCCCCTGCTTTTTTGGAGGGACAATTAATATTGACTGTGCCTATCATTAATTTTCCACAGTCAGCAGGGGTTTTTAGGTTTTATAAGTATAATATCAATACGGTCTGTCTCAGAAGCTCTTATTTATTTTATGTTTTCCTCCTGCATTTAATGCGCTCTACCCCCGCAAGACAATACTTCACGGGTACAAAGCACAGGGCTACAGAGGAAGTCACTTCGATGCTCACAAGGCAATGAGCTCTCTTTATCTGAGGATCAGGATGCGTGAGTGAAATGCTGAGATTTCACAGAGCCCCTGTGTCCTGGAGGGCGGGGAGTGGGTGTTGAGGGAGCAAATGGAAAAGGGAAGGGGGACAGAGAAGGGGCATCGGCCCCCTTCTTCCTGATCCTGGAGCTCTATTTCTCACCCCCTTGTCTCGTTGAAGCCTCCGTGAGCCCGTGTACACCAGGACAGGCGTTTTTCTCCCCAGAGTGAACATCAATACTTCAGTTGTGCTTTTCTTCTGTGAAATCTCTGTGTGTCTCTCTTTGCCCTTCCAAAAATTCCTATAAGAATATCACCCAAGTTGCTGACTGGCGTTAACATGCTTCCTCCATGGCTCTGTTCAGGCACGTGGCCTGGGTCTCCATTCCTGCCTTCAGCAGCCGGCCTACCTGCTTTGAGACTACAGAACAAGAGGGTTCTCCGATGACTCCTCAACCTTCTTGATAATGACCTAGTGTTACTCTGGGCATTAGGCCCCTTGTAAGTTTCGAAATGACACCTGAAGGTGCTGGTTGTTACTGCAGTGAAATCCAACCCATCCTGATACATAGATATATATCTATATATCATATATATATCTATATATCTAGATAGATAGATAGATAGATAGATATAATTAAACCTATTCCAGGGGGGTCAGCAGATGGCATGGTGGTTAAGGGCACTGGACTCCCACATGGCCAACCAAGGTTCAAGTCCCACACCTGCTTTCTCACTTTCCCACTCTCTCACTCTGTCACTTTCTGATCAAATTAAAATAAATAAATGAATAAAGTGAAATAAAATAATTTTTTAAAAAAAACTATTCCAGCGACTGTGCTTGAAAATGGGAATAAAATTTATGCCTTAAACTCCGATGGCTCACTCTTTTGAAAAACATGGGGAAGGAAATTTTGGAGGCAACACTTAAAACCCCAGTGAAAATCTTTAAATTATTTTATGACTCCTCTTAATCTTTTCAACTTTGGTATGACTATTTTTAGTTAATACTATCTTGTGATGTACAGGTCCATATATTCATGATTTTTCTTTTTTATGTAGCCATTTTGTTGGATATGCCTTTGGGAATTTTCACTCTTAGGATTACTGGCCAATATGGGGTCATCAGACAAGTCATGACACATTTTTGCATAGAAAAACAAAACATATGTCACAAATTTTCCGGCCACTTGCTATGGCTTTGCATCACTCCTAAGTCTTAAAACAGACATGTAAAATCAAGTTAATTTTTATTCTTTTTGAGAATTTTGATAGCAAGTTTCAAGAGAAACTCAACTCAAACCAGCTTAAGTTATAAGAAAGCTTTTTATCTTACATATATGGAATATGAAAGCCAAATTAAGACAGAATAGACCAATTTAGAAGAGGACAGATGAGGGCCGATGAGGACTCTCCCCTACAGGCAAAGAAAGGGGACAGTGGCCGCTGATGCTGCAGGTGAGGCTTCAGGCTGTGGTGCTCAGGGTGCCCTTGTCTGAGGACTTGAGAACTTTCTAGCCTTTTTTACTTTGAAGATATGAGGGTTGATATGACAGGAAATATATACTCTGGGGCCGTAGACCTAGGTTTTCAACACTTAAAACAGAGATGATATCATCGTTGGCTGGGAGAAAGTAAGAGGGTCAATAAAATCATCCCACTACCTCTCAGCAATGCTGTTTATTCACTCAGCAAACATCCATTGAGTTCCTATTCTAGCCGGGGATTATACTGGAGCCTCAGAACTGAATCACACACGGATTTGGCCCAGCAGAGAGGAAAAGCCCCAAACGCTGGACTACAGGTAGAAATACTCAGAGGCCTAAGAACAGTGACGATAAAGCAGAGAGGTGATGGCAGCAGGGAGCACTGCTGGCTGGTACTGCTTTTTCCAAACCTTGAAGGCAGATGGAATCCAAGCTTCTCTTGGTGTAGCCAACTTAAGTGGCAGTTGAGCAAAAATGCTATCCTGGGATATTTATGTTACAAGCAGGGGCATGAATCACTTGTTTGTGCCTTCCCTCCGGGAGCAATTAGCAGCTGGTGGTCATGGGCCACCCACACTTCCCAGGCAGACTGGGCTAAGACGTGACGAACAGCTCTGTGCAGGCAGGCTGGCGTCACGCTAGGGGCTGCCTTACCGAGGGCAGGGCCAGGCTGCGGATCTGGCCAAGGTTTGGGTCCCGCCAGGCCTAGCGCACACACTGCATGCTCTCCATACCAAGCCTGAGGCAGAAACCTTGATGTCTCCACCCTCCGTGTCCACCTGCATCTTCCCGCTTGACTCCATGTCTGGCTTCGCCTTTTCTCGAAAAGTCTGGTCACGCCCAGGCCCACCCCTAGCATGACAGCTCTAAATTCAGAAGGGTGGCAACCTAGATCCACTTCATCTTGCCCGGGTTTTTCTCAGACTGCAAGCGTTCTCTGAAAATCAAAGCACTAAGCATTACGGTGTCTACTAGCAATCTTAACAGGCCAGCTGAGGGTCACGCTGCCCCCTTGTCTGAGTTTATCAAGTCGTCCTCGCATCTGTGAGTTCGAGATCATGCCACGGCACACTGCAAAAAAGGGGAAGCGCCAGCAAGCAGCTGCTGTGTTCCGATTCTGAAACATTTATCTAATAGCTAATATAATATCAAGTGACAGTTGTAACAGGCCACTTTCACCTAACCGGAGCAGGCTGTATGCAAAACAGCTCTGACCCTGGCGTGATTCCTTAAAGCATGTAGGATTTAATTATCTCCCACTGTTAGAGAAGTAACGACATGTTACTTAGTACTGTTAATACTGATAAAGTACTTGTGACGAGGGAGCTGAAAATGCATTAGGTTACAAAGTTGCAATAGAAAACCTCCCTGATTCTAAACTGGGGTTTTCCTTTCCAAAAGGCGGAAATGATTCCTAATCTGTTAAGACTGATCGCCCTGGATTTTCCTAACTATGCTGGACCTAGAACAAGGAGTTATGCAATGCCTCTTCTGAACAAGGGGACTCTTTAGGTGCTCCATGGGACGAAGGAACAGCGTGGGAGCATGAGGAAAGAGAAAGAGAGATGCAGCTATGTGTTTTATTAACACAGAACTTCAAATAAACATCAGTGGGAGTCTCAGTACACTTGACTACACACCATCATCTTTATGTCATAGCTAAGGCCCTGGATTTGGAGAGGATAGTAGAGATTTATCTGCAGTGATAAAATCTCCAGTCTCTCTCAATTCACATTCATTTCTCCCATCTCTCCTGAAGGAGCACTCTCTCCTACCTCCCCAAGAATCGCGAAGCTGTTCCCGCTCTCCAGCCCCCCTCTCTTCTAATCTCTTTCATTTAACTGAGTTTGACATGTCTCTAATACTTATTTAGAGCTGCCTGTCACCTCTGTCCAATGCCTCGCCCCCTCCCAGATGGGTATTTGCTGCTGCACACGGTCACAGGAAAGAAGGGACATTAATACTGGCTGTGTGGACGCCAGCAAGCCTCGCGTGTGGGAGATAGAGGGAGACGGAGTGAGCTGTTGTCACAAATACACGCAACGTCCGGGAAGGAGTTGCTTTCTGCTGACCTAAACGTAACTCCAGGGTTAGGTGATTTTTAAAAATCATCATCCCAGGTAAGTACATATCAGCTGAACTTGCTATTGAAAGTATTTAGATGAAATAAGATTTTGTGAATCAATAAAATGTGGGAGGAAAATAGGTATTGAAAGCCAGTGCGGATACCTGAGACAGTGTAGGAGGAGAGTGGGAAATGGCAGAGGGTGAGAAACAGGTAATCAAAATATATATTCACATATATGTTAAATATATATTAAAGAAATATATGTATATATTAAACAAGAAATGGCAAGTTATTTGTTGATGATAACAGGTACAATTAAGCCAGTATACAGTGCCTTCTGGATGGGAAGTCGTATTTCGTATGCTGTGATGTTGTATAGTGAATGAATGTAAAAGAAATAAATTGAAAATAATTTTAAAAATAAAAATTAAAAAATAAAAATCGTCATCTAATTCAATGGAGGGAAAAAAAAAAGAGGAGGAAACATGTGTCCTAGAGCTCTCATGATCATTCTTCACGTTGCCGTTTCCCTGTGTTTTCCAGATCGTGTCCCTTTCGAGATTTATGAGTTATAAATCTGTGTTTGCAAACGTGTGCTCCATGATTTGTACACGACCTAAAGTCATGCTGTATTTGACTTGTCCTATGCCTTTAAAGACTTGGAAAGTGGGGCCACCAGGTGGCATGGTGGTTAAGGGTGCTGAACTCCCACATGGCCGACGACTGAGTTCAAGTCCTGGACCTGGTGGTTTGCTTTGTTATTTTCCCTCTCTTTCTTTCTCTCTCTCTCCCTCTCTGTCCTTCTCTGGTCAAATTAAAATAAATAAATGAATAAAGTTAACAAAGTAATTCTTGGAAAAAAATGACTTGGATTGAGTTGCCAACAATCAAAACTAAAATATTTTAAGGAGAACGCTCAGTCAGAAAAGGGCTTGCACATCAACGTTTATTGCAGCATTATTCACAATTGCCAAGACATGGAACCAACCTAAATGTCCACAAACTGATAAATAGATTGGAAAAGTGTGGTTTATATACTCTATGGAATACTACTCAGCCATAAAAAATAACAAGACCCTGGCATTTGATAGAAAGCGGTCAGATATGGAGGATCTATTGCTGAGTAAAGTAAGCCAGGCTATGAAAGAAAGATATTGTATGTATCCACTTAATATATACCAACTATCCTCACTCTATGGTAGAGAGCAAAATATGGGAGGACATAAAAGCAGTGAAAGTACTTAACAAGAATAAGACAGTGTGGAATGGGGGGCGGGTGAAGAGAAGAGGATAGAGAAAGATAGCAAGAGGAAAAATAGGCAGGATATTAGTGGGAAACAGATATGGCTTATTACCTGTTGATGATGGCATGTATAGTATTCTCAACTGGATTGGTCTGAAAAGCAGTTCATGTTGGGTAAAACCTTTTTCAAGCAAAATGAGAACTAGTGATTGACTGTTTAAAAAAATAATTAGAATAATAATAATAATGATTGGGAAAAACATAGAAAAGATATTGAATGATGAAGCGTGGAGATTAATGTCTCTGTATTGACTGACATGCATGGCATTCCCTTTTGAAAAAGCAATGTAATACACTGTAAAGTTATATGTAATCCAATGTAATATAAAGAACGTTACGTTATGATAATAAAAATAATATTTTTTTTAAAAACCTAAAATATTTTACATAAAACCCAGAAATCTTGCTTCTCTTGTTTTTGTTTGTTTGTTTGTTTGCTTTTTGAGAGGTTTTTGCTATAGGGCACGTGCACTCACCAGAAAGACACAGAGAGACAGAAAGGGAGAAATCACCCCCTACCACCACCATGGGAGGATGACCTTGCTGCAATCCCTTCTCCTCCGTTCTCCTCTCGGGATCCTGGGCACTCATGCACACACGCCTGGCGTGAGTTTAAGCCACCAGGTCCAGGACTTGAACCACAGTCGACTACATGGGAGTCTAGCGACATAGCCACTACACTAACTGCTGGTCCCAAATGTTGCTTCTCTTGAAAAGATCAAAGGTCTTACCACCCTGCAGTAAAAACTGCCTCATGCCAAACAGCAACCGTTCCTTAAAACAGGATATGCAGTGCTCAGCTGGCCATGCCCCCACCAGTGCCAGCTGCCCTCCGCTATACGAGGTCAATCACTCGCACGTCTGTGAGCTCGTGCATTTCTGGTCCCTGTCATAAAACCTCTCTCTGGAGAACTGTCTCTACACACAAAATTCAGAGTTCAGATTCAGTGAGAGGCGGGTCTCCTGGTGTAGACTGTCCGTCTGGTCTTTAGCTTCATTGTCTTTAGCAAAGGGTGAGCTTGACCATCTTCTGGGTCTCTTACTTGGGTTGCACTTAAGTGAGAAGACAGAAGCTCTTTTTAAATAAATACTGAAATGCAGAAGGATCAAAGGTAAAATTTCTTCTTTTTTATTTTTTAATCTGTAGGCCAACAAGTGAGCTACTACCTACAGCACAGACATTGGGAGACTCCAAGGGGGGACCTGGAGAGCCTTGGGACACGCCCTTCCACCACACCCCTACTGCGCAGCACTTTGAACCACGGAGGGTCCACTTTGCACAGAGCTGATCTGGGTCTGCTATGAGCGGGGTGCACGGAAAGCGGTGGGCTAAGGAGCAGAGCCTGAGAACGCTCTTCTCCAGCAGCGCGCTGGCAGGCATTTCGGACGAGAAGCAGCACCGCAGGGCTAAGTCCCCAGTGAGACGCCACTCACGTGCCCTCCATGGCTCTGCTGGGCCTCCCATCGTGCCTCCTTCCCCAGAATCGTACAAATTGGGCCTAAGTATAGATGGAGCCATTCACATGATGGCTGTTTGCTCACAGGTCGGTAATGGGCGGGCACACACAGGGAGAGCTGTCGTTTGTCCTCCGGCTTTCAGAGTCTGAGGCTTTTAGTGGCAGAAAGGGTTTTCAAGAGGCCCCAGTGGCCCTGTATTTATAGAGAGGGACACCAAGACCCAGAGCAGACGAAACACATGACCCAAGCAACAGGACCGTGCACATTTGCCCAGAGGTGGTGTGTACGTATGTGTGTGTGTGTGTGTGCATGGGCACACGTGTGTTTGTATGTCCGTGTAACAATGAGATCTTCCATTTAAAGTACTTAGAACAGGGGAGTCCAACATATAGTAAGAACTAAATATATGCGACCTAGTTACTTATGATCAGTTTTGCGTGTGAGTAAAATTAACTGCAAATCAGTGTGGGATGCAGTCATGTTTATCCAGGCTTCAGCTTCTGAGCCTTCTAGACATTCACCATGGAACATTGGGCAAGCAACTTATCAGTCAGTAAAACGGGTCCGTAAAATGTGGAGAGAAATCAATGCATAATATGGGCAGAAATGACCCGTGTGATGTTCAACAAGAGTAGATGCTAAAGAAAAATAGTTTTAATTATTAACCATTAATTTTATTATTAATTTGCATAAACCGTTTTTGGCTGAAGCTCATAGGTTTCTTCCAAAAGTGAGTAAGTCCCATCTTCAAAGGTCATCCCTTTTCCTGCCTCCAACTCTACCAATCAGCACCAATACTAATGACTAATGTTTACTAAGTTCTTATTATCTACTGGACAGTCTGCTTAGTCATCGCATGTATAATTCACTGAATCTTCTCAGAAATACTAAGACATAGGTCACATTATCATCCCTGCTCATCCCTGGTCTATAGATGAAAACACTGAGGCTTGAAAAAAGAGCAACTTAGTCAAGGGCGTGCGACTGATAATTGGAAAAGCTGGGATTTCAAATCATGTCCGAGACTCCACAGCTCCCCACGGAAAATCTACTCTCGTTACAGCTAGTTGATTTCGTAACAGCATGTAGAAATGGATGGCAGAGATTTAAAATGATACAACTAATTTCCTTCATAGAATTTTTTAAAAATCCAGACAAACTTCTTTGACAAACATGGCAGTTGGCATGGAGAATATTAACCGCAATGAATCAAATGATACACCCTCAATCGTTCTCGAAGTACCACTTGGAATTTTGTCCCTGTCAAATGAATGGCTTCTGTTTCCTGAGCACCTGCTTCGTGCTAGGGGCCAGCTCTGAGCCTTCAAGATGTCATTTAACCCTAATGTCATCCAGGTGCTGAATGACCAAGTCATGACTTACTGGAAGCCCATTCTGTTCTAAACCAGTGCTCTGCACATGGTGAGTCATGGCAGGATACAGACAGTAAATCTGGAGCCGGCTGCTAGCCTTCTATGTCTGTTCCCCATCTCACTAGCTCTGCAGCTGTGGGAAGACATGCATGGTGCCTCTGCATCCTCCTTTGCAGCATGAGGAAGAGAAGCCGCCCAAGGATGACTGCTTATAAGCTACTCAGAAAACGGCTACTTCAAGTGTGGTCTGCAGATAGCGCCAGCCTGCATCCTGTAATGTCATACTAAAACTGACATTAGAGAGCAGTATTTTTACAGAATTGTTTAATTATTATTTATACCATTATTATTAGTTAACCAGGGAGAGACAGACAGAGAGAGGAAAGCGAGAAAGCAAGCCACCAGGTCCAGGACTGGAAACATGGTAGGCATGTGGGAGTCCAGCACCTCAATCACCATGCCACTTGCTGGCCCCTTAGAGAGGAGTTTTTATGTCCACTGATGCTAATAATATATTTTTTTAAGTGGGACTTGTATTTTCTATGCCAGTTTTAGCTTCATTTTTCTCTTAGTTAATGCTTATTTTAATACCCTATTTTAATAGGGTAGTAGTCCCTGATAGGAATTTTTGAAGACAAAAAAAAGGGGGGGGAGGGCTTCCCCATAAGTAGTTTGAGAAGCACTAAACTGGATGCTTACCTGTTTAGCATGAAGTTCTTGAAAAAAATGCTAGCTCTGAATTATTTGCTACACTGTCCCTCTACTTCCTACAAAGAGAGCCAAAAATTCAAACATGAAGACAATAAATTTAAGGACACAGATGCTGGCAACTTCAATGTCTAAAGCTTGACTCTACATTCTGGTTCACATTCTGGGTAGAGAAACTGAGAAAGTTCTGAAGATGCTGTTGGCCCAGGTCAATGGGTTTCCATGATGCCTGTTCATGGACATGGTGGAAAATAATTCAGTCACCCAAAATTTCCCCTCCCTTCCATCTGCAGTGCCCTCCTATTTGCCCAGTTATAAATATTTTCTCTCGCCTGTTTCCTCCTCCTGGTCCTTCCCTTCCCCTTACAGAAGGTTTTCAATGGAATTTACCAAAAGGTTGGAGCAGAGATTAGAAACCCCAGTTCTCCATGTGACTGGCGCCAGCTCTGTGATTTTGGAGGGTGTGTTACAAATCATCCCAGAGCCTTTATTTCCAGAAATGAATAAATAGGATGACAACACCTCCCTTAGCGAAAGGGTCGGATGGGAGACCACATGCAAAACGTCCAACAGACTGAATCCTTCTCTGTAAAGTAGGTAATGCAGTAACAGGTGGAGGTGGGTGGAGGAAGAGACTGATAAAGTCTGAGAACAGAGTTCTTTTACTCTTATTATTTATTTAAAGCAAAGACTCCAACATGTCTGTTAGACCACAGGGAAAATAAAATCATGATATGAAAGACAGCACTTTGATACCATTGCTAGAAAAAAAAAAAAAAAAGTGTCTGAGTGGACCAGGCCAGCAGATTGAAGACCTGAATAGAAACCCCCTCTACTAACAATCTCTGGGAACACATGCTGCCAATTTTATTAATGCTAAAATTAATGGTTAATGCTTATGACTATTTTTTCTTTAGTATCTACTTCTTGTTGGACACAGCACTGGTCGTTTCTATTCACCTTATTCATTGAATTATCTCAGCATTTCACTGACCACCAATTCATGAGGCCTGCTGGCCTGGAAAGGGGCTTACAAGAGGAGACTAAGGGGAAGAAGATCCTCATCCAGCCCTCAGTGGCTATGCAGGCAGTGCGCCTTCCCTGTGAAGTGAACGCGAGGGACTGTACTGTAAATTAACACTAATAACCTATCGATGGGAACAACAGGCCATTGACCAACCTGAGTGATTCTAAAAGAACTGAATTAACTGCTACACAATGGCGTTTAACAAACACAGTCAGTCTGTGATTGGTTGCAAATGTCTTTGCAGTGGGTCAGAACGTCTGGTTTCAATGAGGGTTGCAGGTGACAGAAGATAAAGTCGCCTATAAAAAGGTATTTCATACATCCAAAAGCTACCCCTAATATGGCGGCTACCAGGAAATAGGGTTCATCGGAAGCATCACTTATACTGGCTGATGCCACCAGTCTGAGAAAGCTTTACATTCGGTGTACCTAAGTCAGATTTGAGAAGTTAATGAGTTCCACTCACGACCCAAGTCATCCCTTAAGTCATACAACTGAAAGAACCTACTAGGAATACGTTTTGTCGTTTTGCACTATATGTCATCTCTATGGAGATCATGAATATCCCCCATAAAGATGCAGTCACTGGTCCCATTACTTCTGCCTGACCCACACCACCGGCTCATTCACAATCTCACCCACGTTAAAATGCCTTCCGATCCTACTAGCTTCCCTTCCTCTAAGTACCACCTCCGCATTTCCTAGGGAGATATCACTTGAAAAACGGCCGTCCTCACCTCCCTTCCCTTTCTTTCCAATCTGGGATACACAATGTAAACTTGACTGGAAGGCGGAAGGGGAAAGAAGTCCTGAGAACCACATGAAGACTGGCCTTTACAGTGCCGCTGCGTCTGTTCATTTGTTAATTCCTTCATTCGCTCACTCATTTCTTCAACAAACATTTTTTTAATACATGCCCAGTGCCAGGCATGAGACAAGAAGCTCAGGGTACAGGAAGCAATAAGCCCTGGTCTTTGCAGGGAAGTGGACAGAGAAGCAGATAACTGCAGAGAAGGGGGCAGAAGAGAAAGCATCTCCAAGCAGAGTGTGGAAGGAGTAGTAGGACCTCCCCAGAAGACAAAATGGGACAGGTACAGGAAGCAGCATATTGAAGAGCAGAGACTGGCTTCAGATGGCTCCCGAAATGCACACAGTCTGACACAACAGGTGCTCCACAAACAGTGAGAAAATGAATGGCACACAAAGACTGCTCAAGGATCTAAAGATTCATTGCCTATCAGTCCCTTGGACCAAGGGCCTCTGACCCCTGAGCTGGGAACCAGTGCCAGTCCATGGCCTGGTGGCCACACCCCCACCCTCAGCCCCGCTGAGCAGCAAGCAAGTCAGGCTTCATCTGTGTTTGCAACCACTCCCCATTGCTTGCTTCACCTGGGCTCCACCTCCTGTCGGACCAGCAGAGGCACTGGATTCTCATGGAGCTCTTCTCATTATACAATGACTTCACTGCATGTGGTTGTGGCAGAAAAGGGGTTCACGGAGGAGATGGTAAGCTTGGGTCATCCCCAGACAGACCTCCCTGGCCCCATCTTTGAAGGGATTGTCTTCCAGGAGGCCAATCCCTGGTGCCAGGACCACTGGGGACCACTGCCTGAGACCCATATCCACACCTTCTGTCCTCTTACTAAGTACATTGCTTCATCCTCTCCATTCTAAGGTCTTTCTGATTTCATTTCTTCTGTCACATGACCTCTCGTCTTTGTTCTCAATTCCTTGTCCCCAAGAGACAAAAGACAATAGGAAGCAAAGGGTACTAAATAACCACGTCTGCATGTGATCCCTTCAGATACTCAAGATACCTAGTGAGATAGCCACGGATGGGGCACGGACGCATGGGAAGTTGTGACTCAGCACCTGCATTCCAAAAAGCACAGGTAAGCATTCGGCAAGGATGGCACAACCTCAGTATGATGAACACTTGGGTCCAGATCATTCTGGTTGCGGGGAATTTTTAATGCATTTTTAGATGGCTGGTAATGTTCTTGGCTTCTGCATACTTGACACCAGTAGCAGCTCTCCCTGTTCTTCCCCCCTCATATCCTGCCAGTTGTGACAATGAAAATTATCTCTAGATATTGCCCGATGTCCCTGGGTGGGAAGCCGTCAAATTCACTCCCAATTGAGAACCACAGCATTGAACTGTGATTAGGGGTAGATGACTGGTCTCTTATAACTCTCCCCTCTGGGAATCCACAACGGCCTGATGTACAATCTCAAAAGACTATCCCAAAATCCCAGTGCAGAAACGACCTCAGAGGTTATCTGGCCCAATCCAGATTTTGCCTGTGAAGAAACTGAACCCCAGAGAGGAGAAGCAGCTGTCCTAAGGCCACCCTGCCAATGGTTGCAGAGTAAGTCCCAGGTCATTTGCCCCCAGAACACCCCACAGCCCATGGTCCTATGTGATGGCAATATTGATTTGGCAGATGCTTTCTTATGATAATGAAATTAGAATAATGATGATGAAGAACAATAATAATACAAACTAACAGTCTAAATATCTGCAGTGTGCCAGGCACTTTTCTAAGAACCTTTTGCATTTTTTCATAACCTGCTGACATACAATGTACAGAAATCCCACTGGTACACAGTGCCACTTCCATTTTTATAAATGAGGGACAAAAGCTCACCAAGGCTAAGCACCTAGTCCATGGTACCAGAGCACACTGACAGCAGAGACGCCGCTCACGGCGGGCTCCCAACTCACGATGCCTCGTGTCTCCCCACTCGTCCCACGGGGCCTGCCCTGCTCCTGGGGCCCGGCTGCCAGCTGACGCCGCTCTGCTGCTGTCCTGACATGCTGGCTGCAGTTCCAGCTAAGTCAGCCCTCTCCACCTTCTGCCCTTTCAGACACACTTGCACGGCATTTGCATTTTTAAGCCACATTGGATGATAGTCTTCAGTGGCTGACAGTCCACCTAATCCAACAGGTATTTGAGCTGAGCGTCTCCCAAAGGTCAGGGGCAAGTTCTGTGCTCAGCATGTCCCAGAAGGCTGAGAGTCGCCTGTTTCCTTTGTAGTGCTTATCAAGATTTGTCCTTGCTTGTTGATTCTGTCCACTTTCCCACTAGACAGAGACCTCCCAGGAGGCATGGACGTGTCTGTGCTGGTCATTCTCGTACCCTCTGAGTCAGACTACATGATCACTCAGGCTTGGTCCGCCAGACTGAATCTGTGGATCACCAGCTGGGGGTCAGACGCTCTCAGATACTTAATATTATCTTGATCTCCCAAAAACCTTCATGAGGTATATCTCCATTTTAAGATAACAACGTAAAAGCAGAGGTTTTTTAAGGGGTTTGTTCCAAGTTTCATGAGTGGTGTGTAAAATTGCCCTAGCAATGTTTCAAAAGGAGTGCATGGTCCAAAGTGAACGTGCACATGCTTCCAAAGAGGCTGGACAGGGTAGAGGGTCAAAGCGCAGGCTCTGAAGTCAGGTTTCCCGGGCTTGTGTGCCTGGTCTGCCCCTTGCCATCTGTGTGATCAAGGACCGGGAACTCCTTCCTGCCTCGGTTTTCCCTTCTGAATAATGGAAGTTGGTAGGAATGTCTGCCTGGAAGAGTAGCTGTAAGGATTAAGTGAGTCGAAATACAGAGTGCTTTACGTGTTGTCTGGTCCATAGCAGCTCGTCCTTAATTAGCACTGCTTTCATAACAAAGGAGAGAAAAGGAGTAAATACATACGTGGATGTAAACACACACACACATCAAAGAACAGAGTAGAAGAGACTGTCAAGAGTGGTTCAGAGAAAAAGTGTCACGGAGGAGAATAATCTTCCCCTGCTCCACAGGAAATAACACCTTACAATCAGGCTTGGCTATTCCATTTAGAGTTGAAAGAACACATCCTTGTCTCTGACATAAGCCACCCTTTTTACTAGCACCGAATTCAATTTAGCTTTATATGCTGTTTAAACACACACATGCACGCACACGCACACACACACACACACACACACACACACAATTCCAAAATGCCTTCCAGTGGATGACAGGGGAAAAGGCACACATACGAGCATACAAAAGCAGTTATTCCTGCCTCATGCTGCTTCGCTGTGTGAAAGCGACGAGGTGGAATTCTACAGAAATGGCCTCACATGGCTGGAAGAGATGGGGGCTGCATGGAGTCAGTTGATGGGATGCTTAACTCTGACTCATATTCATTTACTGCTGCATTTAAGCTGCTTTCAAGTCAGTGTTCTCTCAAAAATACCACTCGTATCAAAATGGCCAAGTTCTGTCTCTGAAGCCTCAGGATGCTAAGTAATTCATTTTGCCTCCCTCTTCTCAGACGTGTGGCTGAGAGGAGTCTTAGACTGGTCACTGGTGCCTCAGCATCATAAAGAAATAACCACAGAGATACCTGCTGGACACGCAAAAGCATATTTGTAAACAAAGAAAGAGGCTTATTTCCCCTAAGGAAGAGTTCAGGAGTCAATTCTAAGGTCTTTTTCTTTCAAGCTACTTCAGATGGAGAGAAAAGTTACATGCTAAGATCCATATTTCATTTTGTTACTCCAGACTCAGAAGCTGAGAGTAATGGGTTGGTCTCCAATAAATAAACTGCAAGGTAAGACAAAAGAATGGGGCTCTATAGATTAAATGAAATGGAAAAAACATGGTAACCAAAAGCAACATGTGTACTAAGATAAAGAGCCTTATTTGGGAATATGGGTGATTTTTGCAAGTAGATCTTCACACAGCTTAAAATGATGTTTCCCAAATTATGAGTATGACCATGGAATACAGGTAATTTTGCATGGCTCATAAATTTTGGTTAGAAGACCTATTTTTATTTTTAATATTTATTCAAACAAAAATAATCAGCATTTACACAGATGCAATAATCTTTTTTTAATAAAAGGGCTAAAATAATTTATATTTTAAATTATCAAGTTGATATCCTACTGTAGAGGACATAGAAAAACTGCTGCAAGTTGGCTCAGGTGCAATAGTGCAGACAGGGGGCGCCACTGCACAGTGATAGAGCCATATGGGAAGGCTCCAGCCTCAGATACTGCTCAGACCTGAACATGCCAAGGACACACCCATGATCCTGGCTGAGGGTGCATCATGGCATGGAGAGACCCTGCCAAAGTTTCCTCCCTCTCCTCCTTTTAAAAAAATGCTATGTTACCATTCATAGGCTTAAAGAATAATGGGCTTACCTGACATTATCCCAGAGAACAGCTTCATGCTTACTTCTCCTATGTACCATCATTGTATACCAAGATGTTTTAGAATATAGTCTCTAAAACCAGACTACCTTTGGTGGGCCTCTCTTTGCCACTGACTACCTAAGTAAGCTTAGAAAAGTGCCTCATCTCTCTCATCTGTGAATCGGGGGTAACTACAATGCCTATTTCATGGAGTTACTGTAAAGAATAAATGTGAAGCATGTAGATAAATAATTAAAACACACACACAGACACACACACAGACACGCACATACTACAGTATATCCACCAGAATGACTAGAATCAAAAAGACTGACAATACCAAGTGTTGATACAGACATGGAGCAACTAGAACTCTCATATGTTGTTAGTAACTTTGTAAATTCATTTAACCACTGGCCACCACTTCTTGTCTGTATCTCCTACAGCTAAACACAAGCATACCCCATGATCAGGAAATTCTACTCCAAGGTTTTATATCAAGACAATTGAGTGCATATGCCCATGAAAGCTCAGGTACAAAAATATTCCCAGCAGCTTTAATTATTTCAAGCTGGAAAGTAATCCAAAGTACCCATCAACAGAACTAAATAGTGGTCAATTAATGCCATAAGTAATACAGTAAAAATGTGAAAAATGTAAAAACATTCCAGTCATTTTGTTGAACAAGAGAAAACAGATACAAAACACTAACGTACCGTAGGATTTCAATTAGAGGAAGTACAAGAACAGACAGAACTAATTAATAGTAATAGAAATAACCTCTGGGAGAAGTTACATCTTCTGTAGGTTACTGACTTGAAAAAGGAATGAGGGAACCTTCTGGAGTACTGGAAATATTGAATATACATATAAATATCCATTGAGTTGTACACTTTAGATTAAGGTACTTTATATACTTTACTGTATTTTTTATACATGAATCCAAAGTAAATTCTAGTGTGAAGGACTTAGAACGATGTCAGTGCATACTAGACACTATGGAAATGCTACCGTTATTACTTATCCTCATCTGCTAAGTGTTCGCATATTTTAAAGAACCTCTGAGCATTTCTTGAGACTGCAGTGATACAAACATCAGCAAATACAGTCCTCTTTCCTAAAAAAAAATGGGCAAGTTATTTGAGGAGTCCAGCTAACCAGTTCCAGTGACTACTCCAGAAGCATCATTGGCTTAGCCATGAAATAAACAGGCTCTGAGATGAGAAAAATCTACCTTGAATTCTTGGTTTTGCCATTCGCTGGCCTGAACACTAGTATTTAACATGCAGAGTCTCCGTTTCTTTATCTTTAATATATAGCTGATATAAAAGCTGCTTCATAAGGTCATTTTGAGAGGTGCATAAAAAGTCAGCCACTATTACTAATATTAGATTGATTTAATCTTTAACTTTCAGAGAAAAATGATCAAGGCTAAAGCTGGAAATTTTGGAGTCATTAATTACAATTGACTCCGCTGCGTCCCAAGGTTCACCTTCATTTGACTCATTTCAGAATGTTTATAAAGACATCACCTAGGAAAGGCTATATGATCTGTCCAGATCCCATGGGAGTATCAACCACCACTTATTTATAGCCATGCTTGTAAAAACCTATCAATATGGCAGTCAATTATGATTTTGATGTCTAAGTATTATCTCTATTACTAGCGGAGAAAGCAGGGAGTCCCTGGCTATACATTGACATTCATCACTTACTACTGACAGATTCTCCCGTAGCATAAGTCTTTTATGTTACTGAACATCTGCACACATGAGGCTGTACTGTACTCACACTTGTGCATGTGCCTCTGTCCGCCCCCTGACCGACCGACCTACGTGCCTCCTCTTCGTGTCCATCACATGCTATGTGCACGTATTTTTAACACTGTACATGTCACACCATAGCTCCCGTGTCCCTTTATCTGGCTGTCATATCCACTAGATTCTAAACAGCTAATAAAACAGAAACGGTGTGTTCATCTCATGCCCACCAGAGCTTAATGTGGTGTCTGATACACAACAGACACAACAATTCTGGATTGACCTAGATGTCTGGAATTATCTAGGCTGCTGCTAGTCTAAATGGCAACTTTTTAAAAATCAAAGAAAATACATGGGGACATATAGTTTTGCAAGCTAAGGATGAACTGGATTCTAGCCCCTGACTTGCCCTCTCCAACCAAGTCCCCTTGTGCATTAAACAACCTGCCCATACAGAAAGAGATGTTATGGCTTTGTAGAGCAAACTAGCATGAAGTTCCTATAGCTTCATAGTGCCCACTCCGAATTACCTGCAGTCCCTTCTGTAAAACCAAATCTGCATGTCCCTGTCACCTCTGGATAAGATTTCTGTAACTCAGAGAGTACCCATCTGGGCACACTCTGTGGCACGTGATGATATGGTCTTTAGGAGAAGCTGGATTTCGCATGGTGACAGCACTTCAAATCCCCAATCTGTTCAGCATGAAGCACGCTGTGCCTGTGTGAGAGTGCCCAAGAGCTGACCAACTGGAAGGCTGGGAAAGGGGCTGCAGTGTGACTAGACTCTGTGGAGGGTGGTGTTCTTTTTTCTCTTTTTCGAATTCATATGCATGGATGCGTGCATGCTCTATTATAAATAAGGTAGAAAAAAAGTACCCAACTAATACTGAGATTGACCTGGGTACAGTAGAGATCACCTAAACCTTCCCTTAGTAGTCACAACCAGTAGCACTCCTCCTCAACAGCCCAGGTACCCCCAGAGCCAGTGCAATTAATTCCAGGTTAAATCCAAAGTCTATCATGACACTTAGAATTCAGGGACCAAGAACTAGAGCATTGCCTTTCCTGACACTGACCGTCCTAGGTTATCTGGATCCAGCCTGCAGTTCTAATTCTCTCCCCCAGCTGACCTGAGGACAAGAACATCCTACATCCAGGCCCTGACACCATACCTGTGCTCTTCCCAAAGATGGGTCCCTCAGCCTTCCGGAATCCTTAAGGCAGGGAAAGGCTTTCTAGATGGGTTGCCAGCTTGGATTATCCCTTTTAGTCCCCCCACCCCCACCACCACCACCAGTTGTGTTTATGGAAGTAAATGGTTCCATTCGGCGATGGACCCAGCTACGGTTTAATTTCTATTTAAACCGTGTAAGTGCACCCCAGATACTACACTGAGATGAGCATTCAGAATTCAAATAGAGCCAGTGATATACAGCAGAAGCTAGCAAATCCTCCCTCCTAACTCTCGGACTTGGTATTTCCCCACAGAACACTGGCAACCTCACCTCACGTCACCACTGAGATTTAATAGCTAAGAGCCACAGTGAGGTCTTGTCTTACACAATTTAATTACACTCAAGAAACAGACAACAGTGCATTTACTGGCCCACCATTAAATATTATCATAAGTAATTTAAACTCAACTTCACTTGTTCAAATATATGGGCAAAATACATTCTGTCATCCCAAAGCTTTAATGTTCCCTCCATAACTCTGAATCATCGACAAATCCACAGTAATTTATTCTGCTTTCCAATTGGAAGCATATCTTAACGGGAGAAAAGTCAGAATGTGCAACACTTCTGATAGTAAACTTGTCCACCTGCTATCTCACATAAATTAAGGAGCCATACTTTAGTGATTCAATTACACCACTGAGTAATTGAAAATACGCAATTACAAGGAGTTGAGGTTCTTAGGAGAAATATAATGTCTGCATTCCAGATTTCCTACTATTTGATTTATAATTTGGATATTGGCATCATATTCTACATTTGAGAGGAATTGCTCCCTTCTGGATACTTCTAGAATCTGAATATTTAAGGCTACCAAGACTCAGGGGCTCATTTGGCCTAATCCCTTGTTTTAATGGATGAAGAGATGGCGGCTAAAGATGAGTTTCCAAATGCAAATGGCGGTCTCAAAAAGAGGCCGCTGGCTCCTGGTCAGAAATTTTAAGATCATGGTCAAATTTAGTCTCTGGAGTTGGAAAAAAGTCAACCTCTAGGATGCACAAGCCTCTTCACCTCTCTTTTCTGTTAAAGAGGAATAGAAACTCCTAGAACAACTAGATAGAGACTGCTATCTAATCAGAGAGGCTTTCACTTTTTCCTTTGTGAACAAGAGACAACTCCTAAAGCCACCGCCATCATCAACAAATTGCAAGTTCTAGAGCTGCTGACAGAAATACCTTCTCCATCTCCAAAGCCCTTAGCATCGTGTTAGTCTCCCAGCAAACAGTAAGAAGGCGGCAGCGACTGGCAGCATCACCACCAGCAGCATCGTCTTGCTGGCTGCTGTTTCACTTATCATTTCAGTCTTTTATTTAAACCCCAATGATGCTTTCAATATCTAACCAACCAGTTAGCCACAACACAGGATGGCACGCCAGCCTAAATCCCCCTCCATCCTCTCCTGAAGATGGCGCCTCTTATAGCACACTTGCTCATTCTGAACAACGGGGTTCCTGCTCATTGAGCACAACCTGCTCATCAACCACTGGATACCCCATACTTGATTCACTTGCGGGGCTACCCGCCGACTGGCTCTGTTCGCACTGGGTGCGACGTTCCTCAGACATTGGCCTATGCCAGTTGTCCCAGGGCAACCCCACGCACAGACACCAGACAAATCTGCCACACACCCCCCCCGGGTGGCTACTAGGTGTGGCTGCTGCACCCTAAAATGCAAATGTTTTAACCTCACAGATGATGATTGTCTTGCTGACCGCCATTCTGCTTCTTCACAAAAGAGACCACAGCCTCTTGAAACCCAAAATAAGCACACGTGATCCCATGCTAATTTAGCAATAAACAGAAAATTGACTTCAAATCATCTCTCTGTCACTCTAATTGATTAACAGTCACATGAAAATTGATAACATGATTTTCAGCAGG
>NW_006159931.1:1490120-1504200 GCF_000334495.1 Tupaia belangeri chinensis
CGCGGGGCACAGCTCTCCGTTCTATTGGCTTCGGGTATTGACTCCCTTCCAAATAAAGCTTTTTAAGAGTACATTAGTGAGTCCACTAATAAACTTAAAAAGTAGTCTAATTACAATAATGAACTCTGTACAATGAGTTAATGCAATACTGGAGCTTACAGATCTGAGTCTCTCACAGAAATAAAACAAAGAGCAAGTTCTGTTGACTGTGGTGCAACCACAGTTCTGTTTTGTTGGATGTGAGTAAATCACTATCGTTCTTTGCTCCTCTAGCATTCCAGCAAGAGATGTTCCCATGGCATTCACCTCCTTAAAATTTTTCCCAACATTCATCATAATTATCTTAACATGAAATTAATTTTAAGCTGCTGACCCTGTCATGTTCACCTGGCTCAATCAGAACACACCTTTAAGATACTGATATTAAGATACAGAGTCTTGAGGGGCACCCTTGTAGCCCAGCAGTTAAGGGAGTCAGACCCCTATGGCTGACCGTGGTTCAAATATCTCCCCTAGTGGCTTGACAAATATGCCAGACATGTGTGTAAACGCCTAATATCCCAATGGGAAGAAGAAATAAAGGAACTGCAGCTGACTGTGCTTCATTGGGGGCTGCTTTCTCTCTCTCTGTCTCTCTCTGTCTTGTACGCAAGTGCACACGCTCTCTAGCAATTAAAAAAGAAAGTAGAGGATTGACAAAACATAAATAAGAATAAAGTTGTTTTGGTCTAGGTTGTGATTATTTCTAAACCGAGCTAATTACTGTGGCAGAACTTCACCACTGTTCGCGTTGGCAGAAGGAGGACAGACCCTGGGACACAAACAGAACCTCACCACTGTTCACATTGGCAGAAGGAGGACAGACCCTGGGACACAATAAAAGGTACCAGCTGAGTTCCACTACACTGGCTATTCACTATTTGCTCCTCCACATCCCGGCTTGCCCTTCTCTGCCACCTGTGTCCCCGAGACTGACCTGTAAAGGTCGTCGGTGGGCTTGGTGCCTTCCACTCCTGAGTAGGTTGCCATATTGGAGGAAAGTAACAATAGACCCGAGGTCAGGAAGAAAATCACGTGGGATGTTTTCCCCAGCTACTTCCCTACTAGGTATGGTTTGGAAGGGATTGCTTTCCCCCTCAGAGGCTGCATTCCCGAAATGAACCCTCTAAAGCAGCCACAGTGAGAGCTCTCTGAGTTACAGAACCAGCTCCCTCCCTGGCCTCTTCAGGTGTAGGGGTGGTCCTGGCCTCCCAGTGTGGCTGGCCCCAGGGGACTCATCGCCTGTTGATTTCCTTTAACCCTTCTCACACCCCTGAAAACAGTCTCTTCATTAAACTCTAACCCCATCTGAGAGTGCCATCTGTTACCTGCCAGAAGCCTGACAGTTATGTCCACCTTCCATTAACCCAGTGGTTCTGTGCCTGGTGAGGGTTGCAAACCCTTTGAGAGCCTAAATGAAAAGAGAAAATATAGAGGCCTCTTTTTGCAGAAATGCATATGGGTGCAAACATGCGAATACTCACACAGTTTTAAAGAGCTGACAGATACGTTGGTGCCCATGCATGGGTCCCAGAGTATGAATTCCTATTGTGATTTTGAGGAAATTTTCTTTTATTATTATTTTCAGAAGTAAATTAAATGAGTACCATGTTTCTCTTCCTTTAAAGAAACGTTATCAGATGGTAAACTAGGAAGTTTAAGGAGGCACCCCACAAAATGCTCTGAATAAAGTCGATGTAAAAGACACTGCTCTTTCTCACGTCTTTAATTTGACCTCTTTGCTTGTTTTTCTTTGCCTGCGAGAATGTATCACATACACACTCAGAACAATTTTCTACAGGCCAAGGTTTTACCTACTTGTAACGTTTATTATTCATCATTTCGAGTGCCATCTGGATCACTGATAAGCAAATGTCGTTAAAAATCTCTGAAAGAGATTTCTCAAAGTTTCACCATCTACCAAGCCCACTCAGTATTCCAAAGCCTGATCTCTGAGGATGCCAATATGTATTCAGCTGTTTTTATTAACACTGGTGGCTTCGTAATATAAACATGTATACACCAAGTTACCCCAGTAGAAAGCGTAAATGGATTGGGATGAGAAATAAATTCCACTTCAAATAGTCACCCTTGCCTTCCTTCATGGTCCAGGATGAGCATCTTACTACTTAATAAAAACAAATCTAAGCTGAAGTCCAACACTCTGGTGAGCTTGACTCTCTTGAGGTCTTTATCAGTGGCTATTAAAATTTAAAGTACATGTACCTAATCTTTGACTCCAGAAAACACATGCTACTTACATTCCTTAAACTACTGGCAGCTTAATCTCTTTGATGTGGTTCAGACAGGAACAAAACAACCAATTTGACAGATGCTGTCCCACACAGATGTCAACCAAAGACCACGTGAACAAAAACCTTGGTTACCATCTCCTTTCTAATGTTTATTTTAATGAACTTGGACTTAAAAGTCGCTGGCCTAAATATCATAATATAGCATGTAGAAACTTCTATGTACCCTGTGGATATATAGGTTATATATTTTAGGCCAAAAAATAAGATAAATATGAAAGGTATTTTTTGTGTTCATCATTTTTTTTTTTGAGAAAGATTTTTGCTATAGGGTACGTGTACTTGCCAGAGAGACAGAGAGACAGAAAGCGAGATGTCACTCCCTTAGGGGGACTGGTCATGCCGCAATCCCTTCTCCTCCATTCTCCTTCCCAGATCTTGGGCACGCACACACATGTACCTGGCATGAGTTTTAAGCTATGTAGTCTAGCGATGTACCTACCCATTTTGCCATCTGCTGGTCCCATGTTCATAATTTTTTAAAGTAAATTTCATCTTATATATGTAACATACTCAATGTGATGCTATAAGCTACATATACATAGCGAAATGGTACAACTCTGGAACAAGTTAACATAAAATAACATAGCCATCATTTCGCATAGTTATCTATTGTTGATGTTCCTCATTTTAAAGGACACACAGATGTACAAATTCCACCGCTCCTGGAATGTATTACTGGAGTGTCTCTATTATCCTAGTTTATTTTCTTTGTTATCAAGGATCTTGATTATTTTGCTGATCATCACTAGCATCATTCGTCACAACGCAAAGAGTGATCTGTCCCCAGATGTTTTGTCCCTTATGATTTTCCATTCTGCCACAAAACTGCCAATCTTGCAGGCATCTATCTGAGGTCAACAAACATGGGTGTCTTCCTTTCATTCTTTCCTCACACTGGTCCTCTCCTACCAATCAAGAGATTACTTCTAATTCATCTTACGAGAATCAACATGAGACTGAATTCACAAGTCTACAGAACTCTCTTCTCATCTCCAACTCACCTACGTACCTTACCTCTGATGTCAACCTCACACAGCTGCCAAGTTAATCTTCCTAAAAGCTCAGCACTGGTTCCCGCCCCCTGCACACACACACACACACCACCTTGTCCAAACCCTTCCAATGTTCTTTATGTCCTTCTGAAAGGAGACATTGTTTGAAGTCTGTATCCTGGGACTCAAAGCCCTTAACACTCTGGCACTGGCTTGACTCTAATCCACTTTTCTACTCTTTATTACTGCAGGTTCCAGATACACTTACCAGTTTCCTCAGCATCACACCACGTCCATTAGAAACATGCCTTGGGACCAGCAGTTAGCATAGTGGCTATGTCGCTGGACTCCCATGTAGTCGACCACGGTTCAAGTCCTGGACCCGGTGGCTTAAACTCATGCCGAGCGCATGTGCATGCGTGCGGCACAAGATCCAGAGAGGAGAATGGAGGAGAAGGGATTGCGGTGTGGCCATCCCCACTGGGGGGTGATTTCTTGCTTCCTATCTCTCTGTCTCTCTCTGTCTTTCTGGCGAGTGCCCTATAGTGAAAACCTCTCCAAAAAAAAGAAAGAAAAGAAAAGAAACATGCCTTCACTCACCTTTTCTCTCTGTCCCCACTCTCTCTATGGGAGACCTTACCTAAGACGGTTCAAATATGACTTCATCTGTGACATGTTATGACTTCTTCTGTACCCTCTTACTCACTGCTCTCCTGCCCAACCCCTGTTATTTACCTGGTAGTCGTCCCCGTGTGTGAACTAGTAGACTCAATTCTTGTATTTGTAACATAACGATAACTAGCTATGAGAACGAAATATGCAGTATGCAGAAAACATAACTATGTTTTTTTGAGGTAGGTGCCATGAAGGTTACTTTTTATTTTAGACCGATTACTATCGAGTAAGGAACTTGAGAATTGAACAGGACTTTGCTTTACTTTGGAATCTTCAACTATCCCTGCCATCCGAGTATAAATAACTTAAGAAAGAATGGACAAAGGACATACGAAGTAACTCACATGTCCATAATTAATTCTAGGGCAAAGAAAGAGCCAACATTTCCAGAGGCTGAACACATGCTCTATGTGGGTCAATCTGGCCTGGAAATCCCATGTGTGTACTGGCCTCCATGAACACAGCGTGATAAACTGGGTTTAACACAGTTAAACACGACCACTAAGCGCATTCTAAGAGCTGTCCGCCTTAACACCGAGGCTGAAGTTCTCGTGAGCAAGGTAATAAGGCCTCCTACTGCCTGGACCAAAGGGCCTGGTCTGAGCTGGATGAGGGCTCCCTTCCTCCTTTTCAGCTCTCCTGAGTGCTCACTTACACAGAGAGCAAACGAGGTGCCACGTTGTCATCTTGGTCGGCAGTTTCTCACAAAGCTTTCCTCTTCTAAAAGACCTTGGGGGCCAGATCCTAGTCTGAGTTGTACTGTGATGAGTCTCTTGAAAGAACCGTCCTGATGCCCGGAGCACAGCAGAAAGGACTAGGAAATGCAATGTCATTGGTCAAAATCAAGGCGACCTCACCACAACCTCACGCAGGGTCACGGTGGCCGCCTTGGATTCCGTTTAGGAAGGAAGACCCATCCTGCAACTACCCACCAAGCGGTGACAGGTTTTCGTCTGCTAAAAGACGGCGTCCTTAAACCTGAACTTGGCCTGAAATATACGAGCTGAGGCACATTCAACTGCTCTGTGATATCTTACGCATCGTGGACATTCGACTTGCAGAACCTCCGAGCCACAAGAACACTGGGTGCATCTCAAAATGACGTGAGGTCACGCAGAGCTCTGCCAGAGCACAGGGCACCCAGTTAATTGGTAAGTCCGGTCACCAGAAAGCACAGTTGACTGCCCAGCAGCTGGAAGGCTACTCGGGAAACACCCAGAGAAACACTAAAAGTGGACAAGAGCCCTTAAATCTCCTGCATACAGCCCACGTGACAGCCCAGGACGACAACTCATTTGTGCTTGTCTTTTGCTCTTCCAGTGCTGGGAGGCAGGGAAGGTAAGCCTTTCTGCACAGGCAAGTATTTTAAGCCCTACTGAGCACACAAGTCCTCTAGGGAGCTACCCGCAGCCTGCAGGGTCACTGCTTCCTAATTTCCCAGGGTGGTACCTGATGACTCAGCAAGAAGCTACATCCTAATTCTTATATGGAGGGATCAGCCTCGTTCCGGGGATGTGAACTGGAAGCAGAGAACCTCAATATTTCCTGTCGGTTGTGTGAACTGGGGCAAGTTCCTTAACTCTCCAAGCTTTTGTTCCTTCTCCTCTACAGTAAAAAGGAGAACAGGTATGATAGCACTTTTACCATTGAAAACGTAAAAGTCATTTTTTTCATGAATAGTTTCAATGCTGAGCAAAGATGTGCTACTCCCTCCCTGCCAAATGCCGCTCTGTGTTTGGTCCTGTTAGATACAGCATCGATTCCCTGGAGCCAGGAGAATGACCACAGTCTGAGTGGCTTAAAGCTACAGATATTTATTCTCTCATAGGACAGACACAGGAGGTCCAAAATCAAGCTGTCAGTAGGACCGTGTCTCCTTTAAGGTTCCAGGGGAAAATTATTCCTTGCCTCTTCTTTTGGTGATTGCCAGGAATCCCTGGTGTTACCTAGTTGTAGAGGCATCCTCCGATCTCTGCCTTTGTCTTCACATGGCCTTCGCCCCTCTGTGTCTATATCCAGATTTTCCTCTTCTTATAAAGACAGCAGTAATTGTGTTAGCTGCCACAATAATCCATTATGTCCTTACTTGAACTTGATTAACTATGGAAAGACCCTGCTTCCAAATAATGTCATATATCTTTCTCCTCTTCCTCTCTCTTTCACTTCCCAGGCCCCCAATGCATTTTTTCAAAAACTACTTTAAAATATGAATTTGATAACTCACTAGCTGGAGTTACTTCAGGGTCTGTCCTTTGCCCTTAGGGTCAGGATCCAGGACCTTTCTTGTCCTGTTGGTGATGTGTTCACCCAGACTCACCACGTCCCCGGACACACAGCTGGGGTGCACTGCTCAGCTTCACTGCGGTTAAGTACAGCCATGTGAGCGAGTGTCCAGCCAGTAAACAAGGCATGTGCTATTTCCAACCTGGTTCATAAAATGTACTCATGCAATCGCCCATGCTCTGCCCCTCCTCCAGGTGCCACTAGATGTGGAAGGTCCTGGGCATGGCAGGGCCACAAGAAGGAAGGAGCCTGGGCTCCTGGAGTAACACTGACAACTACCAGTGACATGGGTTAGAAATCACTTTCTATTGTGTTCAGCCACTGGGTTGTGGTGGTCGTCCATGGTGGTAGCTCCTCTGACTGATCGGCCTTTGAGCTTCTCAACGCTGTGTCCCTACCCACTGCTCCCTCCCATTATCTGTCCTTTACTCCTGTCCACCCCAACCATCTCTTCACATCAGTGAACTACCACGTGTTTCCAAACTCATGTCTCCTTCTTGACTTTGGGCCCGTCAGAATGCCCTCTCAGAATAGTTCGCTGCCTGTACCTCTTTGCCCTGACTTAGGTTTCTTCATCGTGTCTATCACTACCCAATGCGCGATGCATTTCTCTGTTTATTCTCTCATTCTCACTGTAAGACGAGCCTCCTGGGTAGGACTCTCATTCACTTTTCTATTACATCCCCAGCACCTGGATCTAAAGTAGCCTGGTCTAAAGTAGACCCGTGAAGCTTTCTTTTCCTTCTTTCTTTTTCTTTTCTCTTAATATTGTCTTGTTAATTATGCCAAAGGGTGCATGTGTTTGTGGAGGGGAGGGGATAAGAGAGAGGGAGAAAGCAACCCCATGGAGAATGGTCTTGCTTCACTCCCTTATCCTCCATTTCACCCTCCTCTTGTGATTTTGGGCACACATGCACCTGGCATGTTTTTCAAGCTACCAGGTCCAGGACTTGAGTCACATGATCAGCCATGTGGAATCCAGCCACAAGGCTGGCCCAAAGTTTTCTTAAATAAAAAACAACTACTACTTTCAGGTAAAGTGCTAAGTGCTTCACGTATATCATGTCTTCTCTCTCTCTCTCTCTCTCTCTGTCTGTCTTTCTCTCTCTCTACCTTTCTTTCTTTCTTTTTTCTTTTATTTTTTTTATTTCCATAGAAAATATGTGTTCATGAGAAAGAGTCAACAAAAAGGAAAGTGAGAATTTGCCACTCTGGAATCCCTTCTCCTCCATTCTCCTCTCAGGATTTTGAACATACACATACACATGCCTGGGGTGATTTTCAAGCTCCTGGATCTGGGGTTCGACCTACAGTCAGCCATGTTAGAGTCCAACGTCTTAACCACCACACCACCTACTGGCCCCCTATTAGGTTTTTTAAAACCTCTAAGAACCGTGTGAGATGGTACTATTCTTTATCCTCATCTTACACCTAGGAAACTAAGCTTTAGAGAAACTAGTTCCTTGCCAGATCATATGGCTATCTGTAACTGAATCAGGATTTTAATTCAGGCAGACAGACAGACACAGAACCTCCCTCTTAACCATTCATCCATGAAGCAATAAACGCTTTGTAACTTGGTACGATTCTTTCTCAGCCAATACTTAAAACTACCCAGGATCTACGAATCACAAAGAGGTAAACCAGCCCTATTCCAGGCCACTCTGAAGGCTGAGACATCATCAGATATTCATTATATTCACAAACATGCAAGGTTTTCACAAAGCTCATGAAAAATGTGCATTCTTTAAAAACTATGCATGTATTTTTTTGGTTTTGCACCAAAATATGCTTGTACTTTAATTCCATTTGTCCACGAACTTTTTGAAGTCTCCTTGTCTGCAGACAAGTTCTATGATTTCCCGTGCTTCATGTCGCTCTTAATCTTACAGGGCAGGAAGTTCATAATAGCATTCCTTGAAGGCAATGCACACGTTCGATGTTTTCTGCACAGCTCTTTCGACGTACACTTGACTTCCTGACTTTTCTGCTTCAGTGCCATTGAACTTAGTGAGGAAGTGGCCAAATATATTTGTCCCAACCATACTAAGCATGTATTTCGAGGTGCTCGAGTTCCAAAATGAATGTCACTCAATGTTACGATCTCTCAGGTGCTTAGAAGTATTAGCAATTTCTCTTTTCCTTGGCTATTTTTTTCTCTAGGCTATCTATACTATATTACTTCAATCTCTCTTCGTATATTAAGTCATGGCCTCTAATCCATTTATCATTCCTGTCTTCCTTGCAGTCTTCTTTTCATCTTTTTTTTTTAAAGTAAGATGGTGCTCCAACTGTGTGTGTATGTGTGTATACACATAGAGAGAGAATATAGATATATCTATATTATACATACATGTACACAGAGAGAGAATATAGATATATCTATATTATATATGTATATATAATATACACACACACACACACACACACAGAGACAGACAGACAGACATACTTGTCCCTTCTCAGACATTGCAGGACACTCCCCTGACAATAGTGGCCATAATTTTTGGCCTCTCTCTTCACCAGCTCCATGCTTGGTCAACACTTTACTTTTTCCCATCAGTAAAGAGTTTTCTCGTTAGTAAACATATTTTATGGTCCAACATTTTTATAATTGAGAATTCCAGAGTGCTGAATGACAGCAACCATAATGGACTCTTGACTTACTCTGCAAAATCAGATTTGGAACAGGGTTCAAGCCAGTCTTTCTGATACCGATGAACAATGATCTCATCCAAGTGGTGCCTAAGAGAATGTGGTCTCTCCTCAGCCTGGTCCTACAGAATTGTGAAGGAGGGGAAATTTTTCATGGTTCATGCCTTTTTATCATTTCTCCCAAGCTATTCACAGGCTTTACTTTCCCCAAACCTCCAGTGCTCACACTTTAGACCCCAATTTATTCCAAACTCTGTGTCAATAAATTTGATAAACCATTGCTAACTGATGGAGAGTCAAGAAAAGGAACTTCTGTCTTTACTCAATCTGTGACATCTCTGGGCCTCAGTTTCATTTTTTGTGCAAAACGGAGATGATATTCTACTTTATGGTTATGTAGGAATTTCTAAATTATCCATATGCTTGTTACAGAGATGAAACAATTTTCATAGCCTCTTCCCTTAATTTTTCTACCCCCACAACAAAATTCTGATACCAGTAGGTTCTCCTCCTGTGAACTCCAGAGCCATAATATATACAAGAGGCCTTCAGAAAGTGTGTGAAAAAATTTTAAATTAAACCATAAGATTATTTTTATGCAAAAAATTTAAATCCATGCATAATTTTTCTAATATGCATTTTCTGTGAACTTTTCAAAGACTCCTTATGTGTAGGATAATAAGGGAAGGCGAGAACTGGAGGAAGCCTAAGATCATGGATTTATTCTAAAAAAAAAAAAAAGAGAGAAAACTAATAGGTTCAAGAATGGAGTTGGTAGACTCCTACAATGGATTTTGGGGAAATTCATAAGGAAAATGGAGAAGAAAATGCATTATGGAGAGTGTGGCTATCAGCTAACTGAAAAGACAAGACAGCAACAAGGAAAGTCGTAGAAGTTACACACGCTGTCCCTCCAGGGTGTTCGTTGGAGAGATGACGATGAAAACAATGAATGCCGATGACTGTTCTGTTTGCCAAGACTGTCCCATGAGGGGTCTTACCTCTAGAAAGGGTACGTGCACAGTCTCACTTTTCCAAGGTCATGGCTGGTCCCACCTCCCCAAATCCCAATAGCTCCCTCCAACATCTGTTGAGACTGCCTACCAACCCTCGTCGATCCATTCAGGAATTTCAGCCTGACATTAGCAAATGTAGTTAGAACGCTCATTCTTCTGCTGTGAAGGGGACAAGCACTTAAAAAAAAAAACACACAACAGCTATCTCAGAATTATCTCAGATTTGATTGACCTGTATTCTTCTCCATATGCGTGCTTAATCAAGGACTGACTGTTCAAAGAATTCCATGGTCTCTCATGTTCATTCTGTGGTTTGTCTGGATTTTTTTTTTACGCATTATTTCCCTTTCCAGCTCTTTGAGAAGCCTTAGAATAAATGATGTGATCTTGCTGATTTATATGGTATAGTTCAGGGGCTAGAGTATTTTTTCATTCTGCTTCTTTTAGAGTTTTCTTTGTTTGTTTGGCTTTTTATACTTTTAATATTTACATTTAATCTCTGTACATCTTCACAGGGTACAAAATGGTTTTTTTCCAGCGTAAGTGCAGTGCATAACAGCTTTCTAACTCTTGCACCAAAACCACCTCCAGAGTGTCTCCTCTAAGTGTCTCTGTCCTGTGATTTAGTTAAGGGGGCAGCGTAAGTAGTTGCTGATTAATTCCCCCCGATGCCGGTCTGCCTTCTCTGTTCAAATGAAGTGGCCTATCTAGTCCCTGTTCTCCTTCACTTTCTAATTCTATTGCTTCAAAGAAAATTTCCATTGTGGCTGTTCTTTGGCCTTGTGGATTCTATTTCTGCAAAATGCCGCGTGTCCAGGGTAAGTCTGATTCTTAAACACTCATTGACAACCAGTTTATTTCAAAAGCACTTTTATCAGCCTTGCTACCAAATCCAATAAACATTTTATTTAGAACCTAGCCTATTCATAAAACTCTATCCATTCATTCCAATACGTTATTGACTGTCAGGGACCATACTGAGAATTGAGAACATGGTGAAATAGATGGTCCCTGCCCTCTGGAAAAAAGGGATTTTAAAGGAAGTATGTTTGTATTTGAGAAAAATTAAATACAGTTTTCTTTAAAAAAAAAAAAAAACCTCTATTCTATCATGCATGATACCAATAACACAATAACAATGCAGCTATTTATGGTACACTTACTCTATGTTAATGGCGTCATGTTCACTCTCTCTTTCAATACTCAAATACCCTATGAGTTAAGTGCTACTTATCCCCATTTTATAGATCAGAGAATGGAGGCTTATGGAGATTAAGACCCTAGCCCCAAATTGGACCATTCACAAGTGGCAAAGTTGGGATCCTCACTAAGTGTCTGCACTTAGGTCTCCACTGAAAGTGGAGACGGGTGGACAGGAGGGCGTCTGGCATGCAGCAGGCAAACCATCGGTGCTTGCTTAACTGTTGTAGAAAGAGGAGCGGGGAATAAAAAAGCACGGCTCAGAGAACAGGCTGGAGTCAAGAAGCAATGGAAGAGAAGAGTGGACAGGCGGGCCAAGATCATTGCTAAGAAGCCTGGTGACAAGATGGGCTCTGAAGCCTTCAGGGACTGAGGGAGGTCCAGAAGCTTTTAACAAGGAGAGGAATCTGGTGAATGGGTCACCTCAAGACATTATTCTCAGCAGTGACTGCCCAAAAAACTAGAAGATGGTGGCCTTGGGTCCAATGAAAAGAAAATGGTTCCACTCCGGGGATAGGATACAAATGAATGCATGACCAGAATGTACACCAAAAGGAGCACAAAGATCTAAACTCTGGACTCGGCTGGAGGGGTCAAGCAATGATTCTGAGGTTCTGAAGTGGATGACTATCATTACTCTTACTGCAAATTATAAGTTAGGAAAAGGTGTCAGTTTGAGCTCGACAAAACAGCGGATATATAGTAGGCGCTCAGATGTTTGTTTGGTTGTTTTTTTAGAGTTGTGTTTTTTTTTTTTTTTTTTTTTTTTTTTTTTTTATCGGGCGCGACTGTTGCGGGCCATGCCTCCCTGGAAATTGACATGTGTGGGCAAGACTTATTCTCAGCCTTTTTGCTATCGTGGAAAATGTAATTGTTATGTGCACTGGTCTGCTGGCATTTATAATCCGTGCATTTTCTTTTTCTAATCGCTATAGGGCGCGTGCACTTGCCAGAGAGAGAGACAGAGAGACAGAAAGTGAGAAATCACTCCCCAGGGGTATGGCCATGCCACAATCCCTTTTCCTCCATTTTCTTCTCGGGATCTTGGACATGCACGCACACGCACATGCGCCCGGCGTGAGTTTAAGCCACCGGGTCTGGGATGCGAACCGCGGTGGACTACGTGGGAGTCCAGCGACACAGCCATTACGCTAACTGCTGGTCCCGCGCTCAGATGTTTTTGAAATGAATAAAACTGTGAGTGAGTGCGGTATTTTGGAAAATCTGAGTTTGAGTGAGATGGCAGAGCCTCCCACCTAGAAGCTGACCCCATCGAGTTGTCCTTAGAAAACATTTACTTTTCCTGTGCACTTTAATATTATGTTTATTTGCCCCCGTACAGCCAAGCGTGCTAACTGTACCTCTTTCTCTCCATATCCTCTTTAAAACCCTTCCTCTGAATTATTTTAGATAATGTGGTAAATAAACAATGATATATAGAAGCAATTCCAAGGAGGTCTTGTCCAGCCAGATTGTTTTCGAAGTTGAGCAGGATTGCTCATTCCCCAGGTTCTCAGGTAATAGGAAGTCTCAACCAACACCTCATTCCAGTTAATTTAAGGTTTTTAAACTCTCATTCGGAATATAAATCAAACAGAGAATCCAAAGGGTTACCCAAACAGCCTAAGGAACTAATCCTAAGTCACGCCATAAGCATGTGAAAGAGAAAAATAGAAGGAAAATAATGGATTTATATGGATGAAAAATTATATACATAAAAGGCTAGACACTGCCTTTGAATACCACCAACTTTTTTTAAAAATTTATTTCTGGCCTTAAGAGTAGCCTACAGAAAGATGAAGGGTAACAAGGAAAAAGATGGGTTCATCAATCCTAAATGTTCATGACCATTAAAATAACATTTCAGGGGCCAGACTGATGCAGTGGTAATGCAAGTGGACTGACATGGAAAGGCTCAGGTTCACAGCCTGAGGTCTCCCTCTACACGCCAGACATGATACGTGCCCATGCCCAGACTGGCTGACGTTGGGGTAGATCCTAGCAGGAAGATCCCAGGACCTAAAGCCCCACAGACCTGGGTTTGAATCTTAGCCACCTTTGCAAGAGCGGGACATAGTGCAAGAAGCTTCCCTTCTCTGCTCGTTTCCTCGACTGTGCTATGGAAATGCCACCTCAGGTTAGTTGAAAAGACAGAATGCAATAAAACACTCTGGCTCTTACCACCTGGCCTAGGCACAGTGCTTGCTCAGTAAACCACGACAATGTTTTAAAATGTTCACGCTGGACTGGGTCCCGAGGCACGTGAAAGAAATCTAAGGCTTGCTCCTTCAAACCTCTACTCCCCACCAATCCCAGGCGACAGAACGTCTGGACATAATGCGGCTTTGGTAACTGCAACACTAGGAAAAAATGCCAGGAAAAAGAAAATGTGAGGAGTAAATTAGAAAAATATAGACTAGTTACTGATCTGACATTATAGCTGCACTGGATTAAGGAGATTTGGGTCATCAGCTAACCAGTGTTGCTCAAAGTAGTGTTGAAATCTCTAATGGAAAAAGGATTAGAGGACAGAACCAGCTGTTTGGGGTGTTGGAATTATAAGAATGTGAATATGATTTTAAGAAGAGATATCCTGAGGGGAAAAGAAAGCTCCTTTCTCCATGTACATTATTATTATTTGCTTCTGAGGAGAGGTGATGTCTGGGAGGAGGTGAAACACATTTCCTCTTAATATCCTCCTTGTTTACAAAAAAAAAAGAGCGCTCTAGGTAGGTACACTTTAAACACATGCTTATTAGAGGAAGTAACCGTTCTGAAGTAACAGCCCATTACTGATGTCTTCTTAAAACAGAAGAGTACCTTGTAGATGTTTACTCCACTTGAATTTTTCAACTTTATACTTGTACATGTCTCTTCTGGGCTTTCAATTTCTACTCAGACACGG